>NC_138498.1:40432084-40536011 GCF_964252035.2 Podarcis erhardii
GGGCTACATGTTTCCTATCCATGTGGGGAAAAGGGATCACCCCAAATCCCCTAGAGAGTTTTATATCTAAACTGAAATTTGAATTTGGGTTTCAGAATCCCGAAATCACCACACTTGCTAGGCAGGTTTGGATTTGATATCCCGCTTTATCACTGCCCAAAGGAGTCTCAAAGCTGCTAACATTCTCCTTTCCCTTCCTCCCCCACAACAAACACTCTGTGAGGTGAGTGGGGCTAAGAGACTTCACAGAAGTGTGACTAGCCCAAGGTCACCCAGCAGCTGCATGTGGAGGAGCGGGTGTGATGGCCTGGGAATCCGATTCAGAGGCTGAACCAGAGGAATCCCAGACTGCACAGGAGTCCCTGCCTCCAGGGCCAGCTGAACTGGGGCAGGGCCTTGATTCTGAAGCGCCTGCACCTGTGCCGGATCCTCAGGAGCAGGCACCAGGTGAATCCACTCTGGCTCCAGAGGAGGTTGAGGACTCAGTGCCTACAGGTGAGTCTCCCCCTGGGCCCAGTAACCCTTCAGCCTCTCCTGAACTGCTGAGGCTCAGGGCAGAGAGGTGAAGGGAACTGGTTTCTCCCAGGAGGAGTGCTCGCCTTAAGGCCAGGAGAGGTGGGTCTCCTGGGGGCCGGGACCGCCCCTGGCCTCAGAGAAGATAAAGGCCAGTCAGCCCAGTCCCAGGTTGCGGGAGCAACATTGTTGATGAGCTGTTTCGGCCAGCATCCAGTCCTGTTCCCCCAGAGTTCCTGTCCTTGCCCGGCTTCCCGCTGTGGACCCCGCTTCGCCCGAGGAGGACTGTCTGCCGACCCTCAACTCAGGTCCTGGACCTCACCCCACGGTAACCTCCCCCCTGGACCAGCACAGCGGGGAAGCGAACCCGGTTCACCAGATTACGAGACTACCAATCTTAACCACTACACCACACTGGCTCACAGGTTATTTCACTGTTGCAGCAGTGAAGAAGAATACTGAGACTAAAGCTGAGCTGAACACTTTCTTGGGATACCTTTTGGCTTGGAATTTGGGAGCAGGGTAGTAGCACCAAAGTTGCACCAAAACTCTCTCCCCCCCCCCCAATTCACCCAGGTAGCCCTGAGCCAAACACTGAACAACCTAGAGACAAACAATGTACACACGTGGTAAATCAACTGTTGAGATATTTTGGATCAGTGTCCCAACATTCTCATTTGAATGGAGAAAAACGTTTATTTGTCAGGAGAATAAAGAAGGCACATATCTGTATTTGCCTTTAGTACATCTGGGAGCTAAACACAATTAAATGTATTTTATGTAGAATGAGATGGAACCCAACAGACTGCTTCTGAATACTTTCATATTACTTGAAGTCACCAGGAGTGCAGTTCTACCCTGGAGGAAGCTAACAAATGTCCAGGTGGTTCCCCAGGTAACTGTGACCTCTCCTGACCCTTATAGTTTGCATTAAATTCTCATATTCTGCAGTACATTAACCACAGAGTCTTTGGAATTTTTGGCCTAAGGGATATTCAGCATCTATTACTATTTTCCCATGTTGCCCGTGAGCTGCCCTGTTCAGATCCAGGAGACAGACTTTTTCATTAGTCACTTTCTATTCTAAATGGTGCCTCTGAATGCTTCAAGATGCCAGCAAATACAGCCAAAGTACATTTTTAATTGTTTGGGAAGGTAGCATTCATCTGGATGTTTACTTGCCAAGCTGAGGAGTTTTAAGAAGAAGTGATTTCAACCAGCAAGAAGGTCAAAGGGAGTTCTACAAAACAGTTTTCGGTTGACCCATTTCCTGATCCAAATTACTTAACCTCTTTATGGTTCCTAGATAGAAAAAAAACACTATCTGCCAAGTTCTTCAGGCAGCTCAGAAGAATGAATGAGCAAGTCCTAGCTCAGCTGCACATCCATTTGGGTGGCCGCCTGTATTCAGCACAATAAACCACAGGGAAATTAATAAAAGAGGAACTTTTTCTTTCTTTCCAGATTTATGCACAACTTCACAACCAAAATCTGCTGAAACAATGTGCAATCAACTGAGATTAAAATACAAAAGATAATATCTCAAGAACAGGGGCAGACTTTGGTAATATGGCACTCTGAGCGAAGGAAAAAATTGGCATACCCCCATGATATTTCTTAGTTTTGCAATACTTCCTTTTGGTACAGTTGCTTTTTAAATGGATCATCTCAGTATTATTATTATTATTATTATTATTATTATTATTATTATTATTTTGCATCCCCTTGACTTGGTGCCCTGTGCATGGGAACCATCTGCAGCACCCTAAATCCAGCGCTGTCAGTCAGCTAAAGGCAATAAACCCATTTCAGCCATTGTCCAATAATCACTGCACAAAATGACTGGGTCACCCTTCAGGGAAAGCCTTCTTCAACAAAAAGGTCTTCAAGAGCCATATGAATGTCAAAATGCTGGGTACCTGTCTAATTTCTGTTGATAACTCATTATAGAGGGCTAGAGCTGTAGCGCTAAAAGCCCAGTATCTTGTGTACAGTAAGCACACTGCTGGTGTATGCAGTACTCTTAGCAGTGCCTCATCTGAAGAGTGTAGTTGCCTGGAAGTGATATATGGTGGTCCCTTAGGTAACTTGGTCCTAAGTTGTTTAAGGCTTTGAATGCTAAAAGCATAACCTTGAGCTGTGTTAGGTGACATACTGGCAGCAATTGCAGATCCCACAGCAGAAGTATCATCTGGTGCCAATGGGATGCTCCAGTTGCTGCTACCTAGCTGCTGCATTCTGCATCAGTTAAAGGAATATAATTTCCTCTATATTGCTTCCTCCAGTTTTAACTTATTTAGATACCTGTTCAACTGCACAGCCTACTGGGTGATCCAGGATTGTTCTGAGGGTAAAATGGGGCCACCATATAGCTGTGCTTCTTGGAGGAAAGTAAACCAGAATATAATACAAAGTATTAGTTTGATATATCAGAGAGCTGTAGCCGTAGTGCTGAATTTTTATCAGCTGTCCACTGGCCTGTGGTCAGATTGTTGACTCGGGCTGGTTATAGGGAGCAAACAACTCCCTTGTTACAAGGTAAAGGTAAAAGTTAAAGGACCCCTGGATGGTTAAGTCCAGTCAAAGGTGACTACGGAGTTGTGGTGCTCATCTCACTTTCAGGCCGAGGGAGCCGGCGTTTGTCCACAGACAGCTTTCCGGGTTATGTGGCCAGCATGACTAAACCGCTACTGGTGCACAGAGGACTGTGACGAATGCCAGAGCGCATGGAAACTCCGTTTACCTTCCCACTACAGCGGTACCTATTTATCTATTTGCACTGGAGTGCTTTCAAACTGCTAGGTTGGCAGGAGCTGAGACAGAGCAATGGGAGCTCACCCCACCACAGGGATTTGAACTGCCAACCTTCTGATCGGCAAGCCCAAGAGGCTAAGTGGTTTAGACCACAGCACCACCCACGTCCCAGTTTTTGTTCCTTGTTACAACAGCTCTGTTGGCTGCTGGTTTGTTTCTGGGCATAATTCAAGTGCTGGTTATGACCTATAAAGCCCTGTACAGCTTAGATCCAAGATGTATGAAGGACTGTATTCTCCCATAAAAACCTGCCCAGGTTCTGCAATATTCGGAGGTGGCCCTTCTCTCAGTCCTATCCACCCTTACAGGCATGCTTGGAGAGGGTCTTCTGATGGCTGCTCCCAGACTTTGGAACTCCCTCCCTAGAGAAGTTAGACTGGCTCTCTGCTTGATGTCTTTCCGCCTGCAAGTGGAGACTTTCTTGTCCCAACAGGCTTGTGGGAACTGACTGCTTTTAATGAAAGGGCTGGTGCCGCACTGTTTTCATTATCAATATCCATATGTTTTAATAGATCTTTTTATGTTTATATACAGTTTTAATTTTATTAATGTTTGATTGTTTTTAATGATTGTTTTATCCACCTATGTTTTTAGCTCTTCACATTTTAACTCTAAATTGCCTTGAGTCCCTGTCAGGGAATAACGTGGGATATAGATAGATGATAGATGATAGATAGATAGATAGATAGATAGATAGATAGATAGATAGATAGATAAATTCATAATCACAATAATCTCCCTGGTCTCTAGTTGATCTAATCTGTGTAGAATGAGTCCTGACTCTGATCATCTTGAATTGTGATGTGTTTGTAATGAAAAATAAAGATTTATTACAGGTTAATTCTTCTTCTTCTTCTTTTTTGCACAGTCCTTCCTGCAGGAATTGACTATGATGAGTGATGGGAGGTGTCTCTCCCTTGACAGCTGCAGCATGCTGAGTCCTCCTCTAAACAGGTACTAACATTATTATTATTGCTTCTGTCACCTGTTCCCCTCACAGCCACATCCTCTGCTTGGGGCTCCACGTCTTCAGCTTATAAACAGAACACAGATGATGGAAGCCAAGCAGAGAATGATGGCTTGACATTGTGATGCACAAAAGTTGCAAAGGAAAGTCCCATCAGACCACTGGTCTTCAACTGGTGGGGCATGGCCTGATCCAAGGTGGGTTGCCAATAGGACTACAACCATGCAAATCTATGGTAAAAGAAATGGGTCCCCAAATGCCTGTTCAGGATAAAAGTGGGTCCAGAGTCTCAATAGGTTGGAAGTACCTTCATTAGACATATCGCATTCCCAGGATGAACTTCTATAGAGCATGTGTGCTATTAAAAAATGAGGAGAAGATTTACTTCTCAGAATATAGGAGAGCTCCAAAAGGGTTCCGCATTTTCGACTTCCGGGTTAGCGCGAACGGCTAATGGCGGATTCCCTCCGAGCTCCGGAGGGAATCGGCTCTACTGAGGACGGGTCTTGCCGTGCCGGCGACACGGGGACCCTCAGAAACCGCAGGCGCGGAAGCCTGCGGACTTGGTGACTCGGTGGGCACCTTAAGCGCCCTCCCCGACCCACGAAGAGCCTTTTTAAAGGCTGCGGAGAGGGTACGGAGAGTGGCGTGGTGCTGAGAGTAGATCGCTACCTCGGTAGAGCGAAGCCGCAAGCCATGGCCGGAGAGCGCTGACTTTCTTCCCAAAATTTGGACTGGATAACAAAGGACCCGTGAGTAGTGGAATTTGGACTTTAAAATTTTATCCTGTGAATTCGGCACGATCGGGGGATGTGTTAAAGGGAAGTCCGCACCCCCTCTACTTATTGACGTTTCAAAGCAAGGAACGGAGAATTAAGGCGGAATGAATACTGTTTTGATGATTTAAAAGTTTCTCACAAATTTGATAGAACAAGATTTTTGTGCTGGAGAGAAAGGGAATTTGGAACTTTGTGTGTATCCCCCCCAAAAAACCCGGGAGTGTCCTATTTGGGTCCCGGAGGAAGAAGTGAAAGGAGTTTGACAGCTGTCAAAGAAGCTGTCAAACGGGCGGACAAAGTAAAGAATTTTGCTATTTAATAACTCTTGGAATTAAAGCTGATACATTTGGACTGAGGCGACTGGAAACAAAGTATTGATAATAACAAAGTAACAGATTATTGGAAAAGGACTACTAAATAACTGAAAGCCCCCTAGGGGGAATTAGTGACATTACAATGGCTGCAGAGGGAAAATTACTGGCGGAGATAGAAAAAATGTTCTTTCTCGTGGGAATCCTGCAGGAGCAGAGTATGGCTCTGAGTAAAGTTTTTATGACCTTGAATCTTGAAACAAACAACTCTGCTGAATGCACAAAGGAGATGTATGATAAAAATTCTGCAGCTGAGCAGGAAGAGATGCCTTTGGAATTGACAGAGAAAAAAGAAGGAGTTCAGACACTACAAGTGGAAAATATCAACCAAGAATCTGCAGCGTTAGAGTATGAGCAAGAAGACCTCTGGATTACAGACCTGCGAAAGATGAGAAAGAAGAAGAGAGAAGCCCCTGGAGTACTTGGAATATTAAAACTAGAAAGAACAAAGCAACATGATTGGGACTTTTCTCTTGAGTATGGAAAAATAGATGGTCTTTCGCAGCAAACACTCTTTAACATTCTGAATGAAAGAAAATATGATCTGACTCTGACTGAACTCCTTCGGGGTCTTAGGACCATCAAAGAGGACTACCAATATAGTTGGCAGAGAGGGACTGACAGAGAATCAGACGCCTCGGACGTGAGGAATCCGGGCTAGAACTATTTTTTGTTTGTTTTCTGGACATTTGTCTAGGAAGGGACAGAAACCGGGGCAGGGGGGGGAAAGAATAGAATTATAAAATGTTATGCTTTGTTTTACTTGGTCAATGTGACCTATAATTAATATAATAAAGGGAAAATTTGTGAAGGGGAAGTTAGACCGACCTTAAAAAAAAAAAGAAATTATTGATTATAAGAGAATTGGATAGTTGAATATAGATAAACAAAAGAATTTAATTTTCAAAAGTAATGTGAATATCTTTAAGAGGTTAGGTAAGAACTTGCTGAATTAATATTGGAATTGGGATGTAAGAGGAGGGGGTGGGGGGAAGTCAATGAAAGTGGGTAAAGAAACTTAGGGTATGTAATTGTATATGTGTGTTTGTTTGTCTTTGTGTGTGTGTCTGTTGTTATAAAATGTAAAAACCCAATAAAAATTATTTTAAAAAAAACAAAAAAAACAAAAGGGTTCCGCATTTTCATACAGCTCGGTCTGTAAGTCATGATCAATTCCAAATTTCAATGAGGTCAGTTCACCCAATACCAGTAGAATGGGCCAGTCCACCCATGAGACAGGTTGATTAAACCTGAGATCTCTTCATTTACAAGGGGGGAAGTTTTTCTACTATTTTTTTCTTGCAGTCCACTTCCCTCCAGTGGATCTTAGTAAGCAGAATTAAGATCACAACAGGTGTGCCTGGCACTCTGGCCCTCTGAACCCGAGCAACCCAAGAACCAAGTCCAACTTGAATATAGTATGTTACTTAGCTTCAGTTAGGCGACACAATGGAGAGCTGGCTGGTTCCCTTGAAATATTAGTCTAATATGAGTCTACTATGACAACCGCAGTGCCTGGAGACTGGGAGTCAGGTTGTGCATCCATAGCAGTAACCAGAGGAGGAATGACCGCTGGGAGGAGTGCAGAGAGAAGAAACGCCATGGTGTATCTGCAGCAGTACAACTGGATGCCTTCATCTGCCCCAGCTGCAACATGTCTCTCCCATATCTGTCTCTACAGCCACACTAGACACTGTAACCTTCCAACAGTTTGACTTCACTTCTAAAGGCACACTCCTCCAATGTCTCCCGAGACAGACTCATGCCAGTATAAGTTGCAGCATTCAGCTCATTGCAGCCCATTAAATGGCATACAATAATAATAATGCTTTATTTTTATTTATTTTTAACTGAGCTCAGATGTTCCTTGTACTTTATTTAATTACCTTCTGCTCTTCTTTGGATGATTTCCCCCCCTTCTTTGTGAAAAGTCCTTCCTTTTGTAGTTGAGGGCGAAGCCCCTGCATCAGCCCTTTAAGTGTTAAAAAACGACTTTGTAAACAGCCTCATAATTCTGGAAAATAGCTTGGTCCCTGCTGCCTTAGCTTCCTCACACTTGCTTCTCCATTGGAGAATTGGAAAGGCTGAGTGAAGCCTATATTATGCTTTAGAATTCACTTTCCTTTACTTCGGCTTGTAACTGGGAGCCAGAGTTGACCTACTGTTCCCCATAATAAATACCAAAACTTAATTTAGGCAAAGGCAATCCATTGCTCTGGGTACAGTATGTTAAAGGGAGCAAAGTTCATCAAAGTCAGAGACCCCTGGATTTGTAATGAGTTTAATCTGAGGATCTAATACCAAGGCTGATGGTATTATTAACCTAATGACCTTGCCAAGTGAACCATGCTGGCAGAAGAAGAAGAGGAAGACGAGGAAGAAGAAGAAGGTGGCGAAATTAGGGCTAGATTAATTAATATGATGCACATGCTTCAGATTAGAGTTCCAAACAAATTTGAATCCTATGATGAGTTTCCAAAAATAAACACACTGTATGGCATTTCTTGAAATTCTGCACCTGCTTAGATTGTTGTGGTTGCTTATTTTTCAACACAGGGAGTAAGTGGGGCCATGGTCACAGATTGAAGAAACCCTTAGCATGCTGGGAAATTCATGAGAAGATTCTCCCAACTCAAATTTACTTCACCAGAATGACCAAGAACATTGGGAAATAGTACTAATGATATTAAGAGTAGGGGGAAGCCTGGGTGGACAGGCACGTCTTTCAATAAGAGGTGAAAACATCTCTTAGTTGGTGTTTGCTGTGATTGAGAGAGTATTCCACATGGAAGGCACATGTCCACAAGATATATCACTGTAGGCAATGGTATAATCTTTGGACCTTAGTGACTTGGGAGGTTTTGCTTAAATGCCTAAGATGGTGGTCAGTGTGATGCTGAATTCAGAAATGTTCCCATTGGCTTAATCTTTGTTTTCATGAATCTTATTTTGTTTGTTTCAATAAGGCCTGATTCTCCTTTACATCAGCAGCCTGGAAAAAGGGAGTATGGGAAATCACTGCAGCAGAAAACATGCCAAACCAGGAACAAATAGGTTTTACAACATGGAGCGGCTGCTTCTGAACCCCCACTCCCAGATTGAACAAAATAAATAAATAGATGATGCCATGGAAGTGATCAAACACAAATGCTTTTAAAGTGAATTTATTGGACTGATGTGAAGTTTTAAAAAGCCTTCTACATCTGCGGAGTTTGGCTGACTCTGTTTTTTCAATTATGTAATATGTTATTAATAACTAAATGCAACATAATTTATATGAATTCACCCAAGTTTCTTTTAAGTCTCTGTGTGTCTGCTGGGGGAGGGGGTACAGAAAGCAGAATTTTCCAACAGCACTTACTCAACTGCACCTCAGTTAAGTCGGTGGTAAAACATCTACAGTACTTGACTTTTCCTGCAAGAAGTTTAGAATCCATGTTAAGCACTGCAAATACTGACCCCACCACATGCAATAATTAGAGGCCAGACCTCCTGCCTCCAAGTATTCAAAGCTCATGGGTGGCTTAAGAAACACTGGCCTTGCTCCAGCTCTCTTGGTCCTGAATGGGAGGGGATATTCCCATCCACATCAAAAGATGCACTCAGCTACTTCAATGGGGCCCAGATGAGCATTATAACATGCAAACCCATTGAAGCCTGCTTCTGTGGGCAGATCCCACTTGCTGCATTGGTGTGGTGATAATTTACAACATGTACTGCGGTCCAATCTTTTGTTGGACCATCAGATTTTTAAAATGCTTGATGTGTGGTCTTTCTCAGGTGTACAAAGCTTTTGGCTCAGGCACACCAGTTGCAGTCTTTCTTAGAGGAACCAAATGTGGTTGTGGTCCACCTGACACATCCAGAGTATGTGACTATAATGGGTTCAACATAGGCTCACCCATAAAGAAAGACTGGGCATTTCACTGGCTGCAAAACGCAGCCACCAAAGTTAGAACTTGAGTCCACAGACAGTTCTCGTCCCTCTATTATATTATATTTGTTGACTACTAATTCATTTTAAGACTCAAATAGTTTTCTCCAACATAAGTAAAAAGGAAACATATGTGTGGTTACTTTCACCAGAAAAGACAGTATCTTTTGCATGAAGGGAAAAAAATGAAACAATATTTCCTGAGATACTGATAGACATCCCTCCCTCCCTCCTTCCTTCCTGATTGGCAAGTTTCAATTCTATTTCAAACTATCATAAAAAAGCTTCTGATTGCACATGAGTGTGGGAAGTCTATTTTCCCTCTCGGTGAGTCATTTTATCATTATCAAAGTCTCCCAAGCACTTCAAAGCCATTGTTTACACAGGCTCAATTGAAAGTTCTGGTTTTGCCATTTAAAGTAGCGTTCCACAAACTGGTGTCTTTCAGATGTTTGGGGTTATAGCCACAGCCAGCAATGCCAAATGGTTGGAACCTTCAAATGGAGCATTTTGTGGTGTGGCAGCCTAAGCCATCCTATTGATGGATAAAGGAGTGGTGCAGGGAAGAATGAAAGAACCATATTCCGTTCCTCCCCAAACTGGCAGAGTTTGGGACGCAATAGTGGCTCTGTCCTCCAGCTTAGGACTGCTCTAGCCAGTTATGTTCACATGGTTTTCATGCAGGGACTTTTGAATATTACCCTTATTTTTATTTTTTTCTTAGAAATATGAATAGCAGCTTGGGGGAGGCAACTTAACCCACAAGCTGCCCACATTTTCCCGAACCATCCCACCATAGCTATTATTTTCTCCACAGAGAAAAACACACAGAAAATATAACATTTTCCTGAAGGTGTCAATAGCAGCTTGGGGAGATGAATTTTAACTAAGAAAATAGTGCAGGGGTGGGGAGCATTAGCCCACATCTCTCAGGGTCACGGGAGGACCAGCCACCTGAGGGCAGCCACCTCCCTTTGTGAAATAGAAAACATCTAGCTTCATGCTTCAGTTCAAAAATTTCCTCCAACTTTCGTCCCTCACCCCCTGCAAACAAGCCATCACATGCTAACCTGACGTGCTTTTCTTCTCATTATCTTCAGATTCCAATTAGCTGCAGTAACCTAAAGCACTAATAGTGCCTAATACCATCACATGGGATGAAACTCGAAATCATTAGATCACAGAGCATAATACATTTGGAAATTGGTTTCTGCGTCTTGTGGTTTCTGAATATTTCACTTTCTCTTTACACATGCACACACAGCGTGTTTTCACAGCTTTCCCCATAACCTTAGGGATTCAAATTTTTGATTTCAATTTAGGCCACCGCCCTGCTTTAGCGAACAGAAAAGTTCAGCATGTGCTTTGACTCACGGCGTCTGAAACCAATGGAACTGAAAAGTGTTTAATTCTTGGCTACATTGCACTCTTTCAAGAAACTTCACCAGGGAGAAAAATCAGATCTGGCTTACAAATATATAATCAGAATAAAAATTTATAAGGCTTTTTAAAAAATGAAGTCATCCTCCAACAGAAGGGGAGTGTCTGTGTCATATGTAGCCCATGGACTTTGCCCAGAGGATTTGAGTGTGAGTCCAAACAGCTCCAGCCATAGGGCTGCCAAAAGGCACTGAGCTCCCCTACCTCAAATCAGCTGAAGATGCTGGCTTCAACCCCTCTCCAGCCCTTGACTTCAACCAGAAGACTTCATCCTTCATTTGCACCCAGATTCCACCTATGTACTAGAACGTTTTATCTCACAATTGGCAGCCCTAGCTGCAGTCCCAAGCATATGTTCTTCAGATGAATTCTCCTTGAAGTCAGTAGGAGTTTGCTGAGCAACAACAATCAATGCTAATTGCACAATGAAAAATCTACGCAGCCTTTTTTGGCACCATAACAGGTGTTATCATCTTGTTGTGCTTTATAAATCTAAAGTAAATTTCCCCTCCAGCTTCCAGCTCTGAGCATTCGGGTTCCTTTTGCCTTCTTCACTCCAAACCCTAACCAAAATGAGATCCAGAGAAACAAACATTTCCATTTCCAAGCTTTAAAATAAACACATATGAGGCATTTGCAATTCCGTACTGGATACATCTATCCAAAAGTCGGTCCTGTTGAATTTAATGGGACTTTCTCTCAGGTGAGTGGGCATAGGATTGCAGCATCAATGTCTTTCCCTGCCCGCCACCTAAATTTAAATCACTGTGTGTTTTTCTAGAAAAAAAGGAGCTAAATACTAAAAATAAAATTAGTTCTATAAATTCAATAACATTTGGGAAGCAAAGTGTGTACATATGTGTACACGCATGCACACGCAGGCACACGCACACACACACACACACACACACACACACACACACGTACTTAGTTGTAAGCAGTGCTTTTTTTTTCACCAGAAGTCACTGGAACTCAGCTCCGGCACCTCTCAGGTGGGCGCCATTGTCACTATAAGAGAACAAGGGAGGCATTCAAGGTGAGTTCCAGCACTTCTTTTCTTAGAAATATAGCACTAGTTGTCAGAAGACAAAATATAAAGGAAGCTGGGGTAAATTCCTGCAACATCAGTCCCATGGATATATTTGAAATATTTCTCAGTTGCTGCCAATGCCATGTTGACCACTTTGATCTGTGTTTGTACCCTTGTATGCTTGTATACTGCATACTGCCAGCACACATCAATCCACATGCAGCAGAGCTTGCAGTTGCAATTGGGTGCTATTGATGCAAAACACAATATGTCTACTGTGGAGAAGAAGCTCCTAGAGCAACTGCTTGCCCAACCAGTTTCTAGTCTGTATGGGCTGTAGCAGGTGGGTTGGGGGTGGTATGGGGAATCTGTGGCCCTCCAGCTGTTGTTGGACATCCTGACCATTGGCTATGCTGGCTGGGTCTGATGGGAGTTGGAGTCCAAAATCATCTGAAGGGCTTTCCTCCTCCTCCTCCACCAGCCCTTACATTGCGCTACAATGGCTGCAATGTATCATCACAAATCCATATGCAGCTTTCATAACACAGATGGGCAGGGAGCACCTGGTTGGCTGGGGTCGAGGGAGAGCAGAGCAGCCTGTGGCTGTTTGATGATTTATATGGCTTCGTTCATGTGTATTGTTCAAAAGTGTGTCACCTTCAAAAACAACCTTGTAAAACTACTGTTAATATCCACCATGAGCCCTCAGGATACGAGGGGTTATAAATTGAAACAAACACACACACTCCCCAGTGCTTGCTACTCCCGTAGCTGAATTTCAATCAATGCCATTTGCTCAGCCCCCATAATTCAGTCCGCTCCATTTAGACATTTAGTGGAGGCCCACCGCTGTCTCCCGAAGTCCCTGATTTCATTTGGCCTGCCGTTGCTCAGGCTTTTTGGAATGGATTTTGTGATCCGGGGAGGGCTCACAAGAATGGATGGTCTGTCATCCCAAATCCAGAAGCCTAGCTCTGGCTTGATCATCCGTTTGTGTGCAGCACAGAGGAACCCTGCCTCATAATAATTGTCAACTGTGAGCTATTTTTAGCCGGCTCACCAGCCGACCATTGGATATTATGCTGTAAAGTGAGGATGAATGATGGCAATTGATTATCACAAGCTGTGTGGTACAGTATTAAGGCAAGAAGCCCCAGCTGCGTCCTCTCCTGCCTCCTCGGCAAGATGAAATATCCTGTTTCAATCCCTCTTAATTAAAGTGGGTAGAACACTTACAAGGGGAAGGAAGAGGTTACACTCCGTAAACAATGGTCTACTCAATTAAAAGAAAATGCCTCTATAAAACCCAAAGAATGGGAGTCAAATGCCTTCATTTGTCTGATGCTGCCTTCTTTTTCTGCAGCACGGAAAGTCTTTCTCCACCACCACCTTTGCACATCGGTGTATCTCACAGCAAAGAGACCCCTCTGCATCTGCTCCTGTTGCTTGTCAGGATAGTTTCCTTTGCACGTAATATAGCAATGCATGATTTGTCCAGGAAGCTATAAGTTCCACTGCACATAGAAAATCCTTTTAAGGGGGCAGTTAAAATGTATGTGCACACTCGAATGTGGGGAGCACAGGTACTCTTGTCAGAGAGCATTTATTGCCTGTGGCTTCCTGTCAAGGGTACATCCTGAGATGGATTAGGGTTTCCCTCTGTGTCCTGTGTGAAATAGCTGTCTTTTCTCTGTCAAGCAGGGTCCTCCAAATGTTCTTGGACTTCTGCCTTTTTGCCCCACAGCACCCCTTGAACTTCTATAATCCATTATGATGAGGAACATTCCACATCACAGAATCCTGATGTCATTGATTATGACCTGGGAGAGACGAAGGCAGCCTTCTATAAACTGGCAACTTCAAGATGTTACTGGACTACATCTCCCATCATCCCTGACCATTTTCATTGGGGCCACAGCAAAGGGAGTTGTCTAATGTATGTCAAACAATGTGTGCCTTCTAGTCCATGGTTAGTAGCACATCGGCATGACTATCCCTCCATGCTGTGACCCTGATTCAAATCAGGACAACCCCCATGGCAGCTTTCGGAAGAAGAAAATTATCTTGAATCTCCAATGTAAAGTATAGTTTCGCTATAATCTCCTATCTTGAAAGGAACATACAGTATGGTGAAACGATCACCTGACTGGTTCACTATAATGCCCAGATTACTCTAGCAGTGGTACCACATATCTCTGAGAAGTGAATACACTAGTGTATTGAGCTTCTTAGGTAATTTGGGTGCAATCAATGGCCGCTGGGTATACAGCAAAATGATCACTATCAATTCAATACTTGCCTCATGCTTGGTAATTCATAGCTCTCATGCAAATCAGTCTTACGTGGCTCAAAGTCAGTGCTCAGGTGATAGTGGGCAGTGAGAAGGGCCTCAGCCAATAGCTGATAGCATGTTGGTGAACTGCTGCTCACCTCCAGTTGGTTGCATTGCTACTGCTTACTGAGAGAGGTAGAGGGGGAGGTAGTAGGAAGGTCGGTGTTGTGCAAACACAGTGGCAGAAGTGATGGATTGACTCTACTGGTGTGTTTGCACCATGCCAACCTCTCCACCACCTCACCTTTTTACTCCTGGTAAGCAGCAGTGATGCAACTGACCAGGGTTCAGATGAGTGGTGGTGGCCCACCATGTCATCCACTGCTGGGCACAGCCCCATAGCTTTTGTAACAGTTCACTTAGTACAGTTTTTAGAATACTATAGGGGAAATAATTTTCTTAAATCAGGGAGGTGTCTCAGGGAGCGAGGCTGGTGGATTTTGTTAATGGCCCCTCACCTTACTGCCATAATTTGAGCACAGCCTTTACCATGTGTACTCAGAATGCCCACTGATTTCAGTGTGATTTGCTTCCAAGCCAATAGGTTTAGGACTGCAACCTAAATCCAGCATACGCCATTTGGCCAGAGCGTTTCTTCTTCCTTGTGAACCAAAGACACCAAGTGGGGATAAACATTAGTGATTCATAAAATTCCAACAACCTCTTGCAGCTATTAATCAATACCTTGTATGATCTGCATCTCTATCCATGGAGTTTCTCCCATCTGGATTTCAAAACAAAAGCTAATCAGGGTGTGGCAAATGGCAGAGTCCCTCAGGTCCAATTAGCTAAGGCTTGGACAGGATCCAGCCACTCCTGAAAAGGCACTGGCTTGCATTTCTGGCACAATGCACTGTTTGCCTATGAATAGGCATGTAAACTAGATGCAGGAGGACTTGGACCAGAAATAGGTTGGTTGCTGCTTATCCAGGCAGCAGGGCTGGGCACCCGTAGGAACCGGATGTTTGTGTGCCTGTGTCTTTGCATCCAAATATACTTGGAGCACGGGGGTGTGGGGGGGGGAGCTTCTTCTCTTAGTTGGAATGCAAACTTGGTACAAGGGGCCACCTCCAAAGGACAAAGGCAGGCCACTGCTGTTGGCAGCTGAAATAATATTCTCACCTGCAAAATGGAGAAAGCACATTTAGCTGTCGCTACAGCAGTTCCTCGGGATAATCTCCGTGTCTTGCTAATGTTTTTTCTTTTTCTTTTGGTGAGGGTAAATCATTAACTGGGAATAAAAGTCAACCATGGAGTTATGATTACGGCATGTTGCTAATGCTGATGTTTGGGATCGTAGCTGGGATGGTTTGGAGACGGGAACTTTCTAAAGAGGCAATATATACACATTGGCTGTGCCACTTTGGAAGCTGAACACCAGTCAAGTTACCAGCAATGAGTAAAAGCTGCATTTTGGAATACTGTCCAAGGCTCCCTTGAAGGTTTGGGTCTGTTTGAACCCTTTGCCTTCTTTTTTCATTCCGATTTCCTGAAGAAAGGACTTTGCCAAACAAAGCTAGCTGAGACATTGTGTCATTCACCCAGGCATGCAAGTGATCCTGGCGATCACTGTGTACATGATGTGTGAATCAGCCAACCACTGCTTTGTTTTGTTTTGTTTTGTTTTGTTTTGTTCACTGTAACCACAAGCGATTTCCAAAATATCATGCAGTCATGTAACTAGGAGGGCCTTTGGGAGTCCTTGGTACAACCTGAGCAGTGGTGGTGCAGTGGAAATAAGGAGCCACGTAATATATTGACACTAATTAAAGGAATATTAAAATATGCTGTGCATTCTTTTCCTTAACTGGGCTTGGTTTCAGGGGAGAAAACCCAGCTATCAGCATATTCAAAAGCTTAGGGCCAGACTAGATGGTACATTAAACGTGTGATCACAGCTGCAGGGCCTCCAATCAAGATGGTGACCACAACACCAGGGGATGGGTTAACCCTTACCCCTGTGGCCTTTCTCCAATTAAAACTACCCACCCACACCCTGCCATTTGCTATTTGCCCTGGGAGAGAAACTGATATGGGAGCAGAGGGCATCTTTCTTTCTAGGGCAAATAGCACCACTGGGAAAACAATTATGGAGAGAGGGTTAAATCCCCTTCGCGGCAGTCTAGTTGCCATCCAGATTAGGGAGCTACTCTTCTTTAAAATATGACCACAAATCTAACATATTGTTGAGATTGCACTGTAGTCTGGCATCACCAGGGAACAATTCCCATTGAATACAATGAGGTTTATTTCTGAGTAGACGTGTCTTAGGAGAGCACACCCCAGAGGACAGGATCACACTTCAAAACGACCTTGACAGATTAGAGAACTGGGCCAAAACAAACAAGATGAATTTTAACAGGGAGAAATGTAAAGTATTGCACTTGGGCAAAAAAAATGAGAGGCACAAATACAAGATGGGTGACATCTGGCTTGAGAGCAGTACATGTGAAAAGGATCTAGGAGTCTTGGTTGACCACAAACTTGATATGAGCCAACAGTGTGATGCGGCAGCTAAAAAAGCCAATGCAATTCTGGGCTGCATCAATAGGAGTATAGCATCTAGATCAAGGGAAGTAATAGTGCCACTGTATTCTGCTCTGGTCAGACCTCACCTGGAGTACTGTGTCCAGTTCTGGGCACCACAGTTCAAGAAGGACACTGACAAACTGGAACGTGTCCAGAGGAGGGCAACCAAAATGGTCAAAGGCCTGGAAACGATGCCTTATGAGGAACGGCTAAAGGAGCTGGGCATGTTTAGTCTGGAGAAGAGGAGGTTAAGGGGTGATATGATAGCCATGTTCAAATATATAAAAGGATGTCACATAGAGGAGGGAGAAAGGTTGTTTTCTGCTGCTCCAGAGAAGCGGACACGGAGCAATGGTTCCAAACTACAAGAAAAAAGATTCCACCTAAACATTAGGAGGAACTTCCTGACAGTGAGAGCTGTTCGACAGTGGAATTTGCTGCCAAGGAGTGTGGTGGAGTCTCCTTCTTTGGAGGTCTTTAAGCAGAGGCTTGACAACCATATGTCAGGAGTGCTCTGATGGTGTTTCCTGCTTGGCAGGGGGTTGGACTCGATGGCCCTTGTGGTCTCTTCCAACTCTATGATTCTATGATTCTATGAAGACTGCAACTCTTCATTGGCTCCGAGCTGATGTAGCAGAGAAATTCACCACTTCATGCTGCTGATGGGGAGAGGATGATCAGAGACCTTGGACTTTCCAGAGCACACCCCATACGGATCTACTACAACCTTCCTTAGCTGACCCCCAGAGTTCCATCATTCTGATGATTTACCAATCACTGCCCATGAGATTCATTTGGTGAATAAGCTGTTAAGTGCTTTATCTATTTGACACAGGCTTTCTCCCATTAGAGACTTTTGAATCTGTGAAGTGATGGTGATGACATTGCTAGTTGTAACATCGATCTCAGAAGGAAACCACCCCTTGCAATTTACTCCTTGCAAATATGGCAGAATCTGCTTGCACAGGGTTAGGCAAAGGACTGTTCGTGGGGAAAATTGTAGGGCAAGTTCATTAGTCTGCTCCAAAGAGAAATGTTCGGGAACAATAAGATGAAAAACACGTGGTGGTTGGGTGAAAACAGGCCACAATTTTGTTAATTATAGCAAGGTAAGCAGGGTTGGCGTGGCACTTTGGCAAGGATTTAGCTGTGGCAAGGTTAGGGCATGGTGCTGATAATGCCAAGTAGGTGGCCTGTAGGTTTAACCTCATAAGGGACAGCTGAATATTCCTGCATTGCAGTGAGTTGGAGTAAATGATCCTCAGGGTCCCTTCCAACCCTATGATTCTATGATTCTCCTTCTTCACTTCAAATATCCACTGTGATGTTTGAAGAAACCCATCTCAGCATGGTTGCTGAGGAAGGCCCATGGGAGTTAACAGTCAGGAATGAGGTAAAAAGTAAAGGACCCCTGGACAGTTAAGTCCAGTTAAAGGTGACTATGGGGTGTGGTGCTCATTTCATTTTTCAGGTTGAGAGAGTCAGCATTTGTCCACAGACAGCTTTCTGGGTCATGTGGCCAGCATGACTAAACTTCTTCTGGCGCAACAGAACACCATGATGGAAGCCAGAGTGCACAGAAATGCCGTTTACCTTCCCACCATAGTGGTACCTATTTATCTACTTGCACTGGTATTCTTTCGAACTGCTAGGTTGGCAGCAGCAGGGATAGAGCAACAGGAGCTCACCCATCACACAGGTTCAAACCGCCAAACTTCTGATCGGCAAGCCCAAGAGGCTCAGTGGTTTAGACCACAGTGCCACCCACATGGCACAAGCTTGAGGTGAGTGGTGTCAGGCCAGGCCTAACCCAAGTTATGATTAGGAACTGTGTGTCACCTCAGAACCTTCTAAGGGTCCACCCTATGTTTGAGATCCTAAAAATGCCATTTCTGGCCAAGCTGCAACAATGAAAAGCTGACTTTTCACTGTTTGATAGGCCAAAACATTGTAACTGACCAGAATGCAGCAACTACTTAAAACCTCAGTGGAAGACTCTAAACTGAGGGCATGGCAGAACTCAATGAGGAAAAGAGGCCTGTCTGGTCTGTTGCAGCCCCTTTTCTAAATGCTGCTGCCTTCACCCACTCCTAAGAACTTGTGAGGTCTCGTGAGTATAATGGGGGACAGGTCATACCTGTCTGAGACATCAGAAGAACATGCACAGCAAAACAAAACTCCTGAACCCATATCAGCCATTCATGCTTCTGCTGCCATTATCTACCCCACATGTGCTTTTCAGGGTGCAAGGAGGAAATTACAACACTGGAGCCTTTGGGGAAATGCATACATTTGGTGCCTGTGCTGGGGACCATGCAAATTTCTAGCCTTGGCAATCAATCAGGAAGAAAACCAAATAGGCAGACCTACACAGTTATGCTTTCCGGAGGGAATCCAGGCAAAGTCTGGTGCAAACCTGTTTGGAGGAGGGATGGGTAGATAGGAGGCACACCGAACACCCCTGTTGATAGGGTTTTAATAGACATATTATGCAGGAACCTGGTGTAAATATTCTATATACTGAAACCATTCCAGCTCATCTCCAGTGCCACACACACATTATTATCCTTTTGATTTACAGCTGTCTGGATTTCACATGACATGACAGTATTTTATCAGCTCTGGGAACTTGTGTAGATAAATGGCTCAGCCTCTGAGAGGTAAACACACGTCAGCCCGTGACAATTATTTCTTTCATTAAGGATGAAGGTGATGGATGTGGTCCCAATTGTTCAGTTTGGGGGGTAGGCACTAGTAATCCCATTATCACCTAGATGGGAGAAACCAGCAGATCAGTGTAGGTATTAAGATGACTCTGTGAAGCACCATTAAAATGACTGCATAGAAGGCTGCATAGGTAAGGGTGTGAGCCGCAAAAAATGAGGAGACAGTTAACTGGGCTGAGACAGAGGGAAGCTGACATTAAAATATGCTCTCCTGCCCATGAAGAACCCCTCTGCACCATTAATACTTTACATACTCAAAGTGGCAGGCATGTTTGTCCCCTACGCATTTTATCCTCACAACAAACCTGGGAGGTAGGTTAGGCAAAGAGGCAGCCACTGGCCCAACATCACCCAATGAAGGAATGGGGAATCTGTAGCTACCCAGGTTTTTCTTTTTTCTCTAGAAGGTTTACAATCCCGTCAAATAAAATACAAATAGTTGCAAAGAAGAAGAAAGGTGGGTGATGGTGAAAAATTTAAAAACTTCCTATCTTTAAGACATTCTCAACCAATTGAATTCTATAACATAGCAGACAATAAATTAAATTTGGGACTCAAGGTTACCTTCATCCACCCAAAGCTTGCTTGACTCCAGTCAGGCTCATCTGATGACAGAAGTCTGTTGGAAGATTATTCCATAGCATGGAACCAGCAACATAAAATGCCTGACTTCTAGTTGAAGCCAGTTAGACTTCTAACCCTAACCCTAACCACATTCCCCTGGATGATCTCAGTGATCGAGCTGGGATATAAGGGCCCAAGCAACCTGTACATCATCACAAGAGCCTGAAACCTTGCCCAGTAGCATATGGGCAGCCAGTGCGGATGTTCTAGCAGAGGTGTCAAATGCCGTCAGCCTCCTGCCTCTATCGGCAATCTAGCCACAGTTTTCTGCATTAGCTGGAGCTTCTGGAAGAGGCCCAAGGACAGCCCCACACAAAGCACATTACGGTAATCCAGTCTCAGGGCTACTAGTGCAAGGAATCCAGTGGGAAAATTATCCCGATTCAAGTACGGCTGCAGCTACTGCTGACCCTCCAAGTCTCCCTATTTTCCAGGGACGTCCCTGATTTAGAGAAGCTGTCCCGGTTTCAGTGGCGGAGCTAGCCGCTCAGGCACCCGGAGCGGCTCACATGCCATGCACCCGGGGGCGGGGTGATCTGTCCATGGGGGTGGGGCGATCCGCTCAAGGGGCAGTGCGATCTGGCCAAGGGGTGGCATGATCCGCAGGGGGGGGCAATCATAGCGCAGCGGCATGATCTGCCTTGGGGGGCCGATCGCGGCGTGGTGGCGACCCGCCTGGGGGGATTTTGTCACCCCCCCTCTGGGATGACACCCAGTGTGGACCGTGCCCACCGCACTCCTACGCCCCTGCCTGGTTTCTAATTTGATCCCAGAATTTCCCACTTTTCCTTAGGATGTCCCTATTTTCACTGGAAAAATGTTGGAGGGTATGAAATTATCCAACGTTTCATGAGGTATATATGAGCACAGCTGAACCTTCAAGGAACTTGATCCCAAGCCATTTAGGGCTTGAAAGGTTAATATCAGTGTTCCGAAATGGACTGGAAACCAGTGCAGATGGAGAACTGGTATGATGTGACCAAATCAGCCAGTCCCAGTTAGTAGTCTTATTGCCGTAATTTGAGCCATTCCTTCTCAGACTGTTTACAAAGGTAGGCCCATATGTAACACATCACAGTTATGAGTATGTGCTTATGTGTTTAGGACAGAGGGCCTGAAGAGGAAGAGTCCTCCCAGAGTTTCAGAAGTCCCACTCTTCCTGAGCCTCCTCCTCTTCATCTCCCACTCCTCAAAACAACTTGTGTCAAGTTACTGCTGCACTGAGCAACCCCAAACTCTCATATATTTGTGCATGAGAGCATAAGAGATCTCATACCTCGCGCAGAGGACTCTGATGCTTGTATCCATAAATGAATTCTCACACCTGACTAGTAAACAATTAAAACAATTAAAGCCACCCTGTTAAATTTCACAGATCTCAATTATCTTCTCAGCATACGCTGCATATTGATCAAACGTGGCAGATAAATTTTTCAAACTATACAGAGGAATGGCAGTATAGTCATTAAAAACCTTCCTCAATATGTGATTTGTCTGGAGGACAGCATCTTTTCGTAGTTGGGCCAAAAGAGACACACACAAAAATGTTGTTTTTTGTTTTTTCTTTAAAAAATGTATTCCGGTGTGATTTATGCATCATGCCTGGAAATATCAGGACAAATAACCAGACATGTTGGTAAATCGCCATATTCTTTTTATCACTATGATGCAGGGACGGAGGAGAAATTCACTTGGTCCTCATTTTTTAGTGAACTAATCTAATCGCATCTCCTGAACCAATACATGAAACATAATTATCCTTTGGATTTGACATCTCTGAATTTTTCAATATAATTCTCAGCATTAAGAAAGTACCCAAATAAATTTTAAAATACATATTGTAGGATAAAACACCTTTAGAAATGCATACATTGGGATAAAACACACAAATTTAAATATGCATTTCTCTGATAAAATATTAATTACGGTATGTATTTAAATTCATATTTCTATATGGATTTCAGTACAACTTTTTTATATAAAAATTTAATGGGGCAGAGCAAGGTTATGCATAAACACATACAAAATGCACATGGGTTAGAAACTGACTGATCCATACATTTTTTCAGTTTCTCTCTCTCCCACACAAATATATACACTGGCCTCTTATTAGCATGATCCATTCAGACTTAAGTACATAAAAGTGATTAAATGGGGGTAATGGAAATGTTTGTTGTTGTAGTACTTAATTCCTGAATCTCCAGTAATGCACAAAAGGAGAATGAAAACAACTGGCTTAAAGGTTTTCTCCTTGATATTGCAAGAGAGGACTTTTGCCCTCACTTCCTGCTTGTGGGTGATCCAAAGGCATCTGATTGGTCGTTGTGCAGGATGCAGAGCCAGAGAGCAGGTTGGTGGTCTGGATATTTTATTTAGGTTCTAAAGAGACGTCTGAGTATATGCAGGTTTTGATATGCCTTACCAATGTGGACGCTCACCTAGACATACTTCCCCATCCACAGTGTGCTGCTCATCTGAGTCCTGTTGTACTAATTGAAGGTCACCGGCGATTATGCACAACTATGCCTGGATTTCAGCAGTTATTTTTTGAATGGTGCGTTTTTGTTCCTTGGGTAGTGATTTTATTCATGTGAGCTACTTTGAACTTATTGAGAAGGCAACACATAACTCTATCTATACGTAGGTAGATTAAATCCCAATGGCGGGTTGTTGTTGTTGTGTTAAAAAGTCTACTTTGTGATTTTTGACATTAGCAGCGGGCAGGCTGGAGTCTACTCAGTAGCATTTCACCAGGTGGCTGTGTTGTATCGCCATAAAAAAAAAGATCTGTATTGGGTTTCGGTTTTCCTGTATGAAATTAGAAATCTTTTTAGGCCATCATTTCCTAACTCCCACTTTTTGTAATTACAGCATGCTGACATCCATTGTCTATTATTCCTTCACATCGCACTGTGCTTTTATCCAACCTCAACCACGTGCTGACACAGTTTGCAACTTTCAATTTGCCTTGTGTTGGGGTTTATTTACCTAACAAAGAGCTTTACCTACAAAATCTCTCTCTCCCTCTCCCTCTCCTGTCTACTACTTTGTGACCCTAAATCCAAATTATATCACATGTAGGGCAACATGTCAGGCTAAGGCGTGAAGCTGCGAAGACTTTGCAGCCACACTTACAAAGCTGGCTATGCTGTCCAGTCAACAAACTGAGAAATTCCTTTATGGACCCAGGTTGTTTTTTTGTTTTGTTTTTTTACAGCAGGGAACAATTGCAGGGCCTGCAGGCCTGCAAAACCAAGCAAAGCAAAGAGACATGTTAATCAGCACCACACAACAGCATGCAGACAGACAAGACTCAGAACTGAAGGGTGCTTTCCATGCCTTCCAAATGCAGGCTTCTTTTTAACAAGGGACCCATTTGCTTATTTATAATGAGCTGCCCTGGGAAAAGGACTGAAAGAGAGGGACACAGGATGTCATGAGGAAGGGGGGGGGCGGGAAGAAATCATTTTTATTCATCTATACAATGTGAAGGTCTAGGATGACTTCGGAGGTCATCTAGCCTAGGATGTCTTAGCCAAGGGTTTTTATTACAATTTTGAGGGGCCAAAGGGACCACAATTAAAATTAGAGGAAAATGCTGGTGTTCCAAAGGAAGTTTCCATGGAATAGTGAAAAGCTACCCAATTTTCTATCTATGATTTTAAATTTAACCTGGAAAATATAACACTTCAGAATGTTCCACTGCTCCTCACACAGGTTTGCACAACAGTAAGCCAAACTATGTTTCAGAAAATCCCCACTTGCCCATCAAGCTCACTGGATGGCTTTGGGCCATTTACCTCCTCTCAGTCTAACCTATCTCACAGGGTTACTGTGAGGATTAAATGAGCATAGGGAGAGCCATGTGCACCACCATGAGCTCCTTGGACTAAAAGGTGGGATATAAATCATCTCATCTGTCCTCCCAGTTGAACGACGTGGCCCAGGGAGAGAGGGACAAATAGTGGACGTGAACAGCTGGCTTTGCAAATGGTGTAAACAGGAACGGTTTGGATTCTTAGATCACGGACTGCAGTTTCTTGAAGATGGACTTCTGGCAAGCGATGCGCTGCACCTCACAAAGGTTGGGAGGAATGTTTTTGCCAAAAATCTCAGAAACCTCATCAGGAGGGCTTTAAACTGACTAATGTGGGGGAGGGAGACAGTGCTCCTGAAGGTAGGAGTCTATCAATTGATGAAGATGATCATCCAAATGTCATAGACCAAATGGAGCAAACAGCACGCAGACCTAGTGGTGGGAGGAAAAAATCCTTAAATAAGAGACACGGGGGAATGATTAATGGACTTCAATGTCTGTACACTAATGTGCAAAGCATGGGAAATAAACAAGATGAGCTTGAGCTCTTGGTACAGCAAACTAAATATGACATAATAGGCATCACTGAAACCTGGTGGGATAAGTCCCATGATTGGAATGTAATAATGGAGGGATACAATCTATTTCAGAGAAACAGACCAGACAAGAAAGGAGGAGGAGTGGCGTTATATGTCAGGGATGTGTATACCTGTGAAGAGATCCAAGATTTAGAACCTCAAAGCCAAAGTGAGAGCATTTGGGTCAAAATTAAGGGAGAGAAGAATAACAGGGACCTCACTGTGGGAGTTTACTATATTTTTTTTAAAAAAATAATATTTATTGACATTTTTTTTTAATACAATACACAAAAATAAACAATATAGCATATATCTCAACATAGTTTCACAACTTCTTTGGACTCCCTCACGCCTCCCGCTCCTACCTTCATCACAATATATTTTTTTCCAGCAATTTATCGCCTTATTTCCATTATTGTTCACTATCTTTCCCATGTTACTTTTCTAATTTCAGATACCCTATGTTCAAATCCTAGAAATTTAAATATGATCTGATGGTTATCCAAAAGTTTATGCTTTCCTAAATCTGACTTATCTTCATAACTCAATCTAATTTAATGGTGCCAAATTGTTTATGATCTAGCATCCTTCTTAGCATTCAACCAAATTACAATGTTTTTGTAGATAAATCTTGAATTTCTTCCAATCTTCTTCCACCCTCTCCTCTCCCAGGTCTAGGATTCTGCCAGTCATCTCGGCCAATTCCATGTAGTCTATCAGTTGCGTCTGCCATTCTTCCAGTGTGGGTAGATCTTGGGTTTTCCAGTACTTAGCGACGAGTATCCTTGCTGCCGTTGTTGCATACAGAAAAAAAGTTCGGTCCTTCTTTACCACCCTCTGACCGACAATACCCAGGAGGAAGGCCTCTGGTTTCTTAGGGAAGGTATACTTAAATACCTTTTTCAGCTCATTATATATCATTTCCCAAAAGGCCTTCACTTTAGGGCAGGTCATTGTGGGAGTTTACTATAGATCCCTAAGCCAAACGGAGGACATAGATGATGCCTTCCTGGAACAGATGGCCAAGCATGCAAAAGGAAGGGAGATAGCAGTAATGGGAGACTTCAATTACCCGGATATTTGTTGGATGTCAAACTCAGCCAAGAGCATAAGGTCAAACAGATTCCTCACTGGCCTTGCAGACAACTTCATTGTCCAGAAAGTGGGAGAAGCAACAAGAGGAACAGCCATTTTAGATCTGGTCCTAACCAATGTTGATGACCTGGTTAGTGGGGTAGAAGTGGAAGGATCATTAGGCGCGAGTGATCATGCTCTTCTGAAGTTTACTATACAGCGGAAAGGAGCAGCCAAGAATACTAGGACTCAATTTCTTGACTTTAAGAAAGCCGACTTCATAAAACTTAGGGAAGTGCTGGGTGAGATCCCATGGACAGTAATACTAAAAGGAAAGGGAGTTCATGATGGCTGGGAGTTTGTTAAGAGGGAGATAATAAAAGCACAACTTCAGGCAATACCAATGAGACAGAAACATGGAAGGTGCCTAAAGAAGCCAGGGTGGCTATCTAAAGAACTTTTAACTGAGTTAAGATTTTAAAAGGATGTGTACAAAAAATGGAAAAGGGGGGAACCACCAAAGAGGAATTCAAACAAATAGCCAGCACGTGTAGACACAAAGTCAGAAAAGCTAAAGCACAGAATGAACTCAGGCTTGCTAGAGAGGTTAAAAGCAACAAAAAAGGCTTTTATGGGTATGTTCATAGCAAAAGGAAGAACAAAGAAACGGTGGAGTCACTCAGAGGAGAAGATGGGGAAATGCAAACAGGGGACACAGAAAGGGCTGAACTCCTCAATGCCTTCTTTGCCTCAGTCTTCTCCGATAAAGAAAACAATGCCCGACCTGAAGAATTTGGAGCAAACAGTGGCGTAGCGTGGGGGGTGCAGGGGGGGCCGGCCGCACCGGGCGCAACATCTGGGGGTTAGGGAAATCCACGAGTTAGGGGGCGCAAATCCACGGGTTAGGGGGCGCAAATTACTTGCCTTGCCCCGGGTGCTGATAACCCACGCTACGCCACTGGGAGCAAATGATTCAGCAGAGGAAACACAGCCCAGAATAACTAAGGAGATAGTACAAGAATACTTGGCTAGTTTAGATGTATTCAAGTCTCCAGGGCCAGATGAACTGCATCCAAGAGTATTAAAAGAACTGGCAGATGTGATCTCAGAACCACTGGCAGTCACCTTTGAGAATTCCTGGAGAACAGGCGAAGTCCCGGCAGACTGGAGGAGGGCAAATGTTGTCCCTATTTTCAAAAAGGGGGAAAGAGAGGACCCAAATAATTACCACCCAGTCAGTCTGACATCAATACCAGGGAAGATTCTGGAGCAGATCATTAAGCAAACAGTCTGTGAGCACCTAGAAAGGAATGCTGTGCTCACCAATAGTCAGCATGGATTTCTGAAAAATAAGTCATGTCAGACTAACCTGATCTCGTTTTTTGACAGAATTACAAGCCTGGTAGATGAAGGGAACGCAGTGGATGTAGCCTACCTTGATTTCAGCAAGGCATTTGACAAGGTGCCCCATGATATTTTTGTAAAGAAGCTGGTAAAATGCGGTCTTGACTATGCTACCACTCAGTGGATTTGTAACTGGCTGACTGACCGAACCCAAAGGGTGCTCATCAATGGTTCCTCTTCATCCTGGAGAAGAGTGACTAGTGGGGTGCCACAGGGTTCTGTCTTGGGCCCCATCTTATTCAACATCTTTATCAACGACTTGGATGATGGACTCAAAGGCATCCTGATCAAATTTGCAGATGACACCAAACTGTGAGGGGTGGCTAACACCCCAGAGGACAGGATCACACTTCAAAACGACCTTGACAGATTAGAGAACTGGGCCAAAACAAACAAGATGAATTTTAACAGGGAGAAATGTAAAGTATTGCACTTGGGCAAAAAAAATGAGAGGCACAAATACAAGATGGGTGACACCTGGCTTGAGAGCAGTACATGTGAAAAGGATCTAGGAGTCTTGGTTGACCACAAACTTGACATGAGCCAACAGTGTGACGCGGCAGCTAAAAGAGCCAATGCAATTCTGGGCTGCATCAATAGGAGTATAGCATCTAGATCAAGGGAAGTAATAGTGCCACTGTATTCTGCTCTGGTCAGACCTCACCTGGAGTACTGTGTCCAGTTCTGGGCACCACAGTTCAAGAAGGACACTGACAAACTGGAACGTGTCCAGAGGAGGGCAACCAAAATGGTCAAAGGCCTGGAAATGATGCCTTATGAGGAACGGCTAAGGGAGCTGGGCATGTTTAGCCTGGAGAAGAGGAGGTTAAGAGGTGATATGATAGCCATGTTCAAATATATAAAAGGATGTCACATAGAGGAGGGAGAAAGGTTGTTTTCTGCTGCTCCAGAGAAGCGGACACGGAGCAATGGATCCAAACTACAAGAAAGAAGATTCCACCTAAACATTAGGAGAAACTTCCTGACAGTGAGAGCTGTTCGACAGTGGAATTTGCTGCCAAGGAGTGTGGTGGAGTCTCCTTCTTTGGAGGTCTTTAAGCAGAGGCTTGACAACCATATGTCAGGAGTGCTCTGATGGTGTTTCCTGCTTGGCAGGGGGTTGGACTCGGTGGCCCTTGTGGTCTCTTCCAACTCTATGATTCTATGATTCTATGAAATCTATCTACTGCATCTACTTATTCATCTAGCTATCTGTATCTGAGCAGATCTTAATAAGTCATTACAGATGTCGATGCCATGGCAAATAACTTTTGGCCATAGCTGTAGCTCTCTGACCAATCTCTAAATTATAACTCAATCTGCACATTGCTGTAGTCAGATCTCTTTGGGGTTGGGTGACAAAAGGCATTTCATCACTGTACCTTTCATCACTTTGCAGGAGATGGAATTCCAGCACTGCCAGGTTGTCATATCACAATGCTACAGGTACAATAAACATAGCCCAGCCTGCATCATTTTTATCCAGCTGTTCGGTATCTACTTACTTATCTACTGCAATCCTCTGTAGTTGCAGAATTTCTTTAATTTAATCCATCCTTACCAGATATCCACCCAGTCCAAGAGAGAAGAGAAAGATAGAAGGGGATTCATATTTCCAGGACTTATTCCATTGCCCACAATGCCTGCTGCAATTTGAAAGCACTGCTGTTATTATTTTTTTCAAAAAAAAACACACCGGCCAATCGATAGCCTTCTCCCACAGCAGTCTTTCCATTAATTGACAACTGCAGCCAAGGAAGTCGTTTTTCCTTTCCATAATGTACCAGTTACTTTTATCTTCTGTGTTTCAAGACCTTGAGCAAATCTGATGCTCCCGTTTTGTTGGAGAAAGATGAAAAAAAAATCATCTTACTGAGACAGAATCTAGTGGTTGAACATTCCGTGTCCTTTGTGATAAATAACAGCCAGCTGGGCTGGTGCAGAACATTCATGAGATGAAGGAGAAGGTGGTGTCCTCTGCTGCCATTCCATATACAAAAGCCAACCAGACTGACTGTTGAATCTTATTTCAGCACTAGGAGGAGGACAGCAGCCTCCACTACACCTGAGGGCAACAGGCTAGCATACGGAGGGTGAGGCAAGCTGTATGGCACACCCAGCTCTGTCCCCCAGCTTCTTGCCATCGCTCCCCACCACTCAGCAGCTGGCATGCGAAGGAGCCACCCCACTTGGCCTGATAACAAGAATTCTACTGGATTAGGCCAAAGGTCCATCTGGTCCAGTTCTCTTGGTGGCCAACCAGATGCCTATGGAAAATCCACAATCAAGACCTGAGTGGGTAGGGCTGGCTTTAATTTAAAGCCAGCTTTCCTATAAGTGTTTCTAAAACATGGCAAAGAAAGAGGCTATCTTCCCAATCTCAGAAAGGTGAAATGTAGGTTTGAGAGCTGGATCTAGCAAAGCCAGATCATATAACTAGATCATATAACATATATGAGGAGGGGGAAGATATTCAGTTCAGTTTGCATTAAGGGCAAAGCAACCAAATTCACACTTTCCTGTAACAAGGCTGTCCTTCAAAATCTACATTTCTCCAAAAATTTGCAGTGCAGTTCTGCAACCAGGTAATGTATACAAAAATGCATATACTAGGGTTGTGTGTGCATTAAAATGTCTACATTAGCAATAATATCATATGTTACATATGTGGAAATTGCTTTGCAAAAATGTGTATATTAGGGGCAAGTCCTATTCCTGTGGCTGCAATTTGTTCAACTGTTTTTAATACTGAATGTTAAATTGCTGTAGCCCACCCTGGGACAAGTAATTAATAAGAATAATAGAAACATGCACCAACATACTGATGAATTTTCATAAGGACTTTTTAAATTCTTTTTAAAAAAATACTGTTGTGAAAATGCAGAGAACTGAACTTAAGTCTGGAAGAGGAGAAACGGGGACTGATGAATTCACCCATCCCTGGTCTTCTCCACACCCTTCTAACATTATCAACATGAATAACCATTATCAGACAATTTATTGCAATCATCCTTAAAATAATACAGCTAGGGAAATGTATTTTCAGAAGAAGCTGTAACATCAATCCCACTGCAGGCCAATTTCATTTATTTAATTTCTATGCATAATAATAATAATAATAATAATAATAATAATAATAATAAAACAACTGCATGAATATAAACTGTATGCAGCCTGAATTTTAGATGTAAAATATGCAGGCACATCTGCTTTAAAATACAAATCTCACAAACACCACTTGCATCTGGTTTAAATGGAAAGACTCTCAAAATGTGTGTGTGTTCCCTCTACACCTGACAGGGTATACATGAATTTTGAACTTGCATAGACATGTGTGGTTAAAAGTAAAATAAAAGGAGAATTAGTCCTGATATTGGAATTTGGCTGCCATATTGCATGTTGCTGAATTAGTTGCCTGAAGCTAAATGATAGATACTACCATAAATAGTGTGTGTGTTTTTCCCCTTGCAACTTTTAGTAATGAGGATATATTAACTCAAGTTGTTTACAACAAGACATTGGTCTTGTTCTCATTAAAGTCAATAGGAGTTTGCATAGGACACTAATGGGAATGGAGGGGGCTGGAATTCCAATTCACCCTGTACAGGGGTTTTGATGTCTAGTGTTTTGTCGAGCTGCATTGAAATAAGAGTAATTTTTAAAGGGACAGTGCCACCAAAGGACTGGGGACATGCCCGACTGCAATGTATGTGTCCCAAAGAGGAATTGGGAGCCGAACATTTGCCCCTCCAGCAAATGGACAGGTGGCTTGTACAATCCTTCCTCTCCTTTTGAACTGACACACCAGACGTGCAAGCAGAACTGTGTTGCCCAGTCCTCTCCTGCTCTCTTTAGCTAATGAAGCCTCGTGCCCTTCCTTTCCAGAGCTGGGACACCTCAGCCAACACGAATGCACATGATGAAAGAAAGAGCCCCTTCCTTTGTACCAGGCAAAGCGGCAATGATTAATGCGCCAGTGGTAATGAATCTGCACTGAAGGATTAGCGGCACGAAGGCTGTGCCTCTCCACTACTGCAGAAGCTGGCGCTGATAGGACAGCTGGCGAGAGGGGACACCAAATTCAATTTGCTCCTCATTTGCATACATATGACAACCATCTGTGCTAATAGCACTGCAATGTCTCCATTAGGCTACCTTCAAGTGTACTGAGCTCCACTACACTCCAATTAGGCTTTTAAGTGGGAAAGCTTAGAGCATAAATATTTGCAGAGGGGACAGGACGGCTCGCTGAGCCATGGCTCCTTCTGCTTTTCCCTCCCTATCAAAGGTTGACTCTAGTCCAAGACAGGCACCAGAAGAAGCTGTTTCAGTGTAACTTGTGTCTCACATCACCTTGTCCTCCTCATTCCAAAGAGTGTCCAGTCCAGATGCACAGAAATCCCACCATCACCAGTGCATGCCACCAGAAAATCAATTTAGCTTTAGTAAAGCTGTCTAGGATGATCCCAATAAGATTTTTCTCCCAGAAATCACAGCAGCATTGCCTCTTCTAGCGTGAGTTTTGGAGACATCTTGCTCTTTTTTGAACTTGAATTATCAAGCTGCAGTCTCTCCGTAAACCACTGGAACAAACTGTTCATCAGTATTCCTGTAAAAGCACAAATGGGCCATTGCACATTTGGAATGGTGCTCATTTGGAGTGCTCATGCATGCACAATTTAATTGCAATTAAGATGGTAGTGCCTCTGTTGATGCGTCTACTCCTTATGCTGAAAGGAAATAGCTTAAAAGAGTTGGAGCATTTTTACTTTGGGATTTCACACCTGTACTGAGATAACCTCATTGCCTCAATTCAGGCCACAGGTGACAGAACTGAATTTCTTAATACATGTTAATTCACCAGTTTCCCACTGGAGTTTCTGTTGGTCTAGCTATGTTGGTACAAGCCACTGTGGGTGCCATTTCACTCAAAATACCTTTAGGATATGAGTGTCTGTGGAATGATGACCTACGCTGAAAAATTAAGCTATTAAGACTGCACTGCTAAATTCATTTACCTTGGAGTAACTTAGCATGACTTACTTCTGAATAGATATGCCTAGGATTGTGCTATAAATATACACACTAGAGGTTTTTGATGAGCTAGGGGAGAGTCTTTGTCATATGACTTCCTTAACTGAGCATGTTCCTTAGCTGAAGGTGCTGGACTTGTGAAAGCACATGTACATTTTTCATTGCGTTTAGATCTGGAATAGTGCTCAATCTCATTGGACTAAAACTTCCCCACTGAATCCCTTGGGGTTATCCACTGACTTTGTATAACAGAGGGAGGTTTGTGCATCCATAAATTCTGCAACGGAGCAGCAATGGCTATTAGCCATGAGAGCTAAACAGAACCATCACACACCAATCCAGTACACCTGGATACAAGGAGCAGGTGACAAGCATAGGAAGGGTTGTGACTCAGTGGTAGTCCATGCTTTGAACGTAGGAAGTCCCAGATTCAACCCTTGACATCTCCAGGTATGGCTCAGCAGAACCACTGGGGAGCTGCTTCTAGCCAATGTGGACAACACTGGGCTATATTGGACCAGTGGTATAAGGCAGCTTCTCACTTTCTACCATCGACATTCTACTGGGCTTCAAACCACCAAGAGACATCTGATCAGCCACCATTGGAACCAAGATCATGGGTCTTTGTTAGATCCAGCAGGGTAATTCTGAAGTCCCTATATGCTGGGAGTCAGAGAGATCTCACAGGTGCTTTTGATTCTCCTCACTGTGTTGCTTTGCTCCTCGGCCATCATGTTCCGATTACTGATTCCCCTGTATGTTCATTTCTGTAATGGCTCTATGTTTGCAGGGCTCCTGCTCTGATTAACACACTGGCCCCATACTCTGTTGCTCGTGGGTTAGCTGACATGGGGCATTAGCTGGCCAGTTACTTCTCGTAGCCCTGGGGGACAAATTAGGTTGCCTGTCAGAATTGTCTTTAGTACCAAATTATTTTTGCCTGTGTTTTTTGGTTTGTGCTGATGGAGAAATACATTTCCCTCGTGGGTTTCAATGGGTTTAAGGTTAAAGGCCAGCCCATTAATCTACCCCTTTCGCCTGTCTGTTTTTTAACCCACGTGCTCATGCATTGCTAAGGTAATTTGGGAGGGTGAGGGGGCCGAAGTGGGCTTGAGACCACTACATAATGGAAGCAAAAGCCAAGAATGTACTCTGCACACCTGGGGAGGAGGTGATAATTAACCCTAGGAGAAAACACGCTGACAAAAATATTTCACAACTCTTGCTTTACCTCCATTCGTGTACATAGTCAGTGGGGAATTTAATCAGAGACAACTGGTTATGTTCAGGTTTTGTAAACCACCTAGAAATCATCGATAAAAGGGGGCCTATGAAAATCTTAAGCAGACAGACTCCCCCTGCTTGGTGACCCTGGAAAGATATCACAGGCATTGTTGGGTGGTTATCTAAGACATTGATTAAATATGAAGATTATAGCTAAGATCCTGTGATGTACCTCTGTTCCCATAAGAGGGTCAGGAATTTTTGCTAGCTCTCTCCTCCATCTGCAGCCCCCCACAGCAGGTCTTACAGCAACCTCAAGGGACACCCACCCCCAAATGCCTAGGAGAAGGAAGGGGGAGAAAGGGGGCTGCGCAGATAAATAAGTGGCAGAAAAGCCTCACTCCATTAATGTGACCTCCATTTTGTTTGCAGAAGGTAAAATTAGAATCCAAGCCCAAATGCATGATACTGTCTATTTCTGATGTTCACAATATAAGTGTCGTTGCTTCTGTAGTCAAAACAGCATCACTGATGCACAAGAGGGAAGCATCTGCATGCTTGTGGGGCACCTAGCAGAAGTACAAAAAAACTTTAGGGGGATAACCCTAAAGGAAGGGCAGAATACCACCTTGCCAAAGTGAAGCAGGCCTGGGTCTAATTGGTGTCTGGATGGGAGACTGCCTGGGAACCACAAGGTTGGCTCCTTGGGTTCCATTATAGAAGAAAGGAGGGTTGTCAGTGCAGGAAATTAAAGAAATAGTTTAACAGGCTAGGGCTTATCCATATTTCTCCAGTCTTTCCAGGCACAGGTCCACACTTTAAAGTTCCGTGGCCAAGTACTCTCTCTCTTGCTTTCTTTTTGCCCCAGAGCTTTCCCCACAGAAACACATTCTTTAAAGCTTAAATGCAACAAACGGCAATTTGAGTCTTCATTGGATTGCTATTTGCTCCAATTCAGCTTGAAAGAGTGGGTTTTCACAGGGGGGTGGGGGGAAGAGTGCCCAGACATGGAACTTTAAAATGCAGACCAAGCCTGCAAAGACTGGAGGAAAGCTGTGTGGATAAGCCCTATACCAAGGGTCTAACTAACTATAAAGTCAGTGTTCTATATTCTTGCACCTGCCTCTTAAAGGTGTGTACAGGCTCTGATATGCATCAGCTCAACATGCAAAGCTTTAAAGGTAAAGGTAAAGGGACCCCTGACTATTAGGTCCAGTTGGGACCGACTCTGGGGTTGCGGCTCTCATCTCGCTTTATTGGCCGAGGGAGCTGGCGTACAGCTTCTGGGTCATGTGGCCAGCATGACTAAGCCACTTCTGGCAAACCAGAGCAGCGCACAGAAACACCGTTTACCTTCCCGCCAGAGCGGTACCTATTTATCTACTTGCACTTTGATGTGCTTTCAAAGTGCTAGGTTGGCAGGAGCAGGGACCGAGCAATGGGAGCTCACCCCGTCGCGGGTATTCGAACCGCCGACCTTCTGATCGGCAAGCCCTAGGCTCTGTGGTTTAACCCACAGCTTCATGCACTGGCCAGGCAGAGCCTCCAAAGCAGATTTATAAGAACCAGAACTTGACAAAAGATTAATGAGTTGGATGTTTTCTAATCCAGTCCTGAACTCACATCCTTAAGTGTGTGTTTGCTTTGAATCAGTTGGCTTTTACAAGATAGAGCCCAGAACAGACCACAAACAGCTGGCGCTGTCCTGCGCTCTGAGTCATCTTGTCCCTGCATTAGAGCCCAGGGTTTTGTCCTGGGAAAGTGAGTAATTCAGTAAAAGAGTCGCTGTTGATGTGTAATGACTCTTGTGATGTTTGGATAGACATTGCAGTGGGTGTCTATTGTTCTCCTCCTTTCAATTGGCGCACTGCCGCACTTATTTGTGAATAAATTTATGCAGGCGTTTGTGTGCCAGCCTAGCCCCCTTCATGCTATTTTTAAGCTTGAATGTGTGCACAGCTGTCTGTGTACAAATTCAGCCTGAGTTTCGAAAGGCAAAAGAAAATCAGAGGGTGCCAGGATTCTTAGTGCAGGCTTCTTGCTTCATTGCATCCTCACCACTGTTGTGTATTTGTAATATCTGAGTCGCCTAAAGGCAACACACCTGGTGTGGAGAAAGTGGACAAGAAGAAACCTCTGTCAAAATTCTTCATCCAATGAGGCTGAATATGTGGGAGGGTCAGGACAGACAAAAGGGAGTACTTGTTCATGCCATTCTTGTTAATCTATGGAATTTGCTCCCACACGGGGTGTAATGATGGCTACCAGCTTAACATAAGACTCTGAGTAGTAAGTGGCTTCTGTTTGGGGACATTGTTTAATACTGTGCAGGTGGCAATGACCTAGAAGGACTGCATTATACATCAACTTCTGTGTAAATTTGGTAAATTTGAAAAATGCCCCAGAGGTGTAATTTTATTCCCAGAGGTCTGGGTTAGGGAGAATGAGGCTCTGACCACAGGCAGTCCCTTGATCACAGCTGAAACAACCTTTGGCTGGTTCTGCAAAACAAGAGGCTTGAAGAGAGGGAGAAAGAGAGAGAGAGAGAGAGAGAGAGAGAGAGAGAGAGAGAGAGAGAGAGAGATGTGTCAGTTGCCCTGACATCTAAAGCTTGGATTAATTAGGTTGTTTAATGGGGTCTGACAACATCTGAAGCAGCACAAATTTCCCTGAAAGGAGGGGAAAGGGAGTTGTGGGATTGTTGTCCCCCCTCCCCAATCCCTTAGACTCGCTACACTGCCCAGGAAGCAGAGATTCTCTTATCTTGTTCTGTGTGCTAAGAGATCGTTAGTGAAACAAGCCAGGCAGTACATTTCTAGCAAGCTCAGGAACTCCAAGCCGTCCACGATTAATCACATGTCTCATGGAAAAGAATGGAACTATCTAGCTATGATCCAGGTCTCATGCCTGTAATCCTGTCCCAAGCAAATTTCTCATGGTCATTGTATGCCCGGGACCATCAGCTCCCATAGCTGGCCTTTATGTTTGAATCTGTCACAGAAGGCTGCAAGGACCAAGGTGCCCTGTTCCTGCAGCACGTTTATGGCCAGGCTGTTCGTGAATATCTGGTGGGGATCCGTGGTCTCAGAGTGTTAATAGTGGCTCCTTAAGGAGGAAGAGGAACGTGTTGTTTGGTGAAGCACAAACCCCTCTCTGAACTATCCATTGTTGAAGGAAGGAAGGAAGGAAGGAAGGAAGGAAGGAAGGAAGGAAGGAAGGAAGGGGTCATACTTCAGTAGTAAATTTCTCAGGTTTAGGTAGAAGTTAAAGGACCCCTGGACGGTTAAGTCCAGTCAAAGGTGACAATGGTGTTGCGGCGCTCATCTTGTTTTCAGGCCAATGGAGGTGGTATTTGTCCACAGACAAATAGCATGCCATGTGGCCAGCATGACTAAACCACTTCTGGCACAACGGAACACCATGACGGAAACCAGAGCACACGGAAATGCTGTTTACCTTCCCACTGCAGCAGTACCTATTTATCTACTTGCACTGGTGTGCTTTCCAACTGCTAGATTGGCAGGAGCTGGGACAGAGCAACAGGAGCTCACCCCGTCTTGGGGATTTGAACCACTAAGTTTCTGATCAGCGAGCCCAAGAGGCTCAGTGGCTTAGACCACAGCGGCATTATCACTGGCATCTCTAGGTAGGGTTGGGAGGCACCTCCATCTGAAACCCTAGAGAGCCACTGCCAATGATGGACCAATGGTCTGATTTAGTATAGGAGAACTTCCTGTGTTCTGTGTCCAAAATGTCAGTGTTGATGCATGATTGACCCAGAAGAAAGGGGGCTCAATTGCCGCCCCCCTGACGCAGGAGTATAACCGGCATAATCTCAGACTTTACCCATTTAATGAGTGTCCACTCTTTGGGATTTAAGCCTTGTTTTAAATGTATGGGGTGGGGTTGGTTTTAACTGTTTTTAACTATTTTACATACAAATCACCTTCATATGGTGCTTTAGAAGGTGATTGATAAATTAACTGTGAATTAACTATAATAACAAGAAGAACAAGAACAGCTGTTTTCTCTTTACATTTACAGGTAGGGAAAAGGGGTTGAATATATCAGTGCTTTAAAACTTGCCTGTAGTGAGTGTGGAGATTTGTAAGGCGTGTTCTAAGAGAACCAACAACAGTGCCCTTGTTTCAGCAGTAATGGAATGAACAATGACGGGTATAAAGGTTAGTTCTATTTTTAAACAGGAATAAATGACATCATCGGGATCATGGCTCTCTCCACCCCTCTGCCTCCAACAATAAACTAGTCTCCCTCCAACTAGTCTCCCTCCCCTCCATTCCCCACCCCACCCCAAAGTTCATCACTGATGAACTGGTAGCTGTAGCTGAAGTTTGATAGAAATGCAGAAATGGCCACATTAATGGCAGGTTTAGTTTTGCTCCCTTTTGACAAGCAGAGAGAGAAGGAGGACAGCACTGGCTGGGACTCATCTGGTGCAATAATAAAGGATATAACCTTGCCCTGAGGTCTCTGATATGAAGTAGGGCAGCTGGTTGCTGGCAGGGTGCATTGGAGAGTGAGCTGGGCAGCAGGTGGAGTCCATCCATGAGATGATTATTTAACACTCCTGAACAGAGCACAGCTAAACAGAAGGGATATAAGAGCATTTGAAACAGGGAACCAGCTAAATTCCCAGAATATTGTGAATGATGCCGTTACTCCCTTTCACATCCTCATTTCTTGCTGCTGCAGAAAACTCCATGGACTCCTTGCTGCACAGTCTGCAAAAATGCATACAGATTGACAAGAGAATCATCCCATAGGAAAGGAAAAGAAGTCACGCTATAAGCAGCCCTGAAATGTCTGCCTTGTGTATCTCTTCTACCTGGCTTGTTTATTGCTTGACTTCAGTGCTGGAGAATGCAATTTCAATGAAGGACTCTTAAAAGCTAGCAGATCTGTTAGTTTAAACATTTGTTAGGGTGGCATTTGAAGCTAGCCTAACTCAGATTAAACCCATGGAAGTTAATTGACATGACTAAATTTGGTTTATTAATTTCAGTGGGTCTACTCTGAGTAGGGACTCAGCCATACAGCTGCAAATAAAGTGTTTTAAATGTGTTGTAAAAGCGCAATATACAAATGTGACACAAGATGGCGAAAGTGAGCTATGGAAAATTCAATGTATATTTCAAAACTTTTTTCCAAAAGGCATTTTCACAGCATTTTTTATGTGTGTAGATTCCATCTAGGACTTAGTTGAATACAACCCACAGGGCAGGATTCACCTAACAAGTGCAATCCACACAAGCTGATGCAATGTGCTTCCCCACTCCCCATCCTTTCTCCGTACCCCAGAAATTGGCTCTATGGAAGTCAGGAGAACCACCAGGACAGAATGTGAGGGAGGAGATGTGGGGTCATTCCATCTGGCAAGCTGCAGTGCTTGTGTTGATGGGACATTCAAAATAGTGCAATATTGAATTCCACTCACAGTCTTAAAGTTGGTACAGGCCTCTTCCTATTCCTCTTCTTTCCTACCATTAAAGAAGCTTTTATCAAGGAATGGTAATATTGACCAATTCCTTGCTTTGAAGCCTCTGGACCAAACATTGCTGAGAGATTGGTTCAACCGCATCATTAGTTGAGCATGTGACTCAAATCCCAAATAAGAAGCCACAGGATTATGGAAGTGTTTCATATGCTATGTCCACAGACAGCGGTTCTTATTTCTTTCATCTTTTTATTGACTTTAGTGCACTGAAGGAAGAGGCTATGGCATATACAATATGCCGAGCTACTTTTTCCTCAGTGGAAATGGGTGCAGTTAGTATCACATGCCCTGTTCAAGTGCAGGGTTGGAGCCCCTGATGGTTGAAGCCTGTACTAGAATCACAGTTAGGGGCAGTGGGGGTAAGGGGAAGATAGAGGGAAAGAATTCCACCCATAGTGGAAAAGATTGCTAGGGCTGGAGATGGGACTAAAATAGATTTGCATTCTGGGTAAAATAATTCCCTCTGATTACAGTGGTACCTCGGGTTAAGTACTTAATTTGTTCCGGAGGTCCATTCTTAACCTGAAACTGTTCTTAACCTGAAGCACCACTTTACCTAATGGGGCCTCCTGCTGCCACCGCACCGCTGCTGCGCAATTTCTGTTCTCATCCTGAAGCAAAGTTCTTAACCCGAGGTAATATTTCTGGGTTAGCGGTGTCTGTAACCTGAAGCATGTGTAACCCGAGGTACCACTGTATAAGCTTGACCTGTGCATGCAGAAGGTTTAATCCCTGGCATATCAAGGTAGGACTAGGAGTATTCCCAGTCTGAAACCCTGCAGTGCTTCTGCCAATCACTGTAGACAATGCTGAGCTTGATGGACCAAGGGTGTGACTTGGTATGTAAACAAAGACATATGCTTTCCTGAACACACACACAACAGCTGAACGATCCGTTCTGAAGGGCATGCATTATTTCGTGCATTATTTCCAGGATACCACTGCTGCGTATTTTAAAAGCAGCAAAATGCTATGTGCAGGCATGCATCCTTCAAATCAGATGTGGCACACCCACATTAAATGCGTAGTTATTTTTTTAAAAAATAATAAATACATTTAACTAGAGCAGTAAGACAAGCCACCTCCAGGCAAGTCAAATCAGGGAGTGGGGGACAAAGGAGGCGGCAGCAGCAGGTGAGTCTTCCCAGAGAGAGCAAAGAAGGGGGGGGGGTGACACTATTATAGTTTCTTTGTACCAACAGCTGCTCCAGGGCTGCAAAGGCCTAATTCAAACATAACATTCCCACAGTGGTGTGATTGCTGCTGGAAATTGTTTCCACATGGGCAGGGATCCTGCAGCAAAAGGAATGGTCGAATCTGGCACCCCTGTGGGACTTGACAGATCATGCCGTAATCGTCCAGGCCAGTGTGGGATGGCAGAAAATGTGTTGGATGCAAACTGGAGAGACTGAGGGTCCCTACCCCAGCTCCAAATAGGGCTGAGGTCAGCACCTGGCACCCTCAAACAGCAAAGATCCAGAAATGAAGGTTGTTTGGTGTCCTGGGGTCAGTTTCTCCCTCTCTAGCCTATTGTGAGGACAAAGCGGTGAGAAAATGTGCTGGGCTTTTGGAGGAAGGATAGGATTGACATGTAATGCCCAAATCATGACAATGCTTATTTATTTAACAAAATTATATACTGCTTAATCATCCATAAACTAAGCTTTTTTAAATTTTAAATTGCCTCCTCACTCTGAGAGATGCAGCCGTGGTGTGGGCACACACACTTCTCAGAAGGTATACATAGAAAATGTTAGGATAAATTATTTCCATAGAATGTGTGGGACGATCTTGTGTCTCCAGCTCCCATCACCCTTAAGCATTTGCCATGCTGGCTGGGGCTGATGGGAATTACAGGCCCAGGGATCGTGCACCTCTGTCCCCAACCCCCCAGAAAGCTGAAGGACAACGTCAACTGATTTGGGTCGAAACAGGCCACAACTTTATTGAATACAGATGTAAGGCTTGGGCATAGGGCAATCAAATACTTCCAGCCCACATGGTGGAAGTGAAGCCATAGATCAATCCATGTGCAGAGGTTCCTAGGACTTACATCAAATAGGGTGACTCCCACAGGGATCAGCATCTGGGAGAGTGCCATTGGCCCTGGCCCCTGGCTGGGCATAAGGGCATGGTAACTCCCCCCCCCCACCCATTCCTTTAATGGGATACCCTAGGAGTTGGAGCCCAATGACATCTGGATGGCCACAGCATTCCTCGCCCCTGCCATAGAAGAGCTCAGGTTTTGCAGAAGAAGCTTTGGGCCACTGCAAAAACATTTGAACTGACCCTGAGGCAGGCAGCGGAGAAGGTGACAGAGTGGGTGCTGGCACAGGTACACTTATATGAAGAGAAGAGGAGGAAGGGAAAGGGAGGGGAGAGGAGGGAGGGGAGAGAGGAGGTGGAGATGCTATGAGCTTTCCTTTGAATCAACAACTGTGTTAGAATGGTTATTCTTTCCCTGCCCTGGGCAATGTACAGGTGATGGACCTTCAGCCATCTATTTCCCCATTTAACATGCAACATGATGTCCTTAAAAAGGTGGATTTTTTTTGTCTGTATGGAAGAAGATGGATGCGATAAATAATGCAGCCTGCTTGGTGGCACTTCTGAATTATACAGCGCAGCTCTCTCGTTTGAGATAGCAACATGCTAATTACCCCTGGCTGGCAAGAGCCCCTTATTCCACTATCCATTCACAATCTTGACAGCATTAAGTATGTCCCTCTATGCTGCTTTAATCACCGATGCAGAGTTTAAGCAGCACTTGCTCTGTCCCTAATGATGCCGGCCTGAATGCGGAATTGATGTTGACAAAATGCACCTTGGCACTTGTGCTGGGGAAGAGGGAAGTTGTTTCCACCCCTCCCTGGCAAGAGACACAAGTGCTATCAATTCAGAGTGACAAAACATGCAGCGGAGTCAATACCAAGATCCCTGAATTGGGGGGGGGGGACCTTGGAAGAGCTCACATCTGAGTGTTTTACTGCACCCTCTACTGGGCAAGGATGATAGGCAAGGAAAATATACATACAGTACATACAATCCAGAGCTTTGGCTATCTAGCAGCTAGCACATGTTGTGTTGCAGGGTTTTTAGGTTGTTTGGGACAGTGTCACTTGTGACAGTTAAACTGCTGTTTACAATTCTGTCTGTAAATTGTGTAAGCTACATCGACTGCAAAGAACAACTGGTTTAAAAATGACTCTCGTTGGCTTTTTAAGACTGCTGTGACAGCATTCGCAAGTGACAGGTTGTAAACGTTTCTGCAATGAGAAACTTCAGCTCAGATACTGGGGTTGGTGAAAGTGCCACTCCACCTCTGCAACCCCTTGCCAGAATAATAATAATTGGGATTGTAAACATCCGGGATTGTTTTCAGGGCAAGGACTTACCTGTTAGTGGCATAGTGGTGATTTCATCCTGCTATTTGTTTCTTTTAAAAGCTTGATTTACTATGAATGCAACTTTTTAAGAAGACCCCCTCAGCCATTGGCCATTACTTCCCACCCCCAGTGTCCCTTGTCAGCATCACCCTTGAGCCAGTGCCACCAACTGGACTCATCCACTTCAGCCCCGACTGGGCTAGGCGAGCTGGGTAGCACTTCCAGAGACCACCTTGTGCAGGAACAGGTCAAAGTGCTGTGGACTCACAGCTTAGAGTTGTGAGCACCAGATTCACTTCCACAAGACAGTCGTTGCACAGCAGAGTATAGCAGAGTACAGCAGAGCATAAACGACTCGGAGAGCAGCTCTGTAAAATATATTCTTTATTCTATCTACAACTATAATACACAACTATGTACAGAGCTAAATGAAGTCTAAACGAAAATGCTGAACTGCGCCGAGAGTCTGCAGCTGCTCTTAGCAACAACCTTATCTACACACACGATCTCTCTCTAACACTCAGTCTCTCTCTCTCTCTTTGATATGAGGCTAGAGCGGAATAAGTAGAGAGTAGAAACCTCCCCCTCCTCTCTGGAGAATCAGCAGAGAACATCAGCAGATTCTTGGATATGGGAGGGGTGAAATCTCCTCAATTCCAGGGGCAATACTGGCAGGGGGAATTGGCAGCCCCCACTGGTGGTCCCCTGTAACAATGATTGTAGAACCACAGCGTCTTTCCCAGGGGGAATGGGACCAGCAGGAGGCACCCACCAACAGGACCGTGCCTGTTGCAGTGAAAATGCTCTTTGTCTTTTGTTGTGGGGATGTGGTATTGTTGTTGTTTAGTCGTTTAGTCGTGTCCGACTCTTTGTGACCCCATGAACCAGGGCACGCCAGGCACTTCTGTCTTCCACTGCCTCCCGCAGTTTGGTCAAACTCATGCTGGTAGCTTCGAGAACACTGTCCAGCCATCTTGTCCTCTGTCATCCCCTTCTCCTTGTGCCCTCCATCTTTCCCAACATCAGGGTCTTTTCCAGGGAGTCTTCTCTTCTCATGAGGTGGCCAAAGTATTGGAGCCTCAGCTTCACGATCTGTCCTTCCAGTGAGCACTCAGGGCTGATTTCCTTAAGAATGATCTTCTTGCAGTCCATGGGACTCTCAAGAGTCTCCTCCAGCACCATAATTCAAACGGTCCAGCTCTCACTTCCATACAGAGAACTAATTGAGAAACCCTTCCTAAATAAATCTACTTCCTTAGGTTTCTGTTAACTACATGCATAAGGGCAACAATCAATACAGTACAAGGGAAGGTTTGCTGATGTTTTCTTCTCTCCTGTCCCGCAAGAGCAAGAAGCGTATATTGTCCAGTAAGATGCAAAAGGCATTCCTGCAATTTTGCAGTGACTTCACATGCTTTCACTAAAAATGGAAATAAAAATCCAACCACTTGTTTCACTTAAGTGTGATGCTTATCATCTGAAGGCAAGCACTCCCTGGGCTACTACTGACACTAGTCAGGGCACCCAGGGGCACTAGGAAGCTGGACCTATTGCCTCTCAGGAAGAACACCATTGCAAGAGGAAAGACCAACTCAGCCCTCAGCCTGCGAAACAGCCTACAAAAGAGCCACTGAGACAATGGTTGCTTTCCTCCTTCCCCCACTCATCCAATTTCCCTTTTCTGTCTATCTTTTAGATTGCAAGCCTGTGAGCAGGGTCTGTCTTTTAATATATGTGGAGTGCTTAGAAAATTTAATGCAATTTTATAAGAGAATAATAACAATACTTGAGGTGCCCTGCCCAGGTGTCTAATGTGTGGGAGAAGGATGTAGGCTTGAATATTCAGTGATGAGAGGGCTGTGGTTGGGATAGACTTCATTCCTTCTTTCTTACCAGAGAAATGTACCAGCAGTAGGTTCTACAAAAGAAAATAGGTTTCAAGGTGAAGACTTATCAAACCTTGGCTCACATTGCCCTGACTCATTATGGAGGTTAAAAAAAAAAAATAATTAAAGAGATTTATACCTGAGATCCTAGAGGGGTCAGAATTGTTACTTCCTACCTATTGGAAAAAGAGTTACTACTTTCTAAGGGCAGATGTCCTTCACAGAAGAAATACGCTTTAAAAATACTGCATTCCATAATCAGTGATAGCATTGCTGTGTAATCATGGTGCAAAGCTGTTGTATCCCATAGCTAAGCTGCAAGAAGCATATGCAAAATCAGATTTTCTTCCATTTCATCTCCAACCTCCCTACTTGCATATGGCCTTCTGTGAGTCAGCAAATTCATCCTTTGTTGCCTTATCATTAGTAACCAGAGGCAGCAAAAAGTTTCCCAATCATTTCCAGCCTCTTAGATGGAAATGAGTCAATATCGACATGGCAGAAGGGCAAACCTTGTAGTTAAACACTGAGGGCAGAATGGCTTTCATATTGTTTTGCAAATGCAAGCAAAATATTCCTGTTTGGTGAAGCAGTCCCTTTAAAGAATCCCACGATACTGATAAAGCAAAAATGTGTCACTGTTCAGTGTATATATGTAAAATTACTTTAGCTTTTGCAATTTCTATTGCTTGGCTTAATTTAAAATGGTAAACAACAAATCCCAGTCCTATGTTTTCAGCCAAGGCTTCAACAGAAGCCAAACAATCAGATTTTTTTTAAAAAGTTTTCATTAATTGAAAAAAAGAAAGTAGCACGAGTCCCACCAGCACTATTTACATGTATAAACACTGTGATGTGCTAGGCCATGCTCAAAGTAGAACTAAGAACGTAAGAGCCCTCCTGGATCACATCAGTGGCCCATCTAGCCCAGCATCCTGTTCTCATGGTGACCCTTTTACCCCAACGCTTGTTCAGCATTCTCATTCTGGGGTGTGGGAGCAATACTGAAGAAGAAGAAAAAGGGTGTGCACAACTCACAAGATTTGCCTTGGATAACAGTCTCTCTCTCTCTCTCTCTCTCTCTCTCTCTCTCTCTCTCTGTCCCTTTTCATGTTCTTTCCACTTCAATCTGTAATTCAGGTTCTGAGCCATTCTGAATAAAACTGGAGCTCCATGTTCCCTGGAGATCTTCTTTAAAAAGGCTATAGCTTTTTCACCTTTGGGGCAAAGTGAATGGAATTTGCAGGCAAAGGAGCCCGTCTTGAGTGGATTAAGGTGACCAAGTGGTATATATTCTTGCTTGTACATTAAAAACACCAGCCCTTCCACTGCCTCTTTGTATCATCCTATGAGTCTTACAGACCTCCAAAAGTCCTTACAATGTGAGGCTATCCAGAATGCTGCCCGTGGAGTTCAGAACAGCTTTAGGCCATAAGTGGCCAGTGGAGCAGCACAGGTAGGATGGTGTTAACTTGCTTGCCTTCCAAAGACTGAGCATCTCTGCCAATTTCTGAGCAGAGAAATTATATAGCCCATGGACCCACAGAACCATAGAAGTGTAGGAAAACATAGAGCTATAACATTCAGAAAATAGCAGAAACAATAGAGCAACAAAGCAACACAATGCTTGGGCAGGGGGGGATGATCCAAGGGGACTATGTTAACATTGTACTTCAACTTGGGGAGAAAGAAAAACTCCTCTGTTCACCTTGCTTCACCTCATTACTTGTTGGGGTGGGGGTCGGGAGCAGATTAGCAATAACTCACAAGGTGTCAGTGAAGTTAACTCTTTATTCATGCACCCACCCTTTCCAGGAGATCTTGCATCAATGAGACAGTTGTGAGGACAGAAGGTCCCCACCTTCCCACAGCTGTCTCCTCCTGCCCCAGTTCCTTCCCAAGCAGTCTGAGGCTCCTTCAACTTGTCTGTCTCTGCTCCACTCTCTTTATACCTTTGTAGGTTCTGGGAGACCAGGGTGGAGGGAAGTTGGTCACAGCAGGAGGGGGAGAACTCCTAGTTTCTTCAGTAGACTGCCTCTTGGGCCCCCTGTCCTCCACTTCTGCCTCTGAGTCTGGACTGCTCTCTGCCACAGCTTCTTCCTGCTCACTAAACCCTGTTATCTCTGCAGTTTCTGACACCTTCTTCTCACTGTCTCCTACCTCTTCTCCCTTTGACAACCCTGGCTCTGAGCCTTCTTCCCTTGGGGGCTCACCTGCTGGTGCCTCCCACCACTCCATGATGTTACTTGGCCCACACACAGAACCACTACACACCTCTGGTGTAGAAAGCACATTTTCCCATGGGGAACAATTGTTTTAGATCAATGTTGCAGGGTTGGTTTGAAATGTCACAAAGATGGAATAACTGTTCCTAAGGCAGAAACAATCTTTTCTCCAAAGCTCCTTCTTAGCAAGCAAAAGCAGTGGCGGCGTCAGCTCTCGCTCATCCCTTTTGCCTCAATTCTCGTCCTCTCCACTTCAGCCTTATTGAATATCACCCATCTCTTGGCATTTAGCTTTTATTGTTATAATAAATTAATCTCCAATAGTAGTTCCAGGCTTTTTATTGTTTTCAGATAACATGAGGCTCCATCTCTCCCCCAAGCCCTGCAATGTTCTTCCCTGAAATTTATCTGATTTGTCTGCAAACCTTATGCCCTAATGAAGCAATTGGGAGGGGTATTATTTTTTCAATTTGGTAAAACATTAGCGAGCGAGCATGGAGTCCAGCTTGTCAGCTAGCCAAGCCAAGTAATAAATCTGTTTGGAGAATGTGAAAACCTGCTTCGATTAACCTGATGAGCAGTTTGGGAGACAGAAGCCAGTTATTTCCAGCATTTCACAGTGATGCTGCCAGAGTAACTGGATCTCATAGGAGAACCTGTTTTAAATTTATTTTCCAGGGATTTGCAGGAGGAGAGGGTATTGTTTGGTTCATCTTCAGAATGCCAAGCACCAAGAAGTCAGTGGTGTTTCTTCCCCACCCATGATTGCCCCAACATTTTTATTTGTTTTCATAAGAGCTTATAAATTGAGGGGTTTGCAAAATGGGGGGGGGGGTTCCTGCCTTAGCTGGACTTATGCATGGACTCATGGATTGGAAGGGCATTTAATTGCTTTGCTGGATCTAACCAAAACATTACACCAGTAGTATGTAACCAACCAAATATCTCCAGGAAGCTCACAATCAGGACACAGCACTGACAGCCCCTGCCCCTTCTTGTTTGCACCCAATCATGCCACTTCTCAGCATGCAGGTCCTATTTATCTGCCATGGTAATTGCCACTAATCTATTCTTCATGGATTTTCCTATCTCAGTATAAGCAGTTATCTCTGTTTGTGTGGAAAACTGAAGAAGAAGAAATTAAAACAAAAACACAGAACTCTGGGTATATATATTTTATATATATATATATATATATATATATATTTGCTTTCGTAGATTTTCACGGGTACAGGAATGCAGGTTTTGGTGTCCTCGGGTGTCTTCCCGTGTAAAAGTTGGGGTGTCTAGGCGACGTTTCGACGAGGTCTCACTCGTCATCTTCAGGCTGGTGCTTTCGGCTTCTTGTTACTGGAACAGAGCAGGATCTCAGTGTTTGAGTTCCTATAAATACTGTAGAGGGGGTGTGGTGTATAGCCTCCAATGTTCTGGGCAGAGAGGAAGTTCCCAGGCTAGTGTGCCTTTTCTTCTTTTGTTCCTTAATTACTTGAGAGATATCTTGAGTGATTTCTTGAGTGATATCCTGAGTACCACTTAGGTGGGTCATTAGGTGTGGATTAGTTGTTAAAGTCTTTGTGTCTTGACCTCTTGAACTTTGTGAAGAGTTTTCCTGAGAAGAAGTACAGTACAGCCATCTTCTCAGGAAAACTCTTCACAAAGTTCAAGAGGTCAAGACACAAAGACTTTAACAACTAATCCACACCTAATGACCCACCTAAGTGGTACTCAGGATATCACTCAAGAAATCACTCAAGATATCTCTCAAGTAATTAAGGAACAAAAGAAGAAAAGGCACACTAGCCTGGGAACTTCCTCTCTGCCCAGAACATTGGAGGCTATACACCACACCCCCTCTACAGTATTTATAGGAACTCAAACACTGAGATCCTGCTCTGTTCCAGTAACAAGAAGCCGAAAGCACCAGCCTGAAGATGACGAGTGAGACCTCGTCGAAACGTCGCCTAGACACCCCAACTTTTACACGGGAAGACACCCGAGGACACCAAAACCTGCATATATATATATATATATATATATAATGACATTGTTGAAGCTCTAAATAGTCTTGGACCACATTATCTCAAGACCCAGTGCCATTTTGGTTGTGGCACCAAGAATCTGGAAAAAATCTCTCTAGAGACTTCACTACTACTTGCTTTTAGGACACTGAAAGCTGTACTATTCCAGTAGGCATTTCGAGGACAATGTTCTCTGTAATTGGCTTTTTTTTAAATGAGTACTGCCTTTAATTAATATCATTATTGGTTGTTTATTTTGTGTGGAAGAAGAAGAAGAAGAAGAAGAAGAAGAAGAAGAAGAAGAAGAAGAAGAAGAAGAAGAAGAACAACAACAACAACAACAACAACAACAACAACAACAACAACAACAGGCTAATTCCCTTTCCATCTGCAGCCCCCAGCAGCTTCCCTAGATCTGCTCCAGAGTATTGAGGGACCTTCAGTACAGTGTGGGAGATGCCAAAGCTGTAAAGAATACAGTAGGCTACAACTTATCATTGTTTAGATGTTGAAACTGATTTATGCATCATACAATGCAGAGGGGGAAGAGCCTCAAAGGTACAAACGTATAAAGCTTGGACCTGAATTTGCATGATAAAATTCACATTTACTAATGTCTGGAACAAGTTTTCCTTAACCAACCTGTTTTCTCTACAAATGCCTGCAGTAGTCACAATCATTACAGTATGTTGGAATAATCAGTCCTCACTTTATAGGGGTTCTCCTATAAAGTAGATTATTTAAAACACTTACTGCATCAGGAAAATTCCTTGTGTGTTTATGGGAGCTCCTTTCAAAAACAAATGCTGAGCTATTTCTTCTATGCTGGATTAATAGAGAGCACAATGATTAAGGCACCAGCACAGATTGGAATAACTCCACTCCTTAAATCATGATTTAAGCATCCTGCTGAGCACAACACGACACAACAATGACATGCCAAATGCTGAAAGATCACAATTTAACTGCTGCATCATAGCTGTATCTTTTCTATCTGTTGTGATTTCCTAAAGAGCTGGGATGGGCAGAAAGGCAAGCTATACATTTAAAATCTAAATAAAATAAGGAGTAATTTGCATAGATTCACTATGAGCATCTGTGGCATGTCATCTGTCACATTGTCAAGCAATAAGAAGTAGACATGCTGCAGCTGTTTGGTGGTATTCTTATTCTGAGATTGCTAACTCCTAATGGAAGGTGGGATATTTTAAAAATTAAAGCTTTTATTTCCTACAGTTGTTGCTTTTGAAAAACAGTAGAGAATGCTAACCTTGCTTTTACAAACACTCCCGGTAATAAGAGTACAGTGGTACCTCAGGTTACAGACACTTCAGGTTACAGACTCCACTAACCCAGAAATACTACCTTGGGTTAAGAACTTTGCTTCAGGATGAGAACAGAAATCGTGTGGCAGCAGCGGGAGGCCCCATTAGCTAAAGTGGTACCTCAGGTTAAGAACAGTTTCAGGTTAAGAACAGACCTTCAGAACGAATTAAGTTCTTAAGCCGAGGTACCACTGTACTAGAAGCATAATTTTCGAAGTTTCAGGAGAATAAACACTTCGAGCCCATCGATCAGCCACATGAAACTGCCTCAACTGAAGGTGAGGAGTCCATATATCCCAGGAGTCACATATTCACTACTGCTTTTAAAATCCTGTGGAAATGTGGCTAATACTTCTCACTTTATCAGCCACATCAATTGTGCAACCAGAAGGAAACAGGGCTGCCATCTCGCCCTCAGGATCATGGGTGCCTGCTGCCGCAACACAGAGATACGATGTCACACACACTCTGTGTAGGCATGTGCATGTGTTGTTGCACATCCGCATTGCAGTGGCAGCGGCTGTGGCTCCTCTTCCTCCTCCTCTCGGCAGTCAGCAAAGCACCTTTTTCCGTGGGGAGGGACTCGGAGGCAGAGAGACTCTGCATTTGCGCCCAAGCCACACATCCTGGAGATGGGTGCCTCGCTGGCTGGCTGCAGAGGACAGAGCTGAACTGCTTCTCTCTTGGAGGCAGCGCTGCCACTGCCTGCTGGCATTTCCTGTTGACTTTGTGGGTGCCCAGCCCCCAAGTTTATATTATTGTGGGTGCCCCCTAGCGTTGGCTCCTATAGAAGGACATGACATGGTTTGGGACCATAGGTCAGTGATGGAGTAGAATGCATCCTTCACATATAGAAGGTCTCAAACTCAATCTGTGGCATCTCCAGTAGGACCTCTGTCTGAAACCCCAGAGAGCTACTACCATTCAGGGTAGAGAATATTGAGCTAGGTGGACCTATGGTCTGACTCAGTATAAGGCAGTTTCATTCTTCTTCTTTGGCGATCACTCATAGCCAAGTAATATTGTCTTCCACAAACATGGTTTTGACAATGAGTCCGTAAGTGACTGTGGAGGCCAGTTCTGGAACCACACGTCCTTCCACAGTGGGGACATTGGTTTCCGGGCGGGAGTTGATCACGGTGTTTCATATATTCAACATTACAAATGATTAGCTCAAGACAGCAGCTGCATCACTCTTCTGACCCATGGTGGTTCCTCATTGTAGATGCTTCTGGTGCCGTGTTCCAAGTCTGACCTGTCAGTGTATCTCCCATTCTATCATGGTAATATATGAGCTGAGCCCCAATTGCTGCCATTTGCTGTGTCACTCTATCAAAACACCTTAGATGAATACGGTATATTCAGTGGGTCTTTATCTTTAGCTGGGTTGGGATGGCTCCTACTTGATATCCATAGCCCAGGAGTAGGCATCATGGTACTTTCCTGATGTGCTTTTAATTACAACTCCCATAATATCTTACCTTTGGCCATGCTGGCTGGGGCTGATGGGAGTTGTAGTCCAAAATGTCTGGAGGGCACCAGGTTGCTTACCCTTGCATTAGCCCCTTTATGCCTCTTTTCATCCCCCCCCCAAAGAACTCCCATTAAATCCTATATATAGCAAAGTGAATTGCTCAAAGAGCATATAATACTCTTTTATTGCTGGCATAACTTTCTTTCAGAAGATGAAATAATGCTAAATAGTACCTCTTTTCTTCATTTGGATGAACTTTCCTGAAAGTGTCAGAATCTTCTGGCTTTCTGACAAGGCAGAATGTTATGATGGTAAGATGAATGCCCACCGGGAGTCCAGCTTTTAATCTTCCCCTTCTGAATAATGCAGGTTTGAAGAGGTTATTTTACTTGGGTGAAAAAGGTCGATGCTTCTGTTATTTCACATGTGCCAGGCTTTCCTGGACTCTCTACCTCATGGCACCTAATAAAGTCCAGTTCCTGGAGAAATGAATGGGCTTGCTGTGCTGCCCCAGGCAGAGCCCTGCAAATTGTCAGCATTTTAAGAAGGCCCAAGGACATTGCTTTGGTGCTACAGACCTGCACAATACACAAAGAGGTGCCATAAGGGCCGGCCTTGGGCACAGGTTTGGAACACTGCAGCCCCCTAAGTACTCTTCAAATGATGCCTCCATAATAGCAGAGGGTCCTCAGCTATCTTTTTAAAAAAGAAAAATAACTTTCCATAGCAGGCACATCACTAGCAATCAAAGCAAATGGTCTTTGGCCCCATCTTTCATTTCCTGCGGTTCCTCTAGGCCCCTGCTGTGAGTCCAGAGGCAGTCTGAGGAGGACAAGAGATGTTTTTCTACCAATTGCAGCAATTGCAATGTGCTGTATATTTCTAACTATATTTGTGCAGTCACGCCACAGACCACCTGGATGAAGCTTGTGGACCAGTGGTGGTCCACAGACCAGTTTGGGAATCATAGAATCATAGAATAGAATCACAGAATCATAGAGTTGGAAGAGACCACAAGGGCCATCGAGTCCAACCCCCTGCCAAGCAGGAAACACCATCAGAGCACTCCTGACATATGGTTGTCAAGCCTCTGCTTAAAGACCTCCAAAGAAGGAGACTCCACCACACTCCTTGGCAGCAAATTCCACTGTTGAACAGCTCTCACTGTCAGGAAGTTCCTCCTAATGTTTAGGTGGAATCTTCTTTCTTGTAGTTTGGATCCATTGCTCCGTGTCCGCTTCTCTGGAGCAGCAGAAATCAACCTTTCTCCCTCCTCTATGTGACATCCTTTTATATATTTGAACATGGCTATCATATGTTCAAAGGAAGTCCTAGTGTACATGACATGGGAGAAAGAGGTTTTTTTTAAAGGCCTTCACAGTAGAGCAAGTGTTATGGATGGTCCCCCAAAGCCATTTTCAAACAAGCAAACATGTTGCCTGCCTCTTGGGAAGGGAGGTCAAAGGAAGCCAAATGTGATTTTTATACCCAGACAGCCTGTCCCCACTCCTGGCTGTGAAGGATGGTGATTTTTAGAGGTCTTGATTGGCTCCCTATATAGTGCTGGAGTATTAGCTTATAAAAGGCAAAATCCTTCGTCCCATTAACAATAACCTTTATCCTTTGTATGAGCAAATCCAGTCCCTGTTTTTTCTTTGACACCTTCCAGTTTAAGTTTATTAGTGACTTGGCCATTGGTTCAATAGCAGCACTGATAACTCTGCATTAGGCTTGACTGTTATGTATTGAGGGTTATTAAATTGGCTGGCAGGTGTATAAATCTATCAGACACCGCCTCCCGCTCCCCCTTCCCAGTTTATTTCCCTCTCTGCCTGTGCTAGGATACTGCACAAAGGAAGTAGGGCATGCAGAAATATGGAGCTGAAAGGCCAAGGGCTGGAACACAGAAAGAGTGGATCCATTTTGGGTCAACAGTTCTCTGTTAACCAACTGCAAAAACAGGAAAGAACTGCAGACAGACACAAAATGATGATGCCCAATGCGCTTAGTGGGAATCACTTTGCCCCCCAGGAAAGGACTTGCTCTGAAATGCATTTGGACTGAAATAAATCTGATTCCTGTAGCACCTGCAGGGTTCTTGTCCCCCTACTGCCACAGCCCCAAGTACCGTATTTTTCGCTCTATAAGATGCACCAGACCACAAGACGCACTTAGTTTTTGGAGGAGGAAAACAAGAAAAAAATATTCTGAATCTCAGAAGCCAGAACAGCAAGAGGGATCGCTGCGCAGTGAAAGCAGCAATCCCTCTTGCTGTTCTGACTTCTGTGATAGCTGCGCAGCCTGCATTCGCTCCATAAGACGCACACATATTTCCCCTTACTTGTTAGGAGGGGAAAAGTAAGTCTTATAGAGCAAAAAATATGGTAGTTGTCTCTTAAAACAGAACAAATATGTTGTTGGCAAGAGAGGAGATCTAAGAAGGATGGTAAGATGGGACCTGCTATAGTAGAAATGGCTGCTGATGAAAATTAAAACATATGGATTGCAGGATGCTGAAGCGGGGGACATTGAGATGCTAATAGACTGAAGATGCCTCATATTGTATCTTCCCCTTTTAACACCTAGGTGAAGCATAAGTCATAGGCTAAATGTGCTCTTCACCAATCATATGTGTCTAGGATTGTTCTCTGGGGGAAGTACCCACCGATTAAGTAATCCATATTTGTCTCTAATGGGCTAACTGGATCCTTTGTGGTACATAAAATAATGTTACTTGGTATTGCTGTTTTGTTGGCAGCCATCTGTCTCGAGAGACAATGGAACAGTGTGCCTTTGAGGGGTAGAGTTAGACCATTGGAGACTTACAGTCCCTGTTGTGCCTGTAGAGACCAATATGGGAGAGACATGTTTTATTGCAGGGGGGGCAGATAAAGGTGTCTGGTTTTGCTTCTACAGGTGCACCATGACTATTGCTCCTTTAATGAAAAAGAAAAACAGCCCTGGAGGAAGATGGCAATTTAGTAGTGATCCCTTATTCTACTAGGGCTCACCAACAATAAAGCATATATTATGAGTATGTGATAGAGCAGGAGAGAGTTAGGATATGGATTATTTAACATTTTTCAAATAAAGCCGGGTGTGTGTGTGTGGAAAGAAGGAACTTTGTGACTCATCAGCTCACAATTAGATTTCTCTGAGCAGGCAAAAGGTTTATTGATGGATGATAGGATTTATAACTAATCTGCAGGGAATGGCAGAGTCAGTTACAGAATATGGTTTATGATCTGCTATCCCAGCATATTATGGAGCTCACATGTGATTTAATTTCAGCTGTGTTTATTTTCAGAGATAACTTCACTGTACACATTCCCTTGCCTGTGCTAAGAGGATGCTCCCATAAGCTTGCAGCTATCACAAGGTCATAGACTTTGCGGCAACCACGGGGAGATTGTAGGCCATCCTGTTTAAACAACATAGACAATCCCCAGCCCCTACAAACAGATAAACCTCCCATTGTGGGGCAGTGCTTGAAATGATTTCCTAATCAATCATGCACCATGTTCTAAAGGGTACTTAAAGTCAACACATAAGATGCAGAGGCATTCACTGTTCAGTCAATCTAAATGTCACTTTTATCAAAGTGCAGTAAACTTACAAAACTATTGTCAGCCTGGCATCCACTCTCTGATACTGCCTGTCATTGTTAAGGAAATGTTAGGGATGGGCAAATCTGTCCATTTCAGTTTCCCTCAATTTCTCATTTTTCATTCTTAGATTTAGTTCACGTTTCCACACCAGCTTGTGATTTGTATGAATTTCATCTGCCTTTTTAGTATGAGTTTCTCCTAATGTGCACATTTTGTATGCTCTTTTGCCTAATATTTTTGTCTAATGTTTACTAATCTAATGTGCTTTTATATGCAATTTCACTAATACAATGCCTTTTGATGTACACTTTGGATTTGTGTGTGCATTTTTTATGCATAACTTGGCTGTAAAATTCAAAGAAGTGTGAATTTTGAAGGATGGGGCCAGATCTGAGGCAGGGTGGGACCTGGGCCAGTTTGGCCTGATGCACTGGGGCCCTCAGTTGAGTCAGGGTGTGGGGGGCACAGCCCTACTGTTGAGCTCATTTCTCTTTCAAGTACCCAGAAATAGCATAGCAGCCAACTCCCTGGAGCCCTGGGTGCCCGTGCACCCACAAAATTCCCCATGAAGGGGCCAGGTACCCACAAATTTTGGTGCCAGGGCCATGCACACTGCATGGCACCCACGGTCATGGGGCCAAGCTGACATTCCTGAACAGCAGCCAAATTTTTATCAACCCAAATACAGTTGTCCTTCAGCTCCTGAACGCCTTTGGAGTTGAATGTTCTGGCTCCTGAACGATTGAAAACCGGAAGTGAGTGTTCCAGTTTTCGAACGTTCTTTTGGAAGCCAACTTCCAATGGGGCTTTCGATTGGCTGCAGGACCTTCCTGCAGCCAATCAGAAGCTGCGTTTTGGAAGTCAAATGTTTTGGAAGTCGAATGGACTTCTGGAACGGATTCTGTTTGACTTCTGAGGTACGGCTGTATTCTTAAGAGAGACAGACCTCCCAATATGCATTGCACAGCACTTGTTTCTTTTGTACTTAGGCACTAAGTACAACTTAGTGGTGAAGTAGTCCTTAAAAGAGGGACGCAGGTGGTGCTGTGGGTTAAACCACAGAGCCTAGGGCTTGCCGATCAGAAGGTCGGTGGTTTGAATCCCCGCAACGGGGTGAGCTCCCATTGTTCAGTCCCTGCTGCTCCTGCAAACCTAGCAGTTCGAAAGCATGTCAAAGTGCAATTAGATAAGTAGGTACCGCTCCGGTGGGAAGGTAAATGGTGTTTCTGTGTGCTGCTCTGGTTAGTCATGCTGGCCACATGACCCGGAAGCTGTACGCCGGCTCACTTGGCCAATAAAGCGAGATGAGTGCGGCAACCCCAGAGTCGGTCATGACTGGACCTAATGGTCAGGGGTCCCTTTACCTTTAACTTTAGTCCTTAAAAGCACAGATAGCGGCCATTGAACAGAGGTCTGACCATTGGTCCATGGAGCTCAATACTGTCCACACTGCGTGGCATCTGTTCTGCAGGAATCTTTTCTAACCCTCCTTTGTAGTGCCAGGGATTGAACCAGGGACTATCTGCATGCAAAGCAGATGCTCTCCCATTCATCTATGTCCCTTCCCCAGTCCTTGCTGTGGGCCCTATTTTTACCCCCTTTGCTTCTTGGATGCAGCTGCTTCGGGCACAGAGCAGAGATTCCTCTTGCTTTCATGTAGCACCTGCAGTCTCCCAAGCTGGCTTCAGGGGGTTGAGCTGCGCAAAGACAAGAGAGCAAAGAAGGCAAAACGCATGCCTGTGCACCTGCCCTCCATCTTTCCAGCTGAGCAGCTGTGGAGGTGTGAAATGCTGACACGCCAGCTGCCGCGGCCATTTATATCTCGGAGATTGCTCTCTCAGGACAATAATGGATGTTGGACAAATGATGATAGGGAGCTCAAAGTGCTATTACTCATTATTGAAACTTTGCATTGCTCTCCGGTCAGTGCTAAAACCGTAAAGTCGGCAGCCAATGGGCAAGCTCCCGCTAACCTCTGCCACAGGACTAAAAGCTTTTGGAAAGGCAAAGAGAAGTGCTATCAATCTTGCGAGGGCCGACAGTCAACATTTGTCACAGAAACCTTTAAGGCTTGGTTTAATCTCTTCCCTTTTGGAGAGTTCATCATAACAAATAACTGGGTGGCTTAACCCTGGCCAACAAATCTCTCTTTCCCACTCCAAATGGAAAGGGAAAATGGCCCTTGATAGGACCACTGGCCTGTTAGTCGGTGGCGCTTTTGCCTTGTGTGGTCCTAGACACCGTCCTAAATGGATCCGGAGCCTGGTGTTTATATGTACTGCCTATTGTTGTGATAATGCCGAGGCCCGCACATTTTTAAACCTTGCATGGATGTGCATACCACCATCCATTAATCTTCCTCCACACTGGGGAGCAAAGGGAATTGTTTACATTGTGGATGTTATAAGGGATTGGTCTTACATTAACCCTTCATTTGGGAGTGTTAAAATCTGTCCATCAGAGTGAATTAGAGATTTGGGTTGTCAGAGAACTTATCCCAAGATGGCTCCCATTCCAGGAGCTCAACTGCGAATAGATATTCCTCATCCTGAAATATCCTCCTACACCATTAGAAAATGGAAGCATCCACTGGTGGTCCATGAGATATTTAGAAAATATATGTACAGAGTTGCAGGTCCGACACAACACTGTCTTTGAACCACATTGACCTGGTTCACACATAATGCTAAGCCAAACCATGACTCGTTCGGACTTCCTTTTGTGCTGTGTTTCTAGGGTGCTTTAAAGCTCTGTGCCTGAGCACCTCCCCACCCCCTTTCCCCATGAAAGCCTGCTCTTCCCAGAATCAAATGGCAACCTGCAGAAAACCCAAATTGTTTGTTCTGTTTCAGCGTTCAAGAGCGGGTTTTCATGGGGAAAATGTTGTGGTGGGGGGAGCGCTCAGACACTGTGCTCTAAAGTGTGAATCTGTGCCTGGAAAGGTAAATATGGGTGAGCCATTATGGATGAGCTCATGGAGGAGAGGACAGCCACAGGACTCTCCCCCAATTTCCCTGCTGCTGCACTATCCAAGTTAAGGCATCGTTTGGTTCAGCATGTCATCCTAACCTTAGCTTCTGGCTTATCTTACACTCATGGTTCATCTTGCTCTAGATAAACCATAAACTATGACCGAGGTTTGTCCTGGATTTACAGCTCACAGTTTGTCTTGAGGAGGCAAACCATGAGCTTGGGTTTCGATGGCACTTCAGTTTAACCCAGGAGCTGCAGGTGTGCCAGTGCTGGTAAAACGGAGCTTTACCCCCTCACCTTCCTCAGTGACCCCTCAAATTGGCTCAGGGAGTTGGCAGAGCCCCCCAGAACAGGGGGAGGAGAGGAGCATACAGGGGGAGGAGAGGAGAGACGGTTTCATGTTGTGAGCTGAAATGCTTGCACTGACAGAACAATCTTTTTAGTGCTATGCTGAAATCCTCCCATAGAGTGCTGGTTTGGCAACGGTTGTAGAAATATGGGCAGCTAAAGCTCTATAAAAGCAGTAGACCAATCATGGCCAACATTTGGGTAAGTGTGCCACATCCAAAGTAGGAGTCTAATACATATGGAATATTTTCAGGTCTTGGTGTGGTTTATTGAGTCTTTCTACTCTGCTGAGCCAGGAAACAGGTAGCCATTGCAGGGCTGAAGACTTAGGAATTTGTGTGACTATAACACTACCCATTAGATGCCTGTTTAGGTGTGGCCAAATACTCACTGCATGTGCCGCCTCTGGCATCTGTGCCACAAGTTGACACAAGCCATGTTTTACCAGTTTCTGCAATAGGCAGGATTCAGTTTAAGCCTGCCTGAGGAGGATATTGAAAGTGTTAAACAACTTGGGGGGGGGGGAGGAAAGTGCCATAATAAAAGTTCAAATTATTTAGAACTCCCACCCACATCTTTGTGAGATTTAACAGAGCAAGCTCTCTGAAAAATTGATATCGGTGTCTGCCTCATATTCTCCAGGGAACAACCATTTGAGGAATCTATTGGAAAAGCAAAGGGCTGGGTTGTGGAGAGCGTTGTAGGGGGGATCCGACCAGGGAAGATGAGTCTGTTAATGGAAATATTGATTGTTTCGGAGGTTCAGTGCTGCCAACCGCCGTGCACATATGGTCCCGGTTTTATTGATATATGAATAAGATTAAACATGACACCTGTGTCAAGTGAATCCCTAGGTACCATTTAACTAACACTTAAAGCAGCTGCCTTTGAAGGATTACCTTCAGGCACAGGCCACCCAAGCAGAACAATATCATCGCCAGAAGTACTTTCCCAGTTGTCGACAAATGGGAATTCTTGCCTTATAGCCGCAATAATTACACTGTATTAGTGAAAGTCAAACAATGGGGGCATTTAAGGGCTGATTTCCTTCTCTTTGGCAGTGAAGGGAGAGTCAAGTGGACAATATGAGACAGGAACCCAGAAGACGTGCCTCCCTTTTACTGTTGCAGTTTCTCCAGCTGAGAAACCATTGAGGCAAGAATTTGCTCATGAGAAGAGTCTTATGAGAAGAGTCATGCTTTGAGTTGACCCAGTCATGAGTATTGACTAGATAATTCACTAGTTTTAAAGTTTTTTTAAAAATCACTCACTTCTAACACAACTGGTTATTTCTCCCCACCCCCACCCCCAGCTGCAAGCATTTAACTTTTACTAATTAGCTAAGCTCTAACTTGAAGATTCGTCCTCCAGCTTTCTCAGCATTTATCTGACACAGCCATTCTCTAGGATCCTCTGTATGGAACTATTATATTTCTTTATTAAAACTCTAGGATTACCAGTTGGAGAAAAGAGAGGACATTTTTGCCTTCCTGTGAGGTACAAAGAACTAAGATTCCCAGGGTTCCTTTGTTCACACTGAAATTTCAGTACACTTTCGGAAGTCTACAAGGCAGCCAGCTGGCTGCAGGAAAAGGAATTAAAGCAAACAAGGAGAGATACTGATCCCAGTAAGGGTGCCGGTCAGTTCTGCAGCTAAATTTCCAGGCCCCAGAAGTTGGGTGAGGAAGGCAGCAGTAACTCCTGGCCAGTAGTGGTGGGGGTTGATGGAGCAATACAGCTAGTGCTGAGTTCAGAGCCCCAGTTCACTTTCACCATGGCATGATTTGAAGTGTCTATGCCACAGAAAGGGACGCGGGTGTTGCTGTGGTTTAAACCACTAAGCCTAGGGCTTGCCGATCAGAAGGCTGGCGGTTCGAATCCCGGCGACAGAGTAAGTTCCCATTGTTCAGTCCCAGCTCCTGCCCACCTAGCGGTTTGAAACCACGTCAAGTGCAAGGTACCGCTCTGGCGGGAAGGTAAACGGCATTTCTATGCACTGCTCTGGTTCACCAGAAGCGGCTTAGTCATGCTGGCCACATGACCTGGAAGCTGTCTGCGGACAAACACTGGCTCCCTCGGCCTATAGAGCGAGATGAGTGCGCAACCCCAGAGTCGTCCGCAACTGGACCTAACGGTCAGGGGTACCTTTACCTTTATGCTACAGAAAAGGGGGTGATTTGGGTCCCTTTAAGAGCTCTGGAGCATGGTCGCATTGAGCACAAGTACCATTCTTACCAGCACTGCAACTAGCCATGAAACATTTGGGTGGGTGTGGGTGTGTAAGGGCAACTTTCAAACTGGTTCATCTCACATGCCTGACAGTCAAGGAATCTGTGTAATTCTGTGACGGGGGCGGTTATCTGCAGATTGAATACTTCTATATCACAACACATGCTCCATCCACAAATCCTCCTTTTCTTCTTGAGCCCTTGCTCTGCCTTTACTGAATGCTGATGGAGAAAAAGCAATGGTGACATCAGCTTTATAAAGGCACCGTCAGATGTCAAAACAGATACACATCAAAAGAAGAGCAATGAGCTGTGCCTTCTAACTGTCCTGAGCCTTTGTGGGCAAAATTTATAATCCAATGGTGCCTGAAGAACAGAGAGACAGCGCTCTTGCCTTGCCTTTTCAAGTGGCCAGTTTTCCTTGCTTAGAGTTTATAATAAATGGATGAGTTTGGTGTTTTACATGAACATGTTTCCCCAAACTTACTGTGTTTTCTCTATTACCTTTACAGACAAATCTTCCTCAGCAGCCTTCACTGTAAACATGCCATGTGAAAACTAGTCCCATGTATTAATTTCTTAATTTTTATAAAAAATGTAAAATACACTATAAATATACTCCTCACTCTTTCCTGAAATGAAACCTGTAAAGGCTCCATCTCATATTACCCCTTTATGGCTGCAATGCCTGAAGGAGGCTAAAGACATAATGGAAACACCTCATTTTACTTTGAACACTCAGGTCTTGACTGAAAGTTGGGGAGAAACATCCAATACGGTTAAGCCCTGGACTTCACGAAGTCCAGTACATATGGCACAGATAACAACCCTGTGCATATTACTTATCCTATGAAAGTAAATTTAAAACCAGAGGACATGTTATTTTCACTTTCTGTGAGACACTCTCTGTGTATTTTTTATTTTCTCTTGCAGATGACCACAGTACCTGGAGACAGGCAGACAGGTTGTGCATCCATAGCAGTGACCAGAAGAGAAATGACCACCGGGAGGAGCACAGAAAGAAGAAACACCACAGTGCCTTTGCAGCAGCACAGTTGGTTGCCCTCATCTGCCTCAGCTGCAACAAAACATGTCTCTCCCATATCCGTCTCTACAGCCACAGCAGACACTGTAACCTTCCAACACAGTAACCTTCACTGCCAAAAGCACATTCCTCCATTGTCTCCCAAGACAGACTGATGGCAAGAACAATAAGGTCATGTCTAGGGAAGGCTCAAGGTGTCAAGTATTCAACCATTGGGACTATATGAAGAAATTCTAAAACAGCAGGCCAGTGGGATTAGTGCATTCTATACAGAGAGAATCGTCTGAGGTCGTCTGAGGTTGTCATAAAGGCTTTGCCACAGGGATAGTCAGTAACACCATCCCTGTGAGCCAGTATGAAGGGCCGTCCCTCAGAGTATCTTTGGTTCATGCAGATCGTTCCAGCTTCAATCCCTGGCATCTCCAGGTCAGCCTGGGACTGTCCTTTGCCTGCAAACCTGGAGAACTGCAGCCACTCAGCATAGACAATACTGAGGCAGGTGGACCAATGATCTTACTCGGTATAAGGTAACCTCCTGTTCTCCTATGGGACTCATTCTGATGGCTGTGGTGTTGTCTGTATTGGCTTCATCTTGAAAGAGTTTGGTCATGAAACAGAGTGTTTTATGACAGATGGAGAGAACACCCAGACCCAGCCTGGAAAACCCAGGGCCTACACAGGCGCCACAGTCCTGTTGCTCTCTTAGAGCTCATTCATCTACCATGAGTTGCCATTATGCAAAACTCACATAGCCTGGTGCGTTCAGTTGATCTGTTCTTGTTCTATACTCCCTTTGAGGCTGATAAAAATAAAAATTCTGCCAAGCAATGGCAGCAAAGCTGTGGGAGTTTAATTTCCCTACAACGGCAGGTGGAATTGCCGGTGAAGCTTACAGGCCTCTTTTCTGGAGGGAAGTGTTATCACCCACAGCATGCCTCCTGTGATCTCCATTGGCTTTGACTGTTACACATGCTTTGAAGGTATGTTCAGAGTCCCCTGTGGCTGTTCAGGATGTGACTCCGAGCGGCCCTCTCTTAACGCATGCAGCGTTCTGCGGGCAGAGATCCTTTCATTAAAACTGATAGATGACACTTTCCCTTTCCCTTTCCACGATATTTACAATTCAGAGAATTGTGATCAAAGTGCTGGAAATTAGGGTGTTGACTCAGGATAATTAGTTCCTTTCTGAACGTGTGCCTCAAAAGGGAGCTGAGGCTTCTCTCCTCCCTGCCATGTGGACTTGCGCTTCGCATTACCGGAAAGCATTTCAATCCCTCTGATGTCTTTTAGATATATTTGCTGACTCTTAATGTCAGTAACTCCCTCTGCGGTTAGAAACCTGAGGTGACAAGGGAGGGAGGAGGTGGCGGTGGCGGTGAAAAAACAACACAGCGGAGTTTTACAAGCTTGGATAATTCAGGTGCAGAGATAATAGTAAAATCTAAAAATAAAACACCAGTAGCTTTAGGATGGTGCCTGATGCATTTGGAGATCGGCTTCGTTCTAACAGTGGTAGGTAGGTAGGTAATGTTAAGGAGAAAATTAGTATGTCATGCTTTGTGGTTATTATAATGCTGTGTTTGTTGGCTGCTGTTTTTCATGCTGTGTCATATTAATGCCTTGGAGGTAAAGAGATGCAATAGAGAAAATTAATAGAAAGCTTTAAAGGAAGCCTGGTGAAGTTGCAAACAAACAAAGCTTCATTAATGGTGGGTTTTATTAAGAATGCTGTGCAAAGAATTGGCGCAGCAGCCCATGCTGAATGCTAAACTCCAAACTCAGAGTGCTGTGGCCCTCTGGATATTGTTGGACTCCCATCAGCCCCTGCTAGCATGGCCAATAGTCAGGGATGATGGGACCAGATCTTCAGCCACATCTGACCATCAAGTCCCCATCTTGGGTGAGGAGATGAAACATGTCACCATGCTACAAGGGCTGTAGGGCCAGAAATGGGGCATTTCAGGAGCACATGTCTATGGTCCCAGAGTAGATAAAAAGGTAAAGGTAAAGGACCCCTAGACAGTTAAGTCCCATCGAATTTGAATATGGTGTGCAGCGCTCATCTCCGCTTTCAGGCCAAGGAAGCTGGCGTTTGTCTGCAGATAGCTTTCCATGTGGCCATCATGACTAAACCACTTCTGGTGCAACGGGGCACCGTGACAGAAGCCAGAGTGCATGGAAATGCGGTTTACCTTCCTGCCACAGCAGTGCCTATTCATCTTTTCACACTGGTATGCTTTTGAACTGCTGGGTTGGCAGGTGCTGGGACAGAGCAACAAGAGCTCACCCCATCGGGCGGACTCAAACTGCCGACCCTACAATCGGCAAGCCCAAGAGACTTGGTGGTTTAGACCACAGCGCCGCCAGTGTCCCACGGTCCCAGAGTATGGTCTGAAGGCACATGATGCCTTGCTGAAGCTAAGGAGGCCTGATTAGTGCCAGGATGGGAGACTGCCTAAGAATCATATGGATGGCACTCTGGATTCTGTGATGGAAGAAAAGTGGGATATAGATTTAAGAAAAATAATAATAACCTCTGCCTCAGGAGCCCAGTGTCAGCATGAGAAAGATTTATGGTTGGAGTCCAACAACATCTGGAAGGCCACAGATTAACCACTCTTGATCTAGCTTGATGAAGAGTTCTAGAGAACTCACAAAAGTTCAGTATTTTGCTTGGTCCTGTTAAAGGTATTGCCCAATTTTTTAATTTTTGGAAGGTGATGGGTCGTCCCCCCCCCCTTTCTGGATCAAATGGCGTCCTTTATTGACTCTCAAGTGTATGTATTTAATCCATGCTGGGAGGGCTGGACCTCTGCTTCTATAAAATGGTGGAGAAATAGGCTAATATTTATATATGAGACACTATCAATTATATTGTTGCCAGCATTTTTCTTTTCTCGCATGGCGCTCCAGTTTTTATAGATGGTTCAAGAAAACCAACCATATGAGATCAGGCCTGATTTGCATGGATTGCCCCATTGCCTGCAGGCTCCCCAAGGAAACATCCATCTTCTTGGCAGAGTTATGTGCAATCTCCCCAGTACTCACTGGACTACATCAGGATACAGCCGTTGGAAAACTCCATCATTTACTCAGCCTGAAGTGAGCTCGTTACAGACACTGTGGTTGTTTCGGTTCAGTCCACACACCCTGGGCTTGCCACAATTTGATTTCAGCATGTCTTATTTTATTCCCTTCATAGTGGATTGAATAGGGTCTTGCAGTTCAGGGTCAGATGAGGTAGCAGAATCTACTGCTCCCTTGTTCATAGTACACATAATTTTGCAGTATGTATATGTATACACACACCGCTTATCAGATTGTACTACTGCACAGCCTGAAGCAAAAGCACATTGCAGATTAGCTATTACAGATCAAATTCATACAAGGATAGTTTCTTTCTATAATGCCTGCCGAGTAAAGGTTCCATGGCAGAAATGCTTGAGGAACTGGTTCTTTGGGAATTGTGATACACACTGAACAGATCCACCCCTCCTGGACTAATGTGCAGATTGGAACACAATGATCCTCTGGCTTTTGCGCTTTCCGAATATCCCGGTGTTGTTTTGGCCTCAAAACAGAAACTGCAACTTTTTGCATTTTCTTCTTTTCTAAAAGTCTACAATTAATGCAGATAGGAGATGGAATGAGCCAAGGCCCCCTTCCATTGTCTTATATGGTCTTCTGCAACCCTTTTCACCCAATGGGAGCAGCAGAGGTCAGTGCAAACGTGCATTTCTTCTATTTCTTTTGAGGGATGTAATTTCCCTGGGAGCGTTATACTGAGTCAGGCCATAGGTGCATTTAGTTCTGCACTGTCTGCACTGGCAGAGGCTTTCCAGGGTTTCCGGCGGGGGGCTCCCCCAGCCCAACCTGGAGATGCCAAGGATTCAATCTAGGACCTTCTGCATGCAAAGCAGGTGTTCTATCACTGAACTGCAGCCCTTCCCCAGGCATGTACATCATTTTCAAAAACTTAAAAACTTAAAGCACTTTAGTACCCTGTCATTTATGCTGCAACCAGAACACTACTTAAGCACCACCATTAGAAAACAGTACTCATCAAAAACATCATAATTCTGGTCCTGAGCACATTTCCTTGAATGCCCCACTCTTTCAGTGGCTTTGCTTGCTGTCTAGAAATGACAGGCTCCTAAACAATTTAAACACTTCGCAATCATTGTAAATTCACATTATGATGCTAAGTCCAAACCAATTTCAATAGATGCTTAAAAGTCATTATCACTACCTGGCTGGTTCTAGAAGAAAAACATGTTTATTCTAGCAAGTAAATCCCCTTTGAAGATAGATAGATAGATAGATAGATAGATAGATAGATAGATAGATAGATAGATATGAAATAGATCTGCAGCCACAGATGACTTGGATTTTAATGCAACACATTTCCCCCCTCCTACTGTGTAATCAAACTGAGCATCTGAAATCTATATTTTTTCATACCTGATATTTCCAGAAGAATGATCTGTGGGTGGACAGCTCTATAGGTGCTTGTTTCCAACAGAAAGACTAATTGTTTTGATTGCTCTTTAATTAATCGCCTTGGGCCTCGGCAATGAACTTTTGTTAAGTTCACAAGGCAGTAATGTAGGTGTAAAGCCCACCATCAAAATGCAGATCGATGCGCTTGATTGCATATGGGTGGGAGATATGGATTGATACAAAGGAGATATTTGCACAATGGGCTCTTAATAGTTTATTACTTTCCTTTCCCTTGTCACCTCCCATCAGCCACGCTAATAGGTCGTAATCCTGCACCAAGTAACGCAGCTATTGCTCCCATAGGAATGAGCTGTGGTGTGGGGAATGGCACTCAATGACCTCTTCAGCTAAGTGAGATTGTGCAGTACCTGCTCTGGGTGAGATAAACGGTCTGTTTACATAAGTTTATTTTAAATAACCAACCTCCAAAGGCTGGAGGCAGCTGGAGACACAATATCAGAGCATTCACGTATTGTTGCTTTAAAACCCAAAGGAAGGACAAGCAATCTGTGAAGTTTTTCCAGCACCGATCATTTGATTGGTAATTAATATTATAGAATGTATTCACTGCACTTACAGCAGGGGTTCCCAAGTTGTGGTCCATGCTGCATTCAGGTGGTCTGTGGTGTGTCTGCATTCATATTGATTTTTAATTGTATTTTTATTGCTTCTTTTTTAAAAAAATTACAGCCTCACAAGTAAAATTCCATAGAATATGTCCATAGGTAAGGTGATCCCCAAGTAAACTCATCCCAAGCTGTTAAAGGCTTATAGTTACACCTTGAACTTGACCTGGTAAATGCATTGGAAGTCGATGGGAAGTCTTTTGTATTTTAGTAAAAATGTAGGATGAAAGAGATTGTATGATTGAATTAATTTTTATTTGTATATTTACACAAGATCATTTACACAAGATAGTTTTTTGTTTACATAAGATTGTGGTTGTTGTTTTTTTGTTATCAACGAATCTCAATCAAGTATTTAAAAGGCAAAAAAACAACAACCCCAAACCCATACCTGACCTGATAACAAATGAGCAACCAGTGCGGGTGTCTGAGCACCCGCAATGCTGACAGGGTCTCCCTCCCGCTGCAGTATTCTGCACAAACTGAAATGCCATTTCTGGGTCAAGACCAAGGGAATCCCCATCTAAAAGTCCCTTCCAATACTGGTTCTATGGGGGAAAGAATTCAGTTACCTCCTTACATTCTCACTTTGATTACAGCAAATAAAAATTATTTATGTTTCACACATGGATGAGAAAACTTTTGGAGACAGACTGGGATATGCTTCATTTGGGTCTTTAACCTTTGTAATATTAATTAAGAACTGTGCTGTGTGCCCCATAGCTGGCCTGCCATTAAATTGGCTATCCACTGCCACTCATATTCTTAAGTGTATGGTCAAAATGTTAGACTTTAAAATGTTAGCTGAGACTAACTTTTGGGATCTGTTGATTGCCACATACAGGAATAGGAAAAGGCACCTTAAAGGCTGCTATCAAACTGCATTTCTCTCCCAAATTGGTTCAGGAGAAGATGCTATTTTTTAACCCGTTCTTCATCTTTCATTTGGTAGGACATATTTCATCCTAAAGCAACAACCCCCACCCAAACGGAACTTAAGATATGTACGCAAAACCCTTTGCAAAGGTCAGGTAGAATAGATGCTGTGACCCATTGATTATATTCTCCATAGCACTATAGAGAGTGGTAGAGTGGTAAACTCAGGGCAGAATCAAACCCAGATCTGTTGCAGTTCACCTTTTGCTTTTAATTCGGCAGTTCAATTTCAGCTGTGGCTTTATTGCTCGCTGACAAATGGACTGAGACCACCAATCTGTTTCTCCCAGAATGCTGAAGTTCAATTTGATTTAATCTTGTGTGACATGAAGATGAAAGATGGCAAACTGTTGACAGTCCTGAATGCATTTATTTAGAAGAGTAGGGCCCAATGATTTCAACAGGACTTACTTCTACATAAAGCAGGCCTAAGATCACTGAGCCTTGCATAGCTTAGCAAATGAAGTTCAGGAAGCTAAGAGTGGTAAATGTGGACTGAAGGATAAAGAAGTCACAATTCTGAGATTTTTGATCCCTGGGTTTTTTTAAATGTCCTGATCTGTTCAGTAGCATGATCTACCCAAAACTTACTTTCTTTCTTTCTTTCTTTCTTTCTTTCTTTCTTTCTTTCTTTCGCATTTTTTCTTCCTTTCAGCAAATTAATGTCATACCTCGCTAGCAGTCTCCCTTGAGAATAACCAGAGCTTTGAACTGCTGCCTCTGCAGTACCATGTTGATGTTCAGAGGCATTCTTTTGAGCCTGCAGCCTCTTAACTCTGGCTTTGACACTGTAGGCAGCTTGTCAGCATCCATGCCTGCCACTCTTTTGAGCTTATGTGCATCTGGTGGGAGTGAGAACAGCAGTTTCCCGGAGATTAGAAGTCTCCCTGCTCACCTTAAGACATGCCAATCATGCCATGCTCTTCTCGGTGATATACTCATCACTGCATTTGAAAAGGAGGACCAGTTGCCATTCTTTTCTCAGCAGAGCCGTGTAAATATGTCTATATATAGTTTCATATATATATATATATCCAGAAAGCCAAGCCAGTGGGTGATACATGGGAAGAAGAGAATGAGGCTTCCAAATACCATTAAAATGGAAACTACTGTCTCCTTTTTTTGCCCGCCCTTTGGCATTTGGCAATTGTTGTCAATAAACCTTTGTAAGCAAGGCCAGGTAGGATTTTCTGTGTGAAAATATTTATATGGATTCATCTCTGATTAATCTTAATCTAAAAGGCTAAAGGGACGCGGGGGGGCACTGTGGGTTAAACCACAGAGCCTAGGGCTTGCCGATCAGAAGGTCGGCGGTTTGAATCTCCGCGACGGGGTGAGAAAGCACGTCAAAGTGCAAGTAGATAAATAGGTACCACTCCGATGGGAAGGTAAACAGCGTTTCCATGCACTGCTCTGGTTTGCCAGAAGCGGCTTAGTCATGCTGGCCACATGACCTGGAAGCTGTACGCCAGCTCCCTCAGCCAATAAAGCGAGATGAGCGCCGCAACCTCAGAGGCGGCCACGACGGGACCTAATGGTCAGGGGTCACCTTACCCTTTACCTTTAAAAGGCTAAAAGGGGGTGGACTTTTCTTGACATCTTGATCTGGGCTTCTTTCAAATGGGTGGCTCCTAATGCAAGTAACTCATGGCTCTTTTGCTGGAAGCCACAAGTGGAATTACAATGGGCTTTTCATACTGTCAGGGATATTGCATGTTGCCTTGCTATGTTCTATCTATCCTATGTTCTGATCTTGCTATGTTCTAATATCCCCTCCATGAGCTGCTTTCTCAAGGTACAGAATCCACCTCACATCCCATTCTGTGCAGGCCAGGAGTAAAGCCCACTCAGTGACTGGCTGTAGTGACCAGAATGCTCCCAGGTGTTCCTCCATGGAAGCACACCTGCTTCCATCCTTTTCCTTTGAAACCTCCAGGGCGGACAGTTGTGCAACGGCTGAAGGTGTTCCTAACATGGAACTGTTGCAATAAGGGACACTGAACCTAAGAGCAGAAGAAGAGCCCCACTCGATCAGGCCAAAGACCCATCTAGGCCAGCATCTTGCTCTCACGGGGGCCAACCAGAGGCCTAAGTGAAGCCCACAAGCAGGACCTGAATGCAGCAGCTCTCTGTCTCATGAGATCTTTCAGGGCTTTTTATATGGGACCTGCAGTGCTGACTTGTGCAACTATCAGGGACACGGGGATGATGCCATTTGATAGGGGAGCCATTCAGCTGGTGTGGCAGCAGTATATCTCCAGTCGTGGTGCCTATGAAAGTAACTATAGAGTTGCCAGAAGTATAGGATTGCTCTGCTTCATATTCATCTATTCCACTTGACAACTATGAATCTCAATGCGCCTTGTATAAGCCTTTAGCCTGATATTCCCCTCATGGATGATTTACACTTAACGTCACATGAAATTGCATCATGGGGCTCATTGAAAGCCAGGAAAATCCATTTTGAAATATTTTGGGCCAAGCTGTCTGTCTCATGAGATCTTTCAGGGCTTTTAAAATGGGACCTGCAGTGCTGACTTGTGCAACTATCAGGATACTCATTTGGTTCTCATTCATAGCCATCATTTATTTCCATCCTGTCGTCTGTCAACTCGCGGTTTTGTGCAAAGGGGAAAAGATGGGAAAGATGGGAAAGACACTTCATGAAAGAAGAAACAACTAGAAAGAGAGGGAACTCCACCAGGAAACTCAAGACTGGCAGATGGTTCCCAAATTCATTGATGCTGTTGCTTAGGTACATCTCTTAACAGGTTAAGAGAGGTTGAAAGCCAGTGTGGTGTAGTGGTTAAGGGAGGTAGTCTCGTAATCTGGGGAACCGGGTTCATGTCTCCGCTCCTCCACATGCAGCTGCTGGGTGACCTTGGGCCAGTCACACTTCTTTGAAGTCTCTCAGCCCCACTCACCTCACACAGTGTTTGTTGTGGGGGAGGAAGGGAAAGGAGAATGTTAGCCACTTTGAGACTCCTTAAAGGGAGTGAAAGGCGGGATATCAAATCCAAACTCTTCTTCTTCTTCTTCTTCTTCTTAAAATCCCAATTTGGTAGAACAACGAGGCTAGAGACAGAGGGAATCTATAAAAGGACCTGCCAAAATAAACCTCTCTCTATTTCTACTCTGAACTTAGAGAGCATGAAGGAAACAGTCTTTAGAATGAGCTGGGCATGGATTCTAACTCTCTTGAGCACCATTCTGCTCCAGTCCCTTATAAAATGAAAATACCTACCTATTATTTTTATATTGCTGGCAGTTATAGCCCACCTTTTTTCTCCAAGGTGGAATGTATGATTCTACCCCTCCTCCTTTAATCCCCACAACAACCCTGTGAGGCTGAGAGGCAGTGACTGGCCCAAGTGAGCTTCATAGCAAGTTAGGATTTGAACTCTGGTCTCCCAGGTCCTAGTCTGAAACTCTAACCACTGCACCACGCTGCCTCTCAAGTAGCAATGTTGCTGTGAAGATACATGGAATAAGAATGGAAAAGAACTGAATTTCAGAGGATTGTATAAATGATAAGTAATGTTAAGTATTTATTTGATTATTGGCTACTGTTCATCAGTAATGTTCCTTTTTACAGATTATACACAGAATCTGCTGTGAATCTAATGTGGATGAGTAAATACATGAGTAAAAGTATGTGACTTCCCAGGGTTTCATTAATGTTCACACTCGTATCTACTGCCCTAATGGTCTAACATTGTAAAGCATGATTCAGGTAGGTAGCCGTCTGTGGCGTTTGCCTCCTAGGTGGGTCATAAGGAAAGGGTTAAATGAGTGTGATGTGATTGGCCAGTGGGAACCCAAGGGGAGGAGTGAGAGTTAGAGTTGGTGTTGTTTGGAAGTCAGTTGAGTGTTGGGAGTTGGAGAAGGAAGAGGGAGGTTAAGTCTGTGGGTTGGTCGAGTTGTGTTGTGAGAGAGTGAGAGGAACTGTTAGGTGGAGTCAGATAGATAGTTGGGATAATCAGTTTGAAGTTGTTAGGAATGTATAGGACAGTTAAGGAACTAAGATTAAGAAACTGACAAGAAAAATTAACTGAAACCATAAACTTGTTCATGCTTAAACAAATAAACTTCATTATTAGTTAATGTTAACAACTGTCTGGACTCTGTGTGTACCCGAGGGAAACGGGTTGGTGGCAGCGAAGAGGCAATCACAGTGGTGGCACAGGGATCAATAGACCGTCAAACGTCTGGGGACACTGTGTGATCGCCACACAGTGTTGGTCTGACACAGTAGAAATAAATAAAAAATTGTCCAGTAGCACCTTAGAGACAAACTAAGTTTATTCTGGGTATAAGCTTTTGTGTGCATGCACACTTCTTCAGATACCATGCTTACATGTCTTGCCATTTCAGGGCCCCATCAGCTGCAGTCATGCAATATTTCATTTTAGAATATTTTCATTCCATCCTCTCATTTCCAGCATCCATCTTACCACCCCCATTCATAAATTTCCCATCATGACAGTTTGGGCTGCAATCCTATGCAACCTCACTCTGAAGTAATCTCCATCGCCATCCACTGGACTGACTTCCAATCCGGGCCTGGGAGTTGCAAACAGCTTCTTATCTACACTCAAAGGAGAGCAGAGAATAATTGTGCTGTGTTTAGAAGCAGCTGTTGAGATGGCTGGCGTTAAAGCAGCTAGAAAATGTGGTAGCAATTTATGCCCGGCAATAACAGCAAGCTGCTATTTTAGCTTCATAAAAATGTAGTTACAAAATATTGTAACGTGCAGGCTGCAATGACTTTTACAATCCCTCGTAAAAATAATACTGCAACATTTTGTCATGATCAGCAACCAGTGCGTTTTCCCAAAGGGATTGGGACAGAGGAAGGAATCTCTGGCTCTGCTGTTCCAGCAGAGGCTGACATCCTGACACACAAAGCTTCCTCAAATTACAGACTGCGTTCACCCTAATTGTAGACTGGGTCACCTTTAATGTCCTGCCAGGAGGACATCCCAAGGTGGAACTCCCAGCAAGCCTGGGAGGATGTTTGAAGTTATACACCACATCAAACATACAGATGAGGTGAGCGAACTGCCCAGCTCCTCACTAGCCTGGCTTAGAAGAACTCCAGATGTGCTGGGTGATGCTATGCAAAGGATGCTATCTTGCCAACCGACTGCCAAGGGAAAACTTCCTTTAGCCTCACAGGACGGTAATGTGAGGTATCTACAAGATCTTACATAGATAAAGGGGTAATGTCAGTTTAGTGGTTAATGTGTGTAACAACCAGCTATTGTGCACATTCACCATGTCTCATGGAGAATCTGTACATAATTTGTCCAAGAAGATGGAATTGTGTGCATTCATTGCATACATGATCTCCTACTGACCTTAGGCAATGTGCATATATTGGCTGAATTTTGTGCACTCTCTGGCCATTATGCATAATCCCTGACAGGGCTTGGGGAATATGCATTTTCCACTGCATTTTGTACATACCCCACACGCAATGTGCACATTCTCTAGTCCAAATGTTAGTCTCCAAGAAACATGCCCTTGTTTTCTATTGCTAATCCAGATATGTGCAATCTGTGCCCCTCAGGCTGCTCCTGACCTATTGTCGAATCCTACATGGCACTCAGCATACCCTCCCACTGAGCAGCTGAGCAGTGAAAATAAGGCATGAGGCTCCATAGAAAAATTAACTTCCTTTGCAGTTCAGCTGCCTTTCCTTCTCACTCAGCTGTTCCCCAGTTAGTAGAGTGCCAGAGGAGAGATTGCGCACAATGGCCGCAAAATGTACAAACTTCAGTCAATATATGCATGTTCCTCAAGCCCTAGTGGACATTTTTTATATGAACTCAGATATGTGCCCAGTTCCATGGGCTGGTTATATGCACATTTTCCATGAGGTCTGCATGATAGCCAGTTGTTCTGCACATTAACTGCTCAGCTTACATTATCTAACATACATGATAGATATAGAACCATATTCAACTAACCCAGAGTGCTAGCAGAAGCCAGTGTAAGGATTCTGGCAAACACAACTGGGTTTTCTCCCCTCTCTCCCCTCTGCATCCCACCATGCCTCCCCCAGATCCACTCTGGAGGGTCAGGAGAGCCCACAGAGTGTGTGCAAGGGGAGGAGATGAAAGGTTATTCTGTTTTGCAAGCAGAAATGCTTGTGCTGATGAAACAACCATCTTAGTGCTACGTTGCATCCTTCCCATAGATATACATACTGAAATGCCCAAAGACTACAAAATGCCTTGACTCCTCCATTCAAAACACTCAAAATGAATCTTCTACTCTTTCCTGGCCATTAGCCCCCACTGAGGAAACATCCACCAACCATTCACTAGCCTGACAAAAGGAATAGAAGTACGCTTCACTGAGACCAATGAGATCCATCTCTAATCGATGTGTTTGGAATTGAGAGTTCCTTGAGAGCAGGCAGGCAGGACAGGGGTATAACTTTCATTGGTACCTCAAAACCTCTATTCCTCCTTCCTTCCTTCCTTCCTTCCTTCCTTCCTTCCTTCCTTCCTTCCTTTGTGAAGTGTGCATTTGCTGTACTGTGCTAGCTTTCCTTCGACAGTGCTTAATAACTCCCACATTCACAGAGGTTGTATAAGCAATCTGGAGTAAGATTTATCACCACTTTAACCCTTCAGGATCATTACCCTGAGACTTTGAGACTAACCAGAAATGCTATGACAACTTCCACTCAGGCAGTAATTAAACACTTTTTAAAGATGTGTCACAGCCACCAGAGAAGCAGCAAATTGGCATCATGCCACCCATCGGCATTATTATATTGTCAACAGCCAGGCTTTCTCTCTTGAGGAATCTTGCCTCTGTGCTCTCCCAACTACTTTCCCTTTATTAGTAAAGTGTCATCTCAGGCTCTGGGGAGAAGGTTCAGCGCAGAGCGTTGTAGCATGGGGCTGAAAAGTTTGAGGAAAGCCTGGCTGGATCAAAAAGCATGTGCAGAAGTTGTATCCTAAGTCAGGTTTTCTGCAGACCTACATCACAGCTGAAGGAAACTGACTCTCTGAAAGAAGAAAACTGGAACCATTCCTAGGGACTCCTGCAGAAACAGCCCCCCAAGTCAGAAGCCGTGAGATATTCACAGGGTTTGGCTATATCACACCTTGGGCATTTAGTTGAACAGCATTTCATTTATGGCTTTCAGCTTATTTTTATTCTACCTTTATTACCTGTAGAAATGTAGGCTCAAGAGTGATAAATAAAATAAGTAGGGAACTCGGGATGTAAAAGTCTAGGCTCTCTTGGTCACAGAATGCATGGGATCCACCTGGCTCACCCCTTCAAACCATCATTGAGGCCATTGCCATAAGAGTCCATTAAAAATCCCCATTTCTTTGGGGACAGCTTCCCAGGTTCTAGAAACTTACTATTATTATTATTTGAATTTATATACCGCCCTATATCCACAGGTCTTGGAAGGAGCAAGGTCAAACTCTCAGTTGTTTACCACTCAGCCATATGTTTTTATTTTATTATGTATTATTAAATTGTATTCATTCCCCTATATAGGTTTGATTTCAACTATGCTTTTTGTGGGGGAGAGGCTGGAAGGCTTGGTGCCTGGATAGCTCAGTTGGTTAGAGTGTGGTGCTGATAATGCTAAGGTTGCAGGTTTGATCCCCATATGGGATAGCTGCATATTCCTGCACTGCAGGGAGGTGGACTAGATAATCCTCAGGGTCCCTTCCAACTCTGATAATTCTATGATTCCTATGTGGTAAGGCTCCAGGTCCCATCAGTATGGTCTGTGAACAGGGATGGTGTGAGCTGGAGTCCAATAACACCTGAATGGTATACAGGTTTTGCCCTGGGTTCTGCCTGCTATATTGTATCTACACACACACATACACACACACACCCCACACCAAAGAGCCTCCCAAAATGAGAGGCTCTAACCTGAGGTCTTCCCTTGTAGCCATGGGGCTCTGTTCATAGGCCTATCCTAGTACCAGATTTTTTTCATTTCAAGAGTTGGGAAGATTTTTTGTAAAATGCTTTATAATTTGTGGATGGCTGACCAAGCATGCAGATGGTTACATATAGTCATTTTATTATCTTTACTTTAAAGAACGTCATCATTTTCTACAATGAAAAGAGAGTTCATTTCCAAATAAATGTGTTTTGCATCAAGGCAGCAGATGCAAACTCCGGTTTTATTCCTGTATTCACGATGGCCCTGTATTGAAGCTGGTTTTAAATGCAAAACTCAGAGTATTGTTTAAAAAAAACCAAGAGTTGCTAACTGGGTTTGTTTGTTGCCCTCACATATCAGGAATATGGAAGTAGTTGTAAAGCATGAAATGGCAGAGGGGCCGGGAGAAGGAAAATATTAATTTCATTAATGTGGATTTTAATGTGTGCTTCTCAACTGAATACACATGGCCATCTAAATAGGTGTGTGGGTGTGTTATAATATGGTTATGTCCAGGATTTAAAATTATCTTGCTGCACCACTGCACTCATGATAAAAATGGTGCAAGATAATAGGCGTGCTTGTATTCTCTTTGTGTTGAAATATCATAGTGGCAACAGCACAGAGCAGACAAGGGGAAGGCTAGATTTCAGGGGCTTCCGGTGCAAGCTTCAGCCACTAGCACTGAATACTTGGAAGCAGGTAACACAAATAGTCATGAAGTTAGGGTATTGCTAGGAAAGGCATGAGTAACAAAGACCTGGTTCTCACTTTGTTTGGAAACCTGTCTAGAACCACTTCAAAAGGTAAGCAGTACTCGCCAGTAGCATATGGTGGGGTTGGATGATAGAACTCTCATGTCCTCTAGTCAGCTGCATCATGGCTGATTACCGAGAGGTAGAGGGGATGGGCAAGATGCCAGCCAGGTCAGCATAGGAAGCAAGGTGCAAACACGCCAGCAGGAGTGCCAGACTGGCTCTGCCAGTGCATTTGCACCACACTAAACACACCAGTCTTGCTGTTGCCTCACCTGGAGGTCAGATGAGCATTGCTGCCCCACTCCACTTTCAGCTACTGGTGCTCACATGATTGAATGCTCTTCCCATGAAAAATGAAATCCGATAAATCCCCACACATAGAATAACAGATGTCATGGAGAGCGGTTCTGCCTAGCCTTCTCCCCGGCATCTAATTTTTCAGTGCCGACAGCTATAAAGAAGGTTTCAGTCATGTAAGCCCCTATCTTCTGGCTGAAGTCATAACCCAAGCCCAGATTCCCCCACCACAGTCAAAAATAAGACACCATGGAATTCAGTCCGTTAGAGTTTTATTCATTGCATCACTGCTCAAACCGGGATTCCTTTTATTAAAACAAAATGGAATGCCAACAGCAAAAGAGGTGGCTCAGCAATAAAGGCCAACTGTAAATTGTTCCAATCTGCTTGCCTTAAATAAGCAAGCACAACTTGGCAAGGAGGTGTAATTGGAAACAATTGTGAGAGGGTTTGCTTTGGAGACCTGTGCCATCCTTGATTAAATAACCCATTTCTTGGTACATGCTGCATAGAAGCGATGGAAACAATAGTTGGCTCAAAGTCATGTGTGAACAGTTGGCTTGCTGCGTTGCATGTAATTCTGTGGTTTTGTCTCTGTGTTTTTGAGTTTTCTGTTAATCCCTGAGAAGGAAAGAAACAAGCCAAGCAAAGCGGTGGTGGATCAAGCTCCGCTGGTGACAAGCGTGCACATTTTTTTATCATTTCACAGAGCTCTATTCTGCTTCACAGTGAGATTGGTGTAAACCATAGTCTTTCAAGCCTTCAGGGGACATGTTCCAAATATCAGGGAACCCCCAAAATTTGCCCTGGAAGCCTCACACATTGCAGAGGTTTCTGAGGCTTGTTGTAGGGTGCATACTCATGTTTTGCAGGGGGGCATTCATGTCAGGGTCCCCTGACATACCCCTCCAGGATTCCCTGGAGGAAAATGTTCACCCTAGCAAATCCCAGCACCCCCAGCAATTCAAAGGCACCCACTCTTCTAGCACAGCCTTCAACATTCCAGCTGTGGCCCCAAGGGACTCTGCGCTGCTTGCCCAGGCTCCCAGCTGGATTCTGGAGCACTCCTCCTTCCTCTAGCAAAGGGGCTCCTGGGCTGTTGATGGACTGCCTAACTAGAAACACATGGGGTCCCTTTGCATAAAACTAATCAGGAGAAGGGGTGAGCTATGTAAGTGCGTGCCTGGACTGGAGCCAGAAAGGGTGCAGCCTCCAGCTCATATAAAAGCTCTCAGTTTAACTCAGGGAATTGCTGGTGCAATAGCTTCCTTGGGTTTCTCTGCCAGGCTCTCCTTTGTGATCAATCAGTTTATCAGTTTGTGCCCCCTCTATGGACTGCGAAATAGACCACTGTTGCCCTCACAATTGACTGATGTGTGCAGTATGAGAAATACCCAATGTTCCCTACATCTACTCATTCTGGAGTGTGCATCATTTCCATGTATGGGCTGAATAAAGAGGTAAATAGTGATGATGCAGGGGTATTCTCACTTTCCAGTATCAAAGCACAATCTCAATAACACATGCACAACTTGGATCAGCTATTTTTAGATTACCCCATTTTTAGATTACCATGAATCAGGAAAACACAGTACAGAGTGGGTCAGGAGTCAAATTACAGATCTAAGTGGAGAACACACGGAGTGACTCAGAAACAGAACAGAATTTTTAAAAATTCACAGATATAACTACAAAGTGAATTTGGAGCCCATGCACACCCCTCAGATTTACTGTTTTGTTTTGTTTTTTCTAATCATGGATAGTGTTGTGTTTGGTCTTCCACTGCCCTTGCTGAATTGGAGAGATCGTATCCCTGAGCTTTTAAAGGGAATTTTCAGGATTTATTTCCTTTGAAGAGCAGAAGATTAGGATTACAGATGTAACAGTACCTAAACTGAAAATTAATACCTGCCTGGAGGAGTATATTTAGTGAACTGAAGTCATTTATTCCAAAGACATTTGTGAACAAGTGGTCATCAAAGACAAATGTAGTGTTTGTTATTACTGGGGCCTGCACAAAGTATAGGGTGCACTTCTCTGTGCATTGTACATAACTCCATTGACCTCTCTGTGGAGGAGGAGAATCTTCTGAGACTCTAAGCCTGGCAGCAGCAGCAGTGCAAAACTTTTAAGAAAGGATTCTGATGCACAGCCACCACTGCTAGGTATCTACCCAGTGCTTAAAGAGGACATATGGCATGATGCCATTATACTCAGAGTATTGCTGTCACTTCTTCAGTTGACTGCCACTTGTGAAAGGTGGAAAAACTTTGTGCATAATGATGTAATAATACACATCTTTCAATGTTGACCACTAGCTATGCTGGATAGGGCTAGTGGGATTTGGGGTCGAACAATATTTGGAGGGCCACAGGTTCCCCATCCCAGTTTTAAATGTTTTCTGCTCAACACACACACTAATAATAATAATAATAATAATAATAATTATTATTATTATTATTATTATTATTATTATTTATTTATTTATACCCCGCCCATCTGTCTGGGTTTCCCCAGCCACTCTGGGCAGCTTCCAAGAAAATATTAAAAATACAATAAAACATCAGACATTTAAAACTTCCCTAAACAGGGCTGCCTTCAGATGTCTTCTGAAAGTCAGATAGTTGTGTATTTCTTTGACATCTGATGGGAGGGCGTTCCACAGGGCGGGCGCCACTACCAAAAAGGCCCTCTGCTCTCTCAGTTCTAAGAACAATAATGCTATAAGGCAGCCTTCTCCAAACTGCTGACTTCCAGATGCCTTGGTCTACAATTCCCATCTGTGCTGGCTAGCTTGGCCAATGGTGAAGGTTGATGGGCACTGCAGTTCAAAACTTTTGGAAGGCAACAAGGTTGGGGCAGGCAGCTTGAAGTGTAGAAGACTAAAATTATCTTAAAGATGGAAAATAATTGGGCATGTGTGTGTGTGCATGTGCACATGCAAGCAGATACACCAGACTATTATTTTTATCATTGAAGTGTTCTCCTATAGTTGCTGGTGTGCTCCAGTGATGGGAATGGCAAGCGATTTCAGTGATGTTTAGAAATCCTTTTTCTGAGTGCTTGGCTGTGATCTTTCTGCAGATGACCGAAACACTTTCATAGCTATGAATCTGGAAACGAACCATGCAAAAAGAGATTACTGCTTCAGGATTCATCACATGGGATGGATGAAAAATGAGACGACTGTGCATGCTGGAATGAAGTCAGCAAGTGGGCAAAAATGAGGAAATGTAGACTCGGGAATCCACAGATTTGCTGGAGGGAGAAGATGCCATATCCAGATGCCAGCCCAGGATGCTGGGTAATGTTACCAAACAGTCAAAAGTGAGAAGGCTTTCGAGTTTAATAGTCCTTAGTCACAGTCATTTCCCTGACTTTTGACCATATCGTTTTCTCTACGCCAATCTCACTGGTTACTTCTGTAAAAGATATCTAAAGTCACTGGCTCTCTCACACACATTTTAATAATGACATCAATGGACTTAGAGCAAATATATCACTGCTCCCCATCAAAAGCTATCGTAAGGCCCCAATCTTGTTTAACAGGAATGTGTTGGTGCTCAGCACTTTAGATAAACATAAGTGTGCCTCAGCAGGCTTTAATTTGTCATTAATGAAGCCACACTCGCAGTGTCATTGGAATTTACTGACTTAATTAAACCCGTTCTTGTCATTTCTCACCGGAATGGAACAGAAGCTTCAGTCTCACTACTGATGTTTCCACATTCCTATAACCTGAAGCATGGAAATGGCTTTTGCAGGAGACTGGAACTCTGCTAGTCAATATCTATCCTTCAAATCTCCCCAGTGGCGTAGCGTGGGTTGTCAGCACCCGGGGCAAGGCAAGTGATTTGCGCCCCCTAACCCGTGGATTTGCGCCCCCTAACCCTAACCCCCAGATGTTGCGCCCCCCCTGCACCCCCCACGCTACGCCACTGCGGAGTCGTCCGCCATCCTGAGCCAGCGGACCGACCGATCGCTCGCCCGCCCGGAGCCGCTGCGGCCGGAGAGCTGCGCCCGATCGCTCTGCGCCCTCTGCCCGCCGCTGGCTCTAGGCCAAACCCCGGGCCCGACTCGGGAAGCAAATACCGCGCATGAGAGGAAAAGATGCGCAAACCCCCGGCGCAGGCGCCCCGCTTGTTGACACGGGAGGGGAGGGGGGGAGAGGAAACGCTGCTGGTGCCGCTGCTCCTCGGCAGCGGCTCCTCCTCTTAGCCCGCCCTGCTTACATTTGCGCCAATCCCCACCCACTAAAGCCTTCGCGCCTCCCAATGGGAAGCCTTGCCGGGCGGCGGCCTCTGCTGCCTGAGAGTTCTAAAGCCACGCCCACTTTCCCAGAGACTGGCTGTTCTGAGGGATCCAGGGCAGGGCCGGCGTGCGCGCGCGCTTCTTGCTGCCCGGGCGCTTGCTCTAATCCCGCCTTCCCTGGGAGGGAGGGACGGCGGTGGCCGCGAGCGTCTGGGGTGGGGCGCGCGCTGGCTCTCCCTGGCGGCCCCCGCGCCTGGCGTTCTATCAGCGCGCCCGCCCGCCTCCTCTCTCTTTCCCCACCCATCCTCCACGTGCTGCGCTCTAACCCGGAGTTAGAAGGGAATTAGAACACGCCCCCCGTGTGGGGTGGTTTTTTTTTTTTGCTGCTTCTTCTTTTTTTAGGGCTTTAAAGTTATGCTTAATATCTGCAACACATTGAGTGCTCGTCCAGAAAAGTTGAGACTCACCCTCCAGTGCTATGCTCATGAGGCGCTTTCCTTCTCGTTGCTTAGGACTTCGTAGCAGCGGGGGAACCGCCAAAAAAGCCCCTTCGGGCGCGCGGGAGGAGCGAGCCGCCCGCTTTCCCGCCCTCGCCGGCCTCCTGGGGCGCACGCAGCGCTCGCGCCCTCCGCAGCCCGCCCAAACGCGCGCCAATGCCGGGCGGGCGACGCGCCCCCTCCGGGAAGCGCGATGTAGGCGCCGCTCCTGCACCCGACGGCCTTTTCTGCAGGGCTTCTAGCTGCAAGCGAGTGTGCGCGCAGAAGGCGGCGCCTGGGCTGGGGAGCGCGCAGCCTCGTCCTTTCCATCGCAGCCAGCACTGTGAGAGAGAGAGTGAGCCACCAGGACCAGGTAGGGGCAGAGAGCTCCGAGTGCGCCCCCAAAAATGTTGCGCCCGGTGCGGCTGGCACCCCTTGCACCCCCCACGCTACGCCACTGAATCTCCCCAAGACCAAAGGTGCATGGTCATGACCCATGTGGTCCCTCTTATAGCAGGGATGGGGAATCTGTGGCCCTCCAGATGTTCCATCATCTCTGACCATTGATCATGTTGCCTGTTGCTGGTGGGATTTGGGGTCCAACAATATCTGGACAGCCACAGGTCCCACATCCCTGCCTTATAGTCTGTGTGGAAGACCAAAGAGTGCTGCAGGGGCAATGCAAAGGTCACCATTCCTAAATGAGGGTAAAATGCAGTATTAAACAAACTGTTTAAATTGAAATGCTAAAAAGGCACACGTGGTGCTATCATACATGGATTTATTTACATAGCTGGATTTATGTTCAAAAGCAACAAAGCAGGCCCTGATTCATTTCTGGTCAATGTTTCTGTGTTTAAACCATGGAGGCAGGCTTCTTATTGTGCCATGGAGGCAGGCTTCTTATTGTTTTAATTTCTACTTTGGTTCTTTGTAATAATGAGACTGGGACTATAGTATTGTTACACTCGACCCCAATTTTCATGGTTTAGATTTTGTGTATTTTAGATTAAACGTTTATAATAATAATAATAATAATAATAATAACAACAACAACAACAACAACAACAACAACAACAACAACAACAACCCACACTTCACCAGATGGTCCTGGAACAGCTTACAAAAATACCAAAACTAGCACAAATGGGGGGAGGCACCGCCTAATTAAAATACTAGATTAAAAATTATAAATTGGCTCAAAGGGGAATTCATTACAGGGTTGCACAGGCATTTTATGCCCATTTGAAAATAGAACCTAAAATCACTAAATGTGTTTTAGAAACCTGCTTGTAAATGTTTACAACAGTCAGGTAAGGATAATCTTGTTATAAAGGATGTGGTTCCTCACTAGGGATGGGTGAGTATTTCTGTTCATTCCACAATTTGGAGTGAACCTCCCTGGTCCACATTCAGTGGTGAATCGTGCTTGGATCAGAAGCCGGACACTCATATTAGATTGCATGTCTACAAACTCCTTCCAAACTTGGCTTGCTCCAAATGACTTCTCATTTTACAAGATGGCTCAAGTCATCTCGGGCTCTTTCTTTCTTTCTTTCTTTCTTTCTTTCTTTCTTTCTCTCTCTCTTTCTCTCTTTCTCTCTTTCTCTCTTTCTCTCTTTCTCTCTCTCTTTCTCTCTCTCTCTCTTTCTTTCTTTCTTTCTTTCTTTCTTTCTTTTAAAAATCATATCTAGCAGCTTGGAGCAGCCATAAAGTGCATTGACCGCTGTGCTCGTTGAAAACTTTTCATTCTGCCAACATCTGGAGAGTCCCAACACCTGCTCTAGCTGCTACACAACAACATCACCTTTGACTTCATGGCATACCCAACCAGGGTCAATTGTGGGTGTTCGACACAGTGATTCAGGCTTGTTACAAATCACAACAGAAGAATTGCTGTAAGAGTACTTATTTTGGTCACAGCAGGGGTTTGGGCTTTCCAGGATATTACTACTACTTTGGTTTTTGAGAGCATTTTGGAGCGTTGAAAACATTTCACATACATTTCTTTATAACAACCTGAAAATAGGTCAGAATTATTTTCCCCATCTTGCAAATGGCAGGGGTAGGAGCTGAAGCTCAACTCACTAATTCGCCTTACTGAGTTTGCGGCAGATACAAGTTTTAAATTGAGGGCTTCCTGGTTCACGGCTCAGGCTCTTAGCCATTGAGCTATATGAGCTCTCATCTGTATCAGAACTGAAAAATACATTTACGTGTCAGTTCTCCCAGTATTTCATTCTCTCCCTTTCTTTAGCACATGGCTCTGACTCTGTAGTGTAGGAGAAAAGCGAGCTAAGAACTGGCCTCAAATATATTTAAGCTTCATTTCAGTTCTTCAGAGTTCAAGGTGCTAAGTTTAATCTTTCAGAGCTGATTACCATTACAGATGCATGTTCTTGGGAGACAAACCCTTGTCCAAAGAGGCATGAAAACGCAATGTGACCGCTAGACTAAATGCATCTGTCGCAGAAGTTTGGTATCGAGAACAAACTTCTAAAAGTAAATCCTGACACCGTGAGAATTGTCCCTCTGAAGCAGTTGTATGTTGCATGACAGCTTTGACCTTAAGTTTTCATGACAGCTTGTTTGGGGAAAGAGTGCCATTCCTGAGTCTGCAGTCTTACCTTCCAATGTAATATGAAAAAGCTCAAAGGCCACAATTTCTCTGGGCAACCCTTTGGGAACTACAGGTCAAAGGGGAAAAGGGGGTGGAGCAGTAAATATGACTGTTATCATTGTACAGTAGACTACATTCTAGCCACACAAAGGCAAAGGTTTCTACACAATCCACACACAGAGACAGAGACCCTCCCTCCAGGCATGCAAGAACTATTATCACACTTCAAGCCAGGCAAAAGCGCTTGAGGGTGCAGAGCAGAGCCATTGAGGGGGTGTGGCCTGGGAAGAGGGGTGTGGCTTAGGGAGGGGGTGTGGCCTGGGGAGAATCCCAAAGGCAGGAGAAAGAAGTTTGGAGATCCTCATTTCCCCCCTCGGCCTGAGGTTCCCTACTCCTGCAATATGTGGATGCAACTGAGAGGGTGCAGCTTTGCAGAAATAGGTTTTCCAAGCCTTTGGCATAAGCTTGTTCAATGTAATCAATGTGCAGTTTATGCCATGGTTGTTTCACAGTCCGGAGTCTTTTTTAAGTTTAACAAGAAACGGAAGCGCTTCACATTTTACTCCCCCCATTGGATATGTACCAATGAGCGGCTGAAGGCAGACCATAATGGTTTCTTCAGCTGCATCAAACGTCGTCACCAATTCATTTGGGAATCTCAGCCTTGTGGTGCCCTGGGGTAGTTTGTTCTCTTTCTCTACACCCCAATTCCACTCTCCTAGGTAATGTGGACATATTCTATTCAAACACAAGCTCTTTTGAATCCCATTAATTTCAATGGAGGAGTTTGGCTGCAATTCTACAGACACTATCCTGAACAAAAGTCCCATTGACCACGGTGGTATGGGACCTACACCTAGCAGAGATGCTTATGATTACATGAATCTGAATCCCAATGAGACTTAAAATGGGACATAATTTAAACTGGACTTTAGCCTGTTTTTAGAGCACCCTGTTGTCTCCTGACAGGAGTTGTGGTGCAGAACATCTAGAGGGCACCAGGGAGATGAAGACTGCTTTTCAGTGCCCCCATAGCACAAATTCATCTCTCATTCCCATTGGCTGACTTCCAGAAAAAAAGACACAGAGCCTATCTTTTTTGGCTGGTTGGTGAACTTGTGTAGGAGTTAAGATTCCTGTGGTGTTTAACTACTTGAGGTTTTAGTCTTCTCTTTCATTCCTCATTGGAATTAATCACTCACTCTTTCAATTATTTACATACACCCCAAAGCCAAGGATGTCTGGGCAGGCACTAGGCACATTTTTTTAGAAATAGTAATTTGTGCTCTTCTGCCGTCTTTGATGACCACCAGAAACGGCACTGCTATATAAATTCTATCCACATTATTAATGCAATAATGGATTGTTGGAATCAGTGGTGGCTGCTATGGAAGATTTGGAAATAATGCTTATATAACAAGGGGAAGTGTTGCTCCTTCCAGCACCAGATACACCTGATTTAGCTTTTAAGAGGAGAAGAAAAATACCTAAGACATTAAACCTCTTATCCTCCGCCTGATAGAGCAATATTGGAAAAACCTGTTATTTGGCAGCAAATGGGTTTATTAACTTCTAAAGGGGACCATGTGTTTGAATGTGATAGGGAAAGGAGCATTCGTCAGAGTGCTCATTGGATCAAAAGATGAATTAATCCTTTGAAGAAACCTAGCATTTCAAATCTGCAACTTTAAACAATCTACCAGGCTACAGACACAGAGCCATGGAAATGCTGCCTAATCCCTTTCATCACACTGAAAGTTGATCTGCTGCTTTTGGTTCCAACCCCCCAGAAAGTTGATCTGCCACTCCTGTCTTGGGGAAAGAAGTGCAATCCAGAACTCTGGAAGGTAAACATAAATGACAACATCTGGTTTTGTTTGGTAGAATGAAGTAGCAATGTCTAGTGATGGAATGAATCGTAATGCAAGTGTCACGGCTCAGTAGATAGAGAGATTGTCCCAACACCTCTGGATTTTGGACAACCCAAAGCTGGTTCACACTATCTCTGGATGAGAGACTGTCTGCAGCATATGTTGCACTTTCAACCTCTCAAGTTCCCTCCTCTCTCCTTGACTCAGTTTGTCTCGATTCAGACCCTACTACTCCTGCAAAGTGTGCCACACTCGTTATCTCACATATACACCCAGCATACATTTGACTGTATCCCGTGTATATCTCATTTTATTATATGTAAGTTGAATGAAAGATCGTACACATCAACAGCACATATTTTGTAAATATTTATTTAAAGGATTAATATCCTACTTTTTGACTGAAGTGCTCAATGTGGTTCACAATATTAATAAAGTTTGGTGGGTAGTATTCAAACTAATTTGGTTGCACTTAGTTCTCAATGAGATCAACAGGACTTGACACAGGACCAAACTACATATTACATTAGTCATATTTATTCATTCATGTGAGGGGCATTAAATCCCATTCTTTAGTCAAAAAGGTTCCCAAAGCAGCTTACACAGATTAATGGAAAGATAGTACCAGTCTGTGCCCTTAGGCTTACCATTTAAAAGATGCAGTGAAAAGGAGCTAGCATGTGGGTCCACAATGTGCCCCTCTTGTGTTTATATTGCTCTAGTTGTAACATTTGGGGCTTAATTGGAGATTCAATGTGGTATAGGCATTAGAGTGTTGAACCAGCAGCCCAGAAACCCAGTTCAAACCCAGTTGTTCGTAGGGCTGCCTTTGAAGACAATCTGAAAGCTTGAATTACTGCAGGAGGCAATGCATTGTTTAATTAGCCAAAGGTCTGGAAGAAGAGGAATGTTTTTGCCTGACTCTTGAATATATGTAATGAAGGAGCCAGGGGAGCTCTCTTGGGGAGAGCATTCCACAAATGGGGAGCCAACCACAGAAAAGGCCCATTCTCATGTTGCCACCCTCTGGACCTCTCTTGGAGAGGGCACATAAAGAAGGGCCTCAGATGATGATTGCAGGGTCTGGGTCAGTTCATATGGGGAGAGGCAGTTCTTGAGGTACAATGGTACCTCAGGTTACATACACTTCAGGTTACATACGCTTCAGGTTACAGACTCCGCTAACCCAGAAATAGTGTTTCAGGTTAAGAACTTTGCTTCAGGATGAGAACAGAAATAGGGCTCCAGTGGCGCGGCAACAGCAGGAGGCCCCATTAGCTAAAGTGGTGCTCCAGGTTAAGAACAGTTTCAGGTTAAGTACGGACCTCCGGAACGAATTAAGTACTTAACCTGAGGTACCACTGTATTGTAGTCCTGAGCCATTTAAGAGTTTATAGCTCAAAGCCAGCACTTAGAATTGGGCCCAGAAACTGTTTGGCAGCCACTGCAGTCGGGCCAGGATTGGTGTCATATGCTTAAACCACTTTGCCCCAGTGAACAACCTGGCCGCTGAATTCTGCACCAGATGAAGTTTCTGTACCATCTTCAGAGACAGCCCCACATATACTTGTAGCATAACCAAAGACTGCTGGGCCTGCAGCATTCAAGTAAGTAGCCATATTAATTTTGCATGAAATTGATAATCCCTTTCCTTCTTTCTAGTAATGAATGGCACAACAGTAGCAACATAAACCACTTCTGCCACATGGTAGGCATTGCAGGCTCAATTGCTGCATTCCTTTTTTTATGTCCCCAGAGGATGACAGTGAGCAAACCTTGGGGACTTAGTGGCCCAGATGCCACCACATTTTTTCTGGAGGGCAGATTAGATGCTATCAGAAGGTAGCCGCTAAGAATTATTAGTGATCTCGGCTGGATCAATGCCACTGCTGTTTATAGCCTGCAGGCAGTCAATCCTCTTAAGTCTTTGATCCCCATGGCTTCATTTCATTGCACTTGTCCTGAGAAGAGGCTGCAGGAAATATAACCTTCCTGCCTCCCAGACAGACAGCTGTCATTCTGCCTGGTCAAAGCTGCAGATGAGGATTTCTGCTGAGGTTACTGGCATGAATGATGAGCTAGCCAGAATCAACCGCATATCTTTAATCCTTAAAAAGAGAAGATTCTTCTGCTTCCTCATTCCCGAGATAGCTATTTTAAGCCCAAGATGCCACAGTGTCACATTTAGCTATCCTATCCCTATGCATCTGGAGAGCTCTGTAATTGCTTTCTTTTCTGAGGCGGTAGCTTCAAAACGCAACATAAGTTATTTGTCTCATGGGAAGATGACTTTAGAATTTATTTATTTATATATATATATATATATATATGCAGGTTTTGGTGTCCTCGGGTGTCTTCCCGTGTAAAAGTTGGGGTGTCTAGGCGACGTTTCGACGAGGTCTCACTCGTCATCTTCAGGCTGGTGCTTTCGGCTTCTTGTTACTGGAACAGAGCAGGGTCTCAGTGTTTGAGTTCCTATAAATACTGTAGAGGGGGTGTGGTGTATAGCCTCCAATGTTCTGGGCAGAGAGGAAGTTCCCAGGCTAGTGTGCCTTTTCTTCTTTTGTTCCTTAATTACTTGAGAGATATCTTGAGTGATTTCTTGAGTGATATCCTGAGTACCACTTAGGTGGGTCATTAGGTGTGGATTAGTTGTTAAAGTCTTTGTGTCTTGACCTCTTGAACTTTGTGAAGAGTTTTCCTGAGAAGATGGCTGTACTGTACTTAGTTGTGCTCTGGCTTGGCTTCGTGTATAGGGGCGAGCTGTGGTTTTGTGGCTTGTGTCAGCCAGATCTGTGTAGGGATTGCAGGGGGGTGCAGCATCCGGAGGTGCCACCATGGATTGGCTACTGGATGGTGTCTGTAATTCATCTGTGGAGAGGGTCTGGGTTTGGGTCTGGTGTGGTTGATTGGTGTTGGCGTTCTGTGTGCCTCTGGATCTGTTGTCAGTTTTTGTGGGGAGGGCTAATTTCCAGATGTCTGGCAAGCGGGATGTGTCGTCACGCTTGTTCATGTTGTGAGGGTGTTTCTCTATCTCGATGGCTTCCATGATTATTCTCTTGTGGTGATGTTCCGTGTTAAAGAGCAATTTGGAATCTGCAAAATTAATTTCGTGTCCTGTTTCTTTCATGTGTTGGAAAAGAGAGGAAGTTTTTTCTTCTTTTTTGACGGCATTCTTGTGTTCTGCGATACGTGCATTTATTCGTCTGTTTGTTTGTCCAATGTACGTGGCTGGGCAGACTTTGCAGGGTATTTCATAGATCCCTTGGTTTTCCAACTGGATTTTATCCTTGGGGTTTCTGAGGATATTGGCTATTTTTTGGTTGGTGCAAAAGGCTGTTTTGATATTGTGTTTATGGAGGATTTTGCTAATTTTATCTGTAGTGCCCTTGATATAAGGAAGGAGGGCCATGCCATTGTTTTCTTCTGTGTCTTGGTTTTTGGGGGGTGTTTCCTTTTGGATTAGCTTCGTAATCCTGTTTTGCTGGTATCCATTGGCAATTAACACGTTTGAGAGATTCTGTAACTCAGTTGTCAAGTGGTCTTTGTCAGCCAGGCGTTTGGTTCTGGAGATGAGAGTCTTGGCTACGGAGTTTATTTGTGCAGGGTGGTGGTGTGATTGTGCATGTAAGTAGCGGTTGGTGTGTGTTTTTTTCCGGTAGATAGTGTGTCCTAGGGAGCCATCAGGTTTTTTGTAGATTAGGACGTCAAGGAAGGGAAGTTGGTTGTTGGCTTCTATTTCCATAGTGAATTGTATTTTGGGGTGTAAGTTGTTGAGATGTGTGAGGAAGCTATCCAGTTTTTCTTTCCCGTGTGGCCAAATTACAAAGGTGTCGTCAACATATCTGAGCCAAAGTTTGGGTTTGTGTTCTGACTTGTCTAAAGCATTGGTTTCAAAGTGTTCCATGTACAGGTTTGCGATGACCGGTGAGAGGGGTGATCCCATAGGTGACCCAAACCCAGACCCTCTCCACAGATGAATTACAGACACCATCCAGTAGCCAATCCATGGTGGCACCTCCGGATGCTGCACCCCCCTGCAATCCCTACACAGATCTGGCTGACACAAGCCACAAAACCACAGCTCGCCCCTATACACGAAGCCAAGCCAGAGCACAACTAAGTACAGTACAGCCATCTTCTCAGGAAAACTCTTCACAAAGTTCAAGAGGTCAAGACACAAAGACTTTAACAACTAATCCACACCTAATGACCCACCTAAGTGGTACTCAGGATATCACTCAAGAAATCACTCAAGATATCTCTCAAGTAATTAAGGAACAAAAGAAGAAAAGGCACACTAGCCTGGGAACTTCCTCTCTGCCCAGAACATTGGAGGCTATACACCACACCCCCTCTACAGTATTTATAGGAACTCAAACACTGAGACCCTGCTCTGTTCCAGTAACAAGAAGCCGAAAGCACCAGCCTGAAGATGACGAGTGAGACCTCGTCGAAACGTCGCCTAGACACCCCAACTTTTACACGGGAAGACACCCGAGGACACCAAAACCTGCATTCCTGTACCCGTGAAAATCTACGAAAGCAAATATATATATATATATATATATATATATATATATATTTGCTTTCGTAGATTTTATATATATATATATATATATATATATATACTGCCCTATATCCAGAGCTCCTAGGCCAGAGCCATAGCTATGGGAGGCAGAAGGCTAGTTGGTCTTTTGCCCCAGGTGAAGCCTACAGAGGGTTCCCATTTAGACTCCCATCCTCTGTGTGGGTGTCCATGCAAATTTGTGTGGGTGGGTGCCAAACTGGGTCTTTGATCCAGGTGAACTGCAGCCTTCTTTCGCCCCTGTCCTAGGCTCATGTATGTGGTTCCTCTGCCACCCCAGCAGAAGGCCTCTACCCAAGTCAGCTAAGCCAGGGCCCTTTGAGGAAATGCTCAGGAGAGCTGGTGTGTCAGATTTATTCATTTTGTTTGAATTTGTAAAAATGTTTATATACCACTAGCGCTGTGGGTTAAACCACAGAGCCTAGGACTTCCGATCAGAAGGTCGGCAGTTTGAATCCCCGCAACGGGGTGAGCTCCCATTGCTCAGTCCCTGCTCCTGCCAACCTAGCAGTTCGAAAGCACGTCAAGGTGCAAGTAGATAAATAGGTACCACTCCGGCGGGAAGGTAAACAGCATTTCCGTTCCGTGCGCTGCTCTGGTTCGCCAGAAGTGGCTTAGTCATGCTGGCCACATGACCCGGAAGCTGTACACCGGCTCCCTCGGCCAATAAAGCGAGATGAGCGCAGCAACCCCAGAGTCGGCCACGACTGGACCTAATGGTCAGGGGTCCCTTTACCTTTACCTAACTTGTATAGAAAGCATCTAAGGAGTGCAAAGCAAATATAAAGTCACAATAAATAAAAGGGGAAAAAACATGAAAGCAGAAAATGTGGGGCAATGCATTTCAGATAGAATTGGATATGCTCACTGTTTTACATAGGATGCATGTGCGGGTCTTTGCCAAGTCTAACAGTGAGGAGGATGAAGCCGCTCTGCATTTATATCTCTATAAATGCATCATCTTTGGGATACTTGGAGTGGGGAGAGAGAGAAAGAGAGACACTTGGCAGGAGACTGACAGCAAAACTGCTTTATTGCCAGTACGAAAGCATGACAAAGAGGACCATCCTGGCCTTGTCAACCCATTTTGCAATCCTTCTACCCCTGGAGAGGCCTTTGATGCTCAGCAATTTGTGGTAACCTTTCAAGACAGAACAGGGTGGCTCTCTAATTAAATGTGAAATCTCCCCCCATTTTGGCTGAAGCTTTAATTCATCATGTTCTGCAGCTGGTGTAATGATACTGTGCAGTGCATCTGTGATGGAATTTTCACCATTATGAACTTCCTTTTGTGTTCCAAACAAATTCGAATACCGGTGCCTTATCTGCAATAGCTGCCTTATCAGCTCTCAGAAGAGGACATAGCAAAAGAATGGCATTGGTTTGGGTTGATTAGCGAGAAAGGAGAGACAATTCACTGGGAAAGGCAGATGTAGGAGGTTTCTGAGGGATGGTCCACTATGAGGGATGGGTGATTCCTAATAACCTTAGCCAGCAAAAAAAATAAAAGAACCTGTAACACTGGTTTGATCATCTCCCCCTTTGGGAGACAATTTTGTGCAAACTTCACAGTGGAAACTCACATGGAAGTAGTATTGAGTTGGCATGGGTTTGATAGTCCTGTTGCCACTATGCACTTAGCTCATCTGATTAATGATTTTTGCAGTGTTACATTTGTTGTTGTTGTTGTTTAGTCATTTAGTCGTGTCCAACTCTTCGTGACCCCATGGACCAGAGCACGCCAAGCACTCCTGTCTTCCACTGCCTCCCACAGTTTGGTCAAACACATGCTGGTGTTTAGTCAAACCCTCAAAGAACACACACTTAATTAGTTGGAAGGAAAGGTGTGAGTCTTGCCATCTCAAACAAAATTGGCCAGCCGCAGAGTTTCTGAAGTTGTCAGGCCCAGTCTTCACAAACAATTGCCCATGTGCTAAAACTGTTTATAACCTGTACTGTACTGTTTTGCACAGGGTGTGGAGACATTGCATCTGTGCATACAGAAAATGATGTGACAAAAAACATTTCTGCCTCATGTCATATATTTCATTTGTTAGGAAATGTATATGTTGGTTTTCAGTTCCATCAAGAACAACCAAAGTGGTTTGCATAAGAAAGCCACAGCATAATTTATATTAAAATGTAATCATTTTAATCACATCAAATAAAAAAGAGGCACAATAAATCACAAGATCAACACCAGGATCTGGCATAAACGGTCAGAAGGATGCTTGAGTATATAGAAAACATTGAGTCATATCACCACCTGCATCCTAGAGCGTTGTAGTCAAGGAACATGTTTACCATGTAATTTTCTGTTTATGTAGATGGCTTATGATATACACTTAGTCTAGAACTCCCATCTTCATTTCCCCTTCTCCATATATATACCTTACAGCAATCTCCCCAAACAGGTCCTCTCCAGGAGTTTTGAACTACAGCTCTTATCAGTTCCAGGCAACAGCCATACTGACTGGGGTTGATGAGAGTTGTAGTCCAAAATATCTAGGGGGTGCCTGGTCAGTGAAGGCTGCTTCAGAAGCATTCTAAGAAAAGTTTTGCTTCTAGTCTGAAATATTGTACAATCTGCTGCCTGTGCCAAGAAGAAAATGACATTTCATTAAGCTCTGAAATCTGAGCAGAGAGAAAAGGAAGTTTAATAGTACAATTATGTTTTGGTTGCTGCCTTTAATCCTAACGACCTCCCCCAGCATGGGGAAGAAGGGCTTTTATGAACAACGCCAGTTGCTTCTGTGACAGAAGCTAGACTGACCAAGGGAAATGAATTCACTTTTTTTCCCCATATAAAGATATCGCAAGAGAGAGAGAGAGAGAGAGAGAGAGAGAGAGAGAGCGCGCGCGCAAGCACGCCTGGACGCGAAATACACCCTAGCAGATGTGTAATATCATTAAAGCTGGCTCTAATATAATCTAAGCCACAGTTTGGTGTATTAATGCTTTGTTTATCTTGAAGCACAGATGGATATTTTTATTAGCATTACTCTGTTGGTGCAGCTTCAGGAAAGGTTAGTCCAGAGGGCAGATGTCTATGTTATGAGAGAACATTCGCTCTGAAGGTGACTAGCAGGAAAGGTGAAGCCTTTCCATGAAATGTCAATTAGAGAATTAAACCTTGTAGATGTTGGCGGCCAGGAATGTCAGTGCAGACTTTAGAAGCAATTAAATCTAGTTATTTATTTATTTAATTTTTTAAAAAAAATCCTTCTTTCACTCCTACTGCAGGAAATAGGTCCATTTTTATCAAATACTTTCTTTTTCTTTTTTGCTGGTTCTTTTCAAAGAGGGTAGTCCAAAACTCCTTTCTCTTAGATTAATTGGCACAGCACTTAATATCCTGCTGAGGGGACAATGGAAAATATTCTCGTGATTAGGATGCTAGGAAATGAGGAAAGGGAGAGGAGGGGTTGAATTTGGGGCTAACTCTGGAGCCCATTGACAACGGAAAGGACACTTTTGCGCAACCTTTTTCATTCCCTTTTAAGGAGCACTGATGTTACTTAGGGATAAGCACTAAGTCCACATTTAATACCGGAGCAAGAATGAATTCTGGGAGTGACATTCTGCAGGGCTTAAGGGTTTCATGAAATAATTAGCATAGGAAAGAGTGAGTCAGTCCGTACCTACGGCCAAATCATAACCCCGAGGATGTTGCAAGTTCTGGCTTTTATATCCTGGCTGTGCAAAGGAGTCTTTTCTTCAGGTTAGTAGTACAGACCTTTTAGAGACTCTGAAAACATCCTAGCTGGATCCAGTCCAGATCTTTTGAATACTGTGAGCAAGATCAAATCCAAAGTATCAATAAGAACTGCAGCAAGCAGGCAATTTCACAGCATGAATTATGTTTTAGTTCTGCTTCTTTATTATGCTGAATCATTTACCAGAAGCAGCCATGACACTGTCAAATATTTCATTCCACAAACCTAGAACAGTTTCCACAAAAGGTTTAAATGTAGCGAATACACCACATATTTAAACTGGCCATCTTCAACTTCAGTTTGCCTTTTTCAGTTACGTGAAACAGAGAAAGGTATTTTTTGAAAATCCCTGTGTTAGTGTGACACTATGGGCCTAAATAAAAGTTACGGGGTCTTGTAGCTCCTGACAGCATGAGTTTCCTCCAAACTTCTCCATGGGAATCTCTTGTAAAATAAATACGTGATATAACGTCATTTTGATAAGTATTTTCATGTCCCCACTCCAATTCACTGGGTGCTGTAGTGGTTAAGAGCGGTGGACTCGTAATCTGCTTCCCCGCTCCTCCACATGCAGCTGCTAGCAGGGTGACCTTGGGCTAGTCACACTTCTCTGAAGTCTCTCAGCCTCACTCACCTCACAGAGTGTTTGTTGTGGGGGAGGAAGGGAAAGGAGATTGTTAGCCACTTTGAGACTCCTTAGGGTAGTGATAAAGCGCGATATCAAATCCAAATCCAAACTCCATCTGGGAAGGGGGAAACACTGAATGAGATGAATCTTTGTTACATGTGCTGGGTTTTACTGGGGATGCCCGTGGCTGAGATATAGGCTGGAGGCAGCTACATGATAACCGCCATAGCATCCTGTTAGGTCCTCTGAAGGGCCATTAATGTGTGTGTTGTATAATGCCCCAAAGAGTAAGCATCTGACCATTTTAAGGCAGGGGAGCAGAACCTTATTTCTTTAGAGTCACATTACAGTGGAAGGAGAAGTGATATCTGTCAGGGACCATATGCTGGAGCTGGAGGTGCTAACTGATGATTGGTGGAGGCAAATATAAAAATGTTATGGATTTTGTAATCTTGAATGATGACCGCTCACCCCGTCCATAAAAGGTGGGTGGCAATTGTGACCTGGCACATCAGCTCCTTCTCTCTCACACACACGGAGGACACCATTTCCCCCTACGGCCGTTGGCTCGCACCCCCTGGCTGCTACGGAGCATGCACGGGTCACCCGCCAGACCCTGTTTTGAATAACTCCCATCTGCAATGGGAACAGACCTAGGAGTGGCAGTCTTCAATCCAGGACCATAAAGAACTAGCTGGCACTGCTCACTCCTTCTGATATTCAGATCGCAGTGAAGAACCACCCCATCATTTGTTTCACTTGGATTTTTGACCAACCCTGAGCATTAAAAAATGGCGGTTCATATTTCCAAAAAGAAATATGGATCAACTGATGAGACTCTAAAATTGTGGTCCTCAATATCGCTTTAATTATTATTTCACTGATTTTCATTCAGATATGCTAGAAAAATAACAACTTTATCTGCTTGTTCCAAACCGAAGGTCATCACCTCCATAGGCAGAGCAACCTTCAGCACTAGATTTTTATCCGATGAGTCCCTCTCATTCCAACCTAACCATGTCTTTCTTTTTTATTATTAATAAGTGGAGATTAGAGTTAGCTTTACTCATATGCTTGGGATCAATTTGGATCATCTACCTTGAAGCTATTACAAATGAGTGTGTCATCCTTTGGTGATGCTTTTCATAATTAATGGCATAAATGGGAGGCAGCAGATTCCTTAATCTGAATAATGTGTTTGCAAACATCTGCTATGCTGGGAGGAGAAGTGGGGAGGGGAGGAACCCTCCGTCATGGAACAATTCTGGAAGTTTTTGGAAAGTCATTGAGGAACAAAAGGATGGGAGAGTTTATTTCGTAGAAGACCCCTGCAAGGATTCTTCAAGATAAAGCATTCCTCATACCTTCCCTACATTACTCACATCAGGTGACTGCTAATTATATTTATGCCTTGATACAATTTGCTAGTTTGGTATGGGTAGGTGAAGTCTGTGCTTCGTCATCTCGGCATCTTCTTTTTTAAAAAAAAAAAAAAAAGAAGACGGATGAAAAATCATCAGGAGCATGGAGCCAGGAGCAAGAAAGATAAATAACGCCAGGAAGCTGATCGCTGCCCGTCTGTCATAAAATTTCATTAGTTCTGACAGCCTGTACAACATAAGCAATGAATGAATACTAACTATACTTCCTCCCTGTCTGCTTCCATATTTCACTCGTATCACTTGGCCCACAGAAAGCACCAAGCTAGGCCAGCCTGGGAGGAAAGAGCTGCCAGAGCATTCACACACTAAATTATAGTCTACCCCATTAGAATTATCTATGAAGAAGAAGGGAAAGGGCGGTTGTGGCTATATTTAATATACAGACTTTCTCAACACTATGCTTTGCATGCTGTGCAGCAAAAGACAAGAGGGGAGACTGAAATATTATAAGAAGATAGTCTGTCTTCCTACAGATCTGTGGGTATTTTTGCAATCACAGGGACAAGGGAAACACCAGTTTTACTTTAACCATGGTAAGGGCTTTATTTTGACATCTCTCATTGTCAGAAAGCCAATCAATATCCACTCTATCACACCACCAAATTTGTGCTGCCCTGCGTTTAAGGTGAAATGTTATTTTCCCACTCTCGGACAAACCTTTGCAAACGTGCATCTAGAATTATGGGGGAAGGTTTTGAACATAGATTGGATATTGGAATGGATTATGCTACTGGTTTATTTTAATCATACTTTGAGTAGTGTCTAGCTTTTTATTGTACTAATATATGATTGATGATGGCCTCTGGCTAAGCAACAACATCTGGAATCCATGGGGTAAGAGCCTAACAGGAAGATGCAGGCAATGGAATGGTTAAACACCCCTGTACACTGCTCTGTTCTGCCCTGCTCTGCTCTGAATTGCCCCTTCCTGAAGCTACGGTACTTTCCCCTATAAGAAGCAGCCACTGGAGTTTAATATGCATCTGCTTGAAATGTCTGTGCAGTTTCTAAGGGGCACCTATTGACACATTTCCATTGGTTTGAACTCCTGCTTACAAAACTGTGCCCCACTTCCACACAATAAGCCCCAAACAAGCTCCAATTATCCTTTAGTACAGTTGGCATTCCACTTAGAGTTGTTGTATCCATAAACGTATAATAGAATACACAACATATAACAAATCAAAAGCATGCCGTATTGTTTGGTGATTTGTTTTCCAGTGTTCAATAGATGTCCATTTATTAATACTTCCTTTCTTTTACACACACACACACACACACACACACACACACACACACACACACACACTATTTTTAACATGAAAGCATACTCATGCAACTTAGTTTCCCATTAAGACAATATAGGTAACACTGACAACTTTTGGGATCTTGCATAGCATATCTGTACAACAACTATTACATATGATAAGCTGGAGGCATTTTAAGCAGGGGTGGAGGAGATGCAGATCACTTTAAAAAAAATTCAAAGAATCTAAAGCAACCTTTCCCACCTTTGAGTCCTTCAGCTATTGGTGGACCATGACCTTTGGGTCAGAGATGCTGGAAGGTGTCCCAGCAACATCTGGGGACCCAAGATTGGGGGTGGGGAGAGTGATCTAAAGGAAGATAAATATTAAGTTAGCACATTAACCATTTTCAAATAACCCATAATGGCCCTATGCCTTTCTCAGGGCTTCCTGCAGGTCCCATGCTGTTGGCCTTTGTTGTCAGGCAGATTCCTGCTTGATTAAGAAAGTGATACTGAAGCAGCACTCCTGTTGGCCTGTGTTCCCTTTCCTTAACAGCAGGATGGGTAAGGCTTCTTCATGCAGAGGCCCTAAGTTGCAGCAGGCTAGGTCCTTGAGAAGAGCGCATCATCGTTATTTATTATTATTACTTATTTAAATTGTATATCGCCCTATGTCCATAGATCTCAGAGGGGTTCACAACACCAGGGTTCTTGGGGCCATGCTATGGTATGTCCTGCCACCTTATCTAAATATAACTGTGTCTACCCAGTCCTTTTTTTATGGCAATGCGACTTAAATTAGCTGCAGCTATCATATTCCATTGTTTTCAATAGCACTTAGTCATAGGTAACTTTAGCTGGATCTTAGGTATATGTTCTCATATGCAGATTGTATCTTAAAAGTTTAAAAAGATGTTTCAGAGTGAAACTAGGGAGGATAATTAATTTAGGAAAATAGACATGCAGTTTTGCAAAGATTTAATGGAAATCCATTATGATCTTGCAAATGTCAAGGGTTACTAATACGGTGACGTGGTCTCAAGGACAGAGTGGATGAGGGCTTTCAGTGTTTCAATAAAAGGCCCCATTCACTATGGACATGTGTTTAATTAATAAAATTCATTTTCACCTAGCTTTTCAATCTGCTTCTGGCTCCAGCGTGCACTAGTTCAAATAGTTCCTTCTGTTTTATTATTTTTATTAAGTACATGGAGTTTATTAATACAGTTATTAGATATGTTTCTACAGCCTTTCACTGGGATTTTCATTTGCTCAAAACAGAGATGGCTCTTGTGTGTCCCACACAGCAAATTCACTTCAGAGAAGGAATCTGACGCAACAAACCCTTCTTTGCAACACACACCGATCCAAAACAAACCTTTGAGACACACTCCCCCCTCCAGGGTTTCTGGCCAACCAGCCAGGAATCTCACAAATAAATAGAGTTGTGGCTCCATGGGTGAGCTGAGAATAAATCTGTTTCACCCGAAATGAGATGGAAAGTAGAGGTCAAGCTTGCTTAGTGAATTGGTGGCCGCATGCCAAAACTAGTCACCCCAAGGGCAGCATAAAATGATTCATTTGTTAGCCTGACCCAACAAATCTTGTAAAATAGGGTGGTACACCTCTCTCTTTGGAATCTCGGTAGAAAAAGTTGATGGCAGCACTTTTTCTGAATGCATGTATATGCCCATTAAAAGATTAGCATTATAGCATTATAATTATTTTATATTACTTTTAGCATACAAACCCATTTTCAATGTGGACTCGTTTATCATTGGAATAATACGATCACATCATTATCTGAGCCGGCTATGCTCCATGCACTGAGGTAGCCTAAATATTCAAGCAGAGAATTTAGCTTCAAATGAACCCCAAATTTTCACAAGACAAAAAAAATAAATTCTAGCTCTCAATGGAAATGTGAGGGAAGAGTACACTGCTCTGATGTGCTAAACCTCTCCTTAACCCTTTTATAATGTGCCTTCCAGTAGCAACAAATCTTCATATTTATTACTTATACATTCTTTTCTACTCTCTACTCTGCATTTTGGGCAAATTTATTCCATACCCTCAGATACTGCATTCAGAGTTACATATGCCCATTTAGTAAATGCATTTAAAGTTGTTTGGATTATAGTACTAATTTGTTGCATTCTAGAAGATGGGTTTACTCAATCATTTAGTTTGTATCTGCTGCATCCTGGTCATTTTTAACCTATGAAGAGGGCAATCCTAACTATATCAACTCAGAAGTCCTGTTGTATGCAGTGGGCCTTACTCCCAGGGAAGTTGGGTTGGGATTGCAGCCTAAAGCAGGGGTAGTATACCTCAGAGATTTTATCCCTTTTCTGTCTGGCTTCTATGTAGCTCCCTCCTCAACCCCACCTTTTCCAAATTTGTGCCTTACCTAGTTTGGGTCTGGTTGTCTAATGCCCCACAAAATGTGGAACTGCCAGCTCATCCACCTCATGTCTCCATATGATCCTGGATGGGATAAGAGTCAACCAGAAACCCCAGGCACTTTTGCAGGCAATCGTATCAGATGCAGTGAGTATGTGAATCAAGTGTGAAGCACGCAGAGATCTGTGTGGAACAACTTGCAGCCTGGTTCTGTGTGAGTTTACTTGAAAATAAACCCCACTGTGTTCAACGGGGCTGATTTCTAAGTACAAGGTTGGGCTCCAAATTGCTTGCCACTCAAAAGAGGTCTTGGAGTTGCTGTCAACAGCTCCATGAAAGCATCAGCTCAATGCACTACAGATTTTTTTAAAAAAGAAGGCAAATGGTAAGTTAATAAATGGTGTATCCAGAGCTCACATACTTATTATTTGTAGATTTGGTAATCCCATCTCAGAAAGGGCGAAGTAATACTGGAAAAATACAGTGTAAGCAAGAAAAATAATCTGAGGTACAGAGCACCTTCTGTCAAGGGGGGAAAGAAACAGCAGGGAATGTGATCAATGTAAACAAAATTATGGATAGGTGGGGGAGGGGGAAGCAAATTAGAAAGAGTTGTTTATCCTTTCAGCTCCTACGGTCAGAGGGACCTCCAAAATATTACCACACGGCAAATTTAGAATACATAATCATATCCTATACCATCGCTTTTTGAAACTTGTCTCCAGCAAAAGAAAAAGTGGTAACATTGAACTGGATCCCATAATTTGATGAGTGCATAGAACACCAGAATATAAGCAGTGGCTGGGTAGAACACTCAAAACATGGCGTGGCGTGCTTAGAATGTCCCTCAAACTGCTTGGTCAGGGATGGGGAACCTGTGGCCCACGGCCCTCCAGATGCCATTGGGCTCCAACTGCCACCATCCATGCCAGTTGGCCGTGCTGGCTGAGGACTGATGGGACCAGTGGCATAGCGTGGGAGCTGGGGGGCCCGTGGCCCCGGGACCTGTTTTTGAGGGGACACAATCAAGCACCCCATACGACAGGTTCCCTCATTGTGGGAAACCGCAATGGGCTAGGGTAGCAGTGGCAGTGGCTACTTCTCCTTAGGGCCTGGGCTGGCTGAGAAGGAGGGGAGGGCACCCCGCCCCCAGCAGGCTGCAGCTCCACTCCCGCATCAGGCCTGTCCTGGGAGTGGAAGCGGCAGCAAGGAGAGGAGACAGCGGCTGAACAGGAAAGAGAAGTTTTTTAATTCCTTTCATATACAATAACTGATGGGCTTCCAATGAAAACTGAATGCTGGAAGTCTCAAGACAGACAAAAGAAAACACTTCTTCATGTTAGTTTCTGTTTGCCACTGAGCAGCTACTTAGAGTCACAAGGCTCTGTTTACATTCCAGAGACAGTCCAGGCTATTGGAAGTCTCACGGGAGACTAGAGACGGATGTGACGTTACTGGTTTCCTGTTTCCTTTGTTCCTTTGTTTCAGTTGCTCTCTGCTTTCATAGAGAGAAGATGTATATTTCTTTGCTGTCTGCGTAGCTTAGAAATAATAATAATAATAATAATAATAATAATAATAATAATAATAATAATAATTATTTATTTATTTATTTATTTATTTATTTATTTATTTATTTATACCCCACCCATCTGGCTGAGTTTCCCCAGCCACTTGGGCAGCTCCTATTCAAATATTAAAAACAGTACAGCATTAAATATTAAAAACTTCCCTAAACAGGGCTGCCTTCAGGTGTCTTTTAAAGATAGGATAACTGCTTATTTCCTTCACATCTGAAGGGAGTGTGTTCCACAGGGTGGGCACCACTACCGAGAAGGCCCTCTGTCTGGTTCCCTGTAACCTCACTTCTCGTAATGAGGGAACCGTCAGAAGGCCCTCGGCGCTGGATCTCAGTGTCCGGGCTAAACGATGGGGGTGGAGACTCTTTGCAATGTAGCCATAAATCTCATCACTTCTGCATGCTGCTGGAAACTCTGCTGAATGAGGGAACGTGCCTTGGAGCCTCATCAAAGGCTCAGGTCGTTAATTATTCGTCGGGAGGGCGATTCTGGAGGAAGATGAGCTTTATCAGCTTGGCCGAGCGGAGATCCCGACACTTCACACCACAAATAAACTATGGGAATTTGGTACCAAGATGCAGCAATGATGGCTACCAGCTTGAATGAGTAGAATAAGGCTATCCATGTCTACTAGCATGGTGGCTGTGTACTGCTTGTTGTATCAGAGGCATTGTGCCTCTGAAGACCAGTTGGGCATTTACAGACCCTGCTGCCATGATCCCAATCATCCTTCCAGACACTGAATTTACCAGGTTTCTAAATGCCTCCACAGGGCCTGTGTTTCAGTTTTGATATTCTACCTACCAGATCTTATATTTTAATGCCAGTTACAAGCTCACCTTTGTGCTACCCAAGTGGTGACAAGGACGGAGGTTGGTATCCTCATGCTAACCATATCTGCACGTGTTTATTCATTAGCAGTCTGTCAGGCTTTCAGCTGATTATTTATGAACCTTTTAGATTTGCATATTTTCCTTTTCAGTGCAGCTAACGGGTTGGCTGCCCACCCCCTCTTGCATGCAAGGTCCTGTTATGAAGGTGTATGCAGAGTAGGATTCCAGCCCCCACAGGAACAGAGGGGCTATTAACTGCTGCTCACAAACAGCAAATGGGCTGTCATAAAGCAAGCACAGGAAGGAAATTGCTTACAGAATCTCGTGCCAAAATGTTTCAGATGGAGTCTTTGAAAAAACATGCACACCCACAAACACTAGGATGCCATCTTTGCCTGTAATTACTCTTTTACCATTGTCCTTGGGAGAGAACATCTGTTGCCTCTTTGCCAACTGTCTTCTCATAGCTCTTTATTCCCTCCCAAGTATCTTAGTTTGTGTTGCAGCAGCTGCTTTTGCTGCTAATAGCTGGACCAGTCATCCTAGGCTGAAGTCCTTTGCTCCCCAGGCTTGCTCCATTATCCACTGCAGTTCTTTATGCTTCAGAGTATGGGGGCCAGTGTGTGTAGTGGTTAAGAGCAGTAGTCTCGTAATCTGGGGAACCAGGTTCGCGTCTCCGCTCCTCCACATGCAGCTGTTGGGTGACCTTGGGTTAGTCACACTTCTCTGAAGTCTCTCAGCCCCACTCACCTCACAGAGTGTTTGTTGTGGGGGAGGAAGGGAAAGGAGAATGTTAGCCGCTTTGAGACTCCTTAAAGGGAGTGATAAAGCGGGATATCAAATCCAAACTCCTCTTCTTCTTCTTCTTCTTCTTCTTCTTCTTCTTCTAGGAAGGAAGGAAGGGACAGGATCTCTTCATAGGCTTCATTTCACTCTTTGAATCATTTCAAATATAACTGGGAGACAACCTGATTTATGTTTGCAAGTAAGCCCTAATCACAAACAAGGAATGATGTGATGCCTGAAAATGCTATGGAGAACAGTTTTTCAACAACATGAAGACTCTATGTCAGAGTCATCCTTGCCTCATGTTCATGACTCACCTCTAGAACAAACATGTGCTATGGGTCCCACTTCTGCTAGAATTGCCCATCTTAGGCAAACTATGGCCAAGTCACAGAGCCTAACCTACCATCTTAAGGTTTCACTGTGAAATCCACATACTGAACTCACAGAGATTTATGTATGTTTATTTTTTAAAATGGCAGCGGAGATGCAATCTGTGTTCAAAGCAATGATCTTCCTAATGGCACCCATACAGGATGTAGTCCCACAAGATAATAGACATGTGCTTCTTTCAGAACATATCTATCTACACAGGAGCATCTCACACTCCTGATTGAGAGCTTTATCACCAGAATGGAGGTACGAAGTAGCAAAAGGCATAAGGCACAACATCCAAAGGTGCAAGTGTTATAACTCCCATGTAGAACAATGCTGGAATGAGGATGCAACAAGCAATCCCTCCCCTACTGTCACATGTGCTGGATATAGCCCCAGCCCCAGGCACCTATATGTACAGTGTCTGCAAGGAAGGGGCCTTCATATATGCAGCTGTCTGCATGAAGCTTCTACATGATCTGGAACCCAGCAAGATCATACTGCTGTATGCACAAAGGTCCCCACTCTCTCTGTAGAGATTTTGCATTGCCTTTCCAAAGGTCAGGGGGTCATGCCCCTCAAGACAGTCCCATTCACATCCTTGCTCCCAGGTTGCCCTACATGGAAAGTGCAATGCCTAAATGGTGCCAGAGAAGAACCTTACACAGAGCAAAGCATATTTTTTTTTCTATCAGGAGAAAGGAAGAGCTGTGTACCGTATCTCTCTCTCTCACACATACATTTGTCCAGATTGGAGGCATGTAGCAAGTATATATATTGCCTGAGAAGTCTAGGTATCAAAACAAGGGTGACCATATTTTCATTGTCTGGATACACA
>NC_138498.1:40536211-40808933 GCF_964252035.2 Podarcis erhardii
TTACATACACTTCAGGTTACAGACGCTTCAGGCTACAGACTCCGCTAAACCAGAAATATTACCTCGGGATAAGAACTTTGCTTCAGGATGAGAACAGAAATTGTGCTCTGGCGGGCGGCGGCAGCAGAGGCCCCATTAGCTAAAGTGGTGCTTCAGGTTAAGAACAGTTTCAGGTTAAGAATGGACCTCTGGAACGAATTAAGTACTTAACCCGGAGGTACCCACTGTATTTGAAAATCCTTATTGGGTCAGTTGCCTTTATTGGGCCAACCACATATCACAGAATGTGCAAGCTCTTGAGTCCTTTAGAACTTCTAATCAGGCTAGATGTTAAACATAGCAAGGGTGAAGGAAAGTGGGGGAAATGGCTGGTGGTGAAGTCGTAAGTCTGCATCTGGTAAGTGTCTTAAGACAGAATGTGGGAGAAGGCAGCAGACATTCAAATGAAGCTGTTTTAGGTGCCACACAGGTATCAAGTTGCAGCAAGGCCTACTGGGAATGGTTGATCCCCCATCTCTGGAATTACATGAACCAGCTGTTACCCAGGTCTGTCTCTGTCCTTAGGCAAAACACTCAGGTTTCTGGATAGGTGGAAAACAGAATAAAGAGAAACTAGGCAGTCTTTTTATATTAACAAAGATTATAAGTTGCTTGAGTAGAGTCTGCTGTCTGCCTTTCAGTGAGCATGTAATGTTTTTCTTTGGTTGTCAGGAATCCAAAAGGAAGGAGAAGACAAAGACTTTCCAATGGATCCAGATTAACCACGAACTGTTCTTAGATCACGGACTGCAGTTTCTTGAAGATGGACTTCTGGCAAGCGATGGGCTGCACCTCACAACGGTTGGGAGGAATGTTTTTGCCAAAAATCTCAGAAACCTCATCAGGAGGGCTTTAAACTGACTAATGTGGGGAAGGGAGACAGTGCTCCTGAAGGTAGGAGTCTATCAATTGATGATCCAAATGTCATAGACCAAATGGAGCAAACAGCACGCAGACCTAGTGGTGGGAGGAAAAAATCCTTAAATAAGAGACACGGGGGAATGATTAATGGACTTCAATGTCTGTACACTAATGCGCAAAGCATGGGAAATAAACAAGATAAGCTTGAGCTCTTGGTAGAGCAAACTAAATATGACATAATAGGCATCACTGAAACCTGGTGGGATAAGTCCCACGATTGGAATGTAATAATGGAGGGATACAATCTATTTCAGAGAAACAGACCAGACAAGAAAGGAGGAGGAGTGGCGTTATATGTCAGGGATGTGTATACCTGTGAAGAGATCCAAGATTTAGAACCTCAAAGCCAAAGTGAGAGCATTTGGGTCAAAATTAAGGGAGAGAAGAATAACAGTGACCTCATTGTGGGAGTTTACTATAGATCCCCAAGTGAAACGGAGGACATAGATGATGCCTTCCTGGAACAGATGGCCAAGCATGCAAAAGGAAGGGAGATAGTAGTAATGGGGGACTTCAATTACCCGGATATTTGTTGGATGTCAAACTCAGCCAAGAGCATAAGGTCAAACAGATTCCTCACTGGCCTTGCAGACAACTTCATTGTCCAGAAAGTGGGAGAAGCAACAAGAGGAACAGCCATTTTAGATCTGGTCCTAACCAATGTTGATGACCTGGTTAGTGGGGTAGAAGTGGAAGGATCATTAGGCGCGAGTCATCATGCTCTTCTGAAGTTTACTATACAGCGGAAAGGAGCAGCCAAGCATACTAGGACTCAATTTCTTGACTTTAAGAAAGCCGACTTCATAAAACTTAGGGAAGTGCTGGGTGAGATCCCATGGACAGTAATACTAAAAGGAAAGGGAGTTCATGATGGCTGGGAGTTTGTTAAGAGGGAGATAGTAAAAGCACAACTTCAGGCAATACCAATGAGACGGAAACATGGAAGGTGCCTAAAGAAGCCAGGGTGGCTATCTAAAGAACTTTTAACTGAGTTAAGATTAAAAAAGGATGTGTACAAAAAATGGAAAAGGGGGGAAACCACCAAAGAGGAATTCAAACAAATAGCCAGCACGTGTAGACACAAAGTCAGAAAAGCTAAAGCACAGAATGAACTCAGGCTTGCTAGAGAGGTTAAAAGCAACAAAAAAGGCTTTTATGGGTATGTTCGTAGCAAAAGGAAGAACAAAGAAACCGTGGGGTCACTCAGAGGAGAAGATGGTGAAATGCAAACAGGGGACACAGAAAGGGCTGAACTCCTCAATGCCTTCTTTGCCTCAGTCTTCTCCGATAAAGAAAACAATGCCCGACCTGAATAATTTGGAGCAAATGATTCAGCAGAGGAAACACAGCCCAGAATAACTAAGGAGATAGTACAAGAATACTTGGCTAGTTTAGATGTATTCAAGTCTCCAGGGCCAGATGAACTGCATCCAAGAGTATTAGAAGAACTGGCAGATGTGATCTCAGAACCACTGGCAGTCATCTTTGAGAATTCCTGGAGAACAGGCAATGTCCCGGCAGACTGGAGGAGGGCAAATGTTGTCCCTATTTTCAAAAAGGGGAAAAGAGAGGACCCAAATAATTACCGCCCAGTCAGTCTGACATCAATACCAGGGAAGATTCTGGAGCAGATCATCAAGCAAACAGTCTGTGAGCACCTAGAAAGGAATGCTGTGATCACCAATAGTCAGCATGGATTTCTGAAAAATAAGTCATGTCAGACTAACCTGATCTCGTTTTTTGACAGAATTACAAGCCTGGTAGATAAAGGGAACGCAGTGGATGTAGCCTACCTTGATTTCAGCAAGGCATTTGACAAGGTGCCCCATGATATTCTTGTAAAGAAGCTGGTAAAATGCGGTCTTGACTATGCTACCACTCAGTGGATTTGTAACTGGCTGACTGACCGAACCCAAAGGGTGCTCATCAATGGTTCCTCTTCATCCTGGAGAAGAGTGACTAGTGGGGTGCCACAGGGTTCTGTCTTGGGCCCGGTCTTATTCAACATCTTTATCAACGACTTGGATGATGGACTCAAGGGCATCCTGATCAAATTTGCAGATGACACCAAACTGGGAGGGGTGGCTAACACCCCAGAGGACAGGATCACACTTCAAAATGACCTTGACAGATTAGAGAACTGGGCCAAAACAAACAAGATGAATTTTAACAGGGAGAAATGTAAAGTATTGCACTTGGGGGGGGGGAAATGAGAGGCACAAATACAAGATGGGTGACACCTGGCTTGAGAGCAGTACATGTGAAAAGGATCTAGGAGTCTTGGTTGACCACAAACTTGACATGAGCCAACAGTGTGACGCGGCAGCTAAAAAAGCCAATGCAATTCTGGGCTGCATCAATAGGAGTATTGCATCTAGATCAAGGGAAGTAACAGTGCCACTGTATTCTGCTCTGGTAAGACCTCACCTGGAGTACTGTGTCCAGTTCTGGGCACCACAGTTCAAGAAGGACACTGACAAACTGGAACGTGTCCAGAGGAGGGCAACCAAAATGGTCAAAGGCCTGGAAACGATGCCTTATGAGGAACGGCTAAGGGAGCTGGGCATGTTTAACCTGGAGAAGAGGAGGTTAAGGGGTGATATGATAGCCATGTTCAAATATATAAAAGGATGTCACATAGAGGAGGGAGAAAGGTTGTTTTCTGCTGCTCCAGAGAAGCGGACACAGAGCAATGGATCCAAACTACAAGAAAGAAGATTCCACCTAAACATTAGGAAGAACTTCCTGACAGTAAGAGCTGTTTGACAGTGGAATTTGCTGCCAAGGAGTGTGGTGGAGTCTCCTTCTTTGGAGGTCTTTAAGCAGAGGCTTGACAACCATATGTCAGGAGTGCTCTGATGGTGTTTCCTGCTTGGCAGGGGGTTGGACTCGAAGGCCCTTGTGGTCTCTTCCAACTCTATGATTCTATGATTTTATGAACCATCCAATCAGTATCAAACATCTGAAACTATGAGAAATTCATTGGCAGGGGGAACACATTTCCATGGTGTTTTCATAACTTTGAAGGACTGAACCACAAAGAACCAATGTGGAAACCTAAGTTCTAAGTGGAAGAAATAAACTGATAAGAAACTAAACGAAACTTTATGCATTCAGTGGGCTCATATGCTGAAACATTCCATGGACTGTATCACTTCAGGGTGCAAGCAGAAGGCTGCATTCCTGAATCCCACCCCCATGTTATCAATATTACCATATTAGTAAATCAGGGCCAAGATGTGGTAGCATTGAAAGCACTTCACAAGTATATAGTAGCATGAAATCCATAGCACACCAGCTACATTCTACCACAACTGGGAATCTATTGCATGTCTTAGATATATTATGTATTATGTGGAGCACCTACAAAATTGATCAATGTGTGCGACTGACAAATGTGGTGGCAGAAGGACATAAAGTAGGTGTTGCATGTAACACTAGCAATGTGACTATAATTGCAGTAGGAACACAAGAAGCTGCCTTACACCAACTCAGACCATGGCTCCACCAAGTTCAAGATCAGTGACATTGAGCAGCAGGAGTCTTTGCAAACCCTACCGAGAAACACCAGTGATTGAACCTGAGATTTTATTTTCTGTTGTACACAAAGCATTCACTCTACTACTGAGATGTGGCCCTTTCCCTATGGATGCCACTGATGTCTTTCAGGAATACTCAGGGTTGCTACTCAGGAGGAGCCACCATACTGTGCCAATATCCTTTTCACCAGTTCCTCTGATGCACTGGTCTTCAACTGGGGGGACAGCAGCCACCAGTGGGTCACAACAGGACTACTTCCACCTTGCAAACACACTGTGAAGGATAAAGAAATTGGCTCCCCAATTCATGTTTGGGGTAAAAGAAGAAGAAGAGTTTGGATTTGATATCCCGCTTTATACTACCTGAAGGAGTCTCAAAGCGGCTAACATTCTCCTTTCCCTTCCTCCCCCACAACAAACACTGTGAGGTGAGTGGGGCTGAGAGACTTCAGAGAAGTGTGACTGGCCCAAGGTCACCCAGCAGCTGCATGTGGAGGAGCGGAGACACGAACCCGGTTCACCAGATTACGAGTCCACCACTCTTAACCACTACACCACACTGGCTCCCCTGTCCCGGATCTGAAGAGGTTGAAGATGCCTGCTGTAATGGTCAGGGAGAGGTTGAATGCACACACACACACATCAGCAGAGAAGCTGCCATGGCCACAGTAACAGCAATAAGCCCCTGCTTCTCCTCTGTTCTGATAAATACTCTGCTTACTTGGCTTGAGAAACAGCAACAGCAGCCTCCCAGAACATCAAGAAAAGCTGACCCATTTCCACCATTCATGGTCTGGCTTCATTCTGGGGGCTGTTATTTTCAGGCAGCAAAGCAATGGATATACCCTCAAGCCATAAATGGTGGGCTCTCAATTTGAGTCCATATTCTGCAGATAAGAGTGCTGAGAAAGAAGTAGCATGCCTATGCAAATATCACTGCGCAGCAGGAAAGATGGCTGTGGCAAAGATCATAATTGTCAAGCCTTACTGCGTCTCTTGCTTTGTAACCATCTTTGGCTTCAGAGCAGCGTGCATCTGAATTCAGCACTGTACCTTTCCATCTGGGATTGAATGAGATTTGTTTGCATTAGGCTGATGTTTGTTTTCTCCCACAGAGCTCTCTGGTGGAGTTTTTGCTGCTTCTCTCGCAAGCTGCAGGCTTCTGCTTTTCTGTCCTCAATCAAGCATTTCATTCATACACTGAATATTCTATAAAGGGTCACAGGGAGCCTCGTAGCACACATAGATGGCACAGAAGGCCTGGGGTGACCATTCAAAAGAGATACAGCACATAAGTGAATAATAACGGAACTGCCTGACTAGTGGCAACAGAGGCACACAGCAGTACTTGCAGTTAGAAAGGGAAAAGGGGAAAAAACCAGACAACCTTGTGCCCATCTGCAGACATCATGGCACCTTGACTCCTTTATGGACCAGTTTCAAGACTGACCTCAGCATCAAATCACTCCACAGACCTCTTCCAGGTGACAGCCAAGACCCAGAGTATAATTCTCATTTGTGCCAAAGCTGCCTTAAACGATTCAAAAGTGCTAAGGGGAAACCAGTGTAATCCACAGCTTCCCAAAGGGAGAGATACAGGAGTTCTGAAAGCATTTAGGAATTCAGTCATTCGACACGCAATTCATTTCACTTCTTTGACTGCATATGAAAGCAGCAATACAAAAAGTAGTTTTCAAAAAGAAAAGTCAGCAATGTATTAAAGCTCGAAACTTATATTAATATAAAACTGATAAATTAAAGAAGTCAGACGGAATTCCCCCTGCCCTCACCCAAAAAAGTAGTTTGTTGTTTTTTCTCAGTAGCAGCCACAGCCAAAAATCAATGACCTGTTTTCTATAAAGTTATGTTGAGGTTCTAGACTATTTTAGGGGTCAGTTGATAAGCTGGTCAGTCCATCAGTAAATACAATCAACAGGAAAATGTAAGTTGTTTCCAACAACTAAAGAAAATAACTAAAATAATAATACTCAAATTATTGTAATATGACAAAATGTTTTACAGGGCAATCCTGTGAGGTAGGTTAGGTAAGTGAGAGAGTGGCTTACTCTGAACTACCCATTGCACAACAACAACTGAATGAGAATTATAGTTGCATCCACACAAAACACATCCCACCCACATTCCACTGCTGTAATACTGGTGTGTGACCACAGTTCCAGCATCCATGGATAGTGGCAGGGATCTCAGCACCCACAATTGATGCCTGCCCTGCCCCTTCCTTAATGTTTTCCCTTATAGGCAGCATTTGAACAAAGCACTAGGCACTATTTCCACCACAGCACCACTCTGGGAAATCAAAATGGCACCTCCCAGTGCCTGTTCAGAGTGATACTAAAGGTAAAGGTAAAGGTAAAGGTAAAGGTAAAGGTAAAGGTAAAGGTAAAGGTAAAGGTAAAGGTAAAGGTAAAGGTACCCCTGCCCGTACTGGCCAGTCGTGTCCAACTCTAGGGTTGTGCGCCCATCTCACTGAAAAGGCCAGGGGCCAGCGCTGTCCGGAGACACTTCCGGGTCATGTGGCTAGCGTGACGAAGCTGCTCTGGTGAGCCAGCACTAGCGCAGCACACGGAAACGCTGTTTACCTTCCCGCTAGAAAGCGGTACCTATTTATCTACTTGCACTTAGGGGTGCTTTCAAACTGCTAGGTGGGCAGGAGCTGGGACCGAAAAACGGGAGCTCACCCCGCAGTGGGGATTCGAACCGCCGACCATGCGATCGGCAAGCCCTAGGCGCTGAGGTTTTACCCACAACGCCACCCACATCCCTAGAGTGATACTACTACCCACTAATGTCATTGCATTTGGGGCAAAAAACAACCCATCCCACTGAAACTGGCCCTATATGACAACTTGACCTGTATCAATCATGTGGGCTTACGGTCCACTGAAGAGACTGGTGCAGCTTAGGAAATTGCTTCTTTCATTGGCCTTGAAATCCTGTTCTCAAGCATCAGAACGCTTTTCTTGAAGGGACTGTGTTCCACAAGTGTTCTCAGCCCTAGCACCACCTCTGCTTTTTATTTTCTCTAGCCCCCTCTGACTTTTCGGTGCTGGAAAGGCTGTTGCCTGCCATTTCTGGTTGTCTTGTCCATCTTGTATAAAAATGTATTCATTATTTTAATCTTAAAGCATCTTAATCCTGTAAGCATGATCAAAGCTGTGCCTGAAGGCATTTCTCCCCACCCCCCACAAATCCTGCACATTTAAATCTCATGTGACCCACATGATCAGTATAAATACTTCAACCTTATATGTCTTGCTTCTCTCTCCTACCTTGATGTGGTCCAAGGTCTCACACAATCCCCAAGGCAGCTCCTGAGCCTTCTCTGTGCAGTTGGATGGCTCAGTGATTCCCAAGGCAGTGTCAGTATGATGTGATGGACATGGCCTCCTCTTGCTCAGACCATATTACTGCTTGCTGACTTTTCATTCATTGTCTCCACTAAAATAAATAATCTTCTCTCTTACACTCTGAGCTCATAAGGCGCTCTATCTGTGAGGCCCAACAATATGTAGCATTAATTATTATTATTTATAAAAATTATATAGCACCCTTCATCCAAAGATCACAGCGTGGTTTATAGTTTAAAAAGACAAAATACATAACATAACAACAACAACAAACAATATCCTCCCATTTAATGGTCATTAAACAGGCTACTTAATGTTGTATGTATGTATGTATGTCAGTATATTTCATTCTCCCATTGCTGGATGTGTGATTGTTACATCACATGTCTGTGTTTACTTTCCAGGCTTGGAAAGTATGAAAACGGAAGTCAGTCCTATCTCTTTCACTGTATTATACTTTTGTACTTGCTCTGTCTCTCTTGGAGAAGATGTGAGAGGACACCATGATTGCTTTGTCCTGTATATATTGCTTAATAAATTACTTAGAATGCCACACCTCATCTCCACATCGTTTCTGCTATATTCTGCTTTTTGAGTGCGCGCATATCTGAGGATATGTGCCGCTGATGTGCACCGGGACTGAAGATTTATGAACATCCTGAGCTGCGTTTCACAAGGAAGATGCCCAGAGAGGTTTGTCTCAGTCCGCAGGCTGTGGGTGCCCCCCAGCTGTGTTCCGACAGTATATACACATACACACTAATGGCAAACTAATGCTACTACTGCTAGTAATCCCCTATATTATGCTTTGTAGTAGTCAGATGAATGGGAGGTGCAACAGCTGTATCCTTTCATGTCGCTTTTGACCATTTCAAGGGTGCAGGCATGACCTCCAGTTTGACAATGGAAGAATGGAACTTAGTGTGGATAGATGCAGGCAGTTGATGGTCAGCCCCAGGCCAGTTTGGGCAGCAGTCCAGAATCATGGGTTAGGTTTCAGTTAATGAGGGATTCAAGTTTGGCAGGATCCTGAATGGGTGCCCATTCTCGAAGGCTCTGGTTTATCAAATAATCCCCCTTTCTCAAACTGTGGTGTGAATTCATCAACATGTTGTCCCCAGCTTCAGCAAACATGCCTTGGATCTCCTGATCTGCCAAGCATAAATGGTTGCTTCAGTGTGAACTGCAGATCCTGTGACTAATGCAAGTCTTGGTGCTATGTTTTGTATCAACAACTCCAAGAAGGAGGTTTTGCAGCTGGGCTGATAGAGAGATGCTTTATGTATCTGGGTTGGCCTCCTTGTTTTTCAGGTGGGTTATAGTAGACTCTGTGTATTAGAAATGGCAGCAGTGCTTTCTCCTATAAAACTGCATGAAAGCCCTCCACTGTTCCTGCAGATTTAATTTTCCCACTCAGAGGCCACGGAGAAACAAGCACATGGAAACTTTTAATTAAACAGTGGGATGGGTTCCATTCTGATAGAGTGCAGCAGTGTGTTGGGTTGTTTGAGAAGCTGAGGATATACATGGCGGAAAGGAGCGGTTACCTGTAAACCTGGAATTTCTGATTTAACCATGAGCCACACTCTTGCCGCCAAGCAAAAAGACAAGACAAATGGTATAAACCACTGGGAAACTACCTTTTGAAAACTTGTGCAGTTTTCATTCATTTCAATAGGGTTAACACAAGAAAACTTCCTTTTGGAGCCCAAAAGTCTTAATAGCAATAAAAGCATCAATCTGGAGAAATAACGGTGTAAAAAACCATTAATCAGAGACAAGGTTAACTAAGGGCTTTGCAATGCAACAAGCTGAAATAGCAACAATGTTATTAATGGCAACGCATAAGTTTTATGTAGTGCTTTTGAGTTCAAAGCGCTTCATATAACACTGTCTTCTTGCAGTCCTTCAAAACAAAAATTCTTGGGGAGGAATCATAGCCCATGCTTTGTATGCAAAAGGTTCCAGGTTCAATCCCTTCCATCTCCACTTAGAAGGATCAGGGGTAGCTGATGATGCAGAAGACTTCTGCCTAACCCCCTGGAGAACTGCTACTATCCAGAATAGGACCTTTGTCCTAAGCCGAGTGCTTTCCCAGTCTACATCTGTACTGGAATTGTTTTAAAGATGTTTTCATTGTTTTCTCATTTGTTGTTTGCTGCCCTGGGCTCCTTTGGGAGGAAGGAAAGGATATAAATTTAATAAACAACAACAAATAATAATATTCACCTGTCCCTGCTGGCTACAGTAATTTATCATGTTATTTACAACAGGTGAATGGATGTTTTAACTCATCTTTACAGCTGTTACTCCCAAGAGTGGGATCAACAACCTTTGATTGGGTTGTATAAGATATAGGAAGAGAAGAATGAAAGATATTCATCTTTTTGATTTCTAGCCTTAGAAGTAGATTTCTGTTGTATTTTGATGCAACTTGGATTCTGGGGATATTGTAGGTATAGCTGTGGAACAAAATGTCCATACACAATTCTGAAGAGTTGGGAGAATAAATGCTTGCCGATTTTTATGTTTGCATAGAATACACTGTACAGTGGCACCTCGGGTTACATACACTTCAGGTTACATGCGCTTCAGGTTACAGACTCCGCTAACCCAGAAATAGTGCTTCAGGTTAAGAACTTTGCCTCAGGATGAGAACAGAAATCGTGCTCCAGCGGCGTGGCAGCAGCAGGAGGCCCCTTTAGCTAAAGCGGTGCTTCAGGTTAAGAACAGTTTCAGGTTAAGAACAGACCTCCAGAACGAATTAAGTACTTAACCTGAAGTACCACTGTACTTTAGGCCTGGCAGAGCCTAACATTTATACAACTGGGCTTTGATTGAGACAACAGTGTTAAGGCTGCAATCCTATACAAACTTACCTTGGAGTAAGCCTCATTGAATACAGTGGAATTTCTGAGTAAACTGACATAGAGTTGCACCATGATAGAAATAAAAGAGAAAGGGAGATTTTGGTAGTCATGGCTGGGGGTGGGGGGCAATGTAGAAACCATACTAGGGTGAACACAAGCAGGCAATGCATTCAGATAGATGACAAGCACAGCAACATGCATTAATGTTCCCATAGGTATTAATAATGGCTTTTAGAAATATAGAAAAGGAAGGGAAATAGCAAGACAGAAAGTGGTTCCATCAATAAATAAAGAGTAGATTATATGAATGACGACTCTTAAATGACTGAACTCCTGAAGTTCATTTAAAGAAATCTCTTAGTAAATGAGCAAAATAAGGGGGAAAGATGTAAGGACTCAGGAAACTGGGCTGCCTCAGTGTATGACATACCACTCACAGTACAGACAGCACGGGGACTCAGAATGACTCTGATCCTGGCAGATAAATAAGTTGTCTCTTTAAGATTGCTTTACTTTTAAAATTTGGCTGGAATTGTCCATGTTCCTATATGAATGTATGTAGACCTTGACTAAATTTTGGATATTCACTGATCATCTGCAAAACAACTGGAGAGAACTGCGCATATTCAGTTGTAAGCCCACAGCTTGCAGGGAGCCTGTGCCCAATTGACAAGGCCCATGTGTGAACTTGTTCTGTTTTTAAAAGCCCCTGCAGTAGTAGCATCAGGTGAAAACTTGGGGTTAGGCCCTCTTCCAGCTGTCTTCGACTACAGCTCCCCATCGTTTCTGCCCATGAGCCGTGTGGCTGGGGCTGATGAGGCACTGTAATCCAAAACATCTGGAGGGCACCAGATTAGGAAAGATTGTCTTAGAACATGCTCAGGTTCTGAACTCTTTGTGTACCTGTGTGTAATCTGGGGCGACCCTTTCTAAGGTGGCTTGCAACGTAACAAAACAACTAGGGGACTGGAGAAGTCACATTTTTTTAATCAATGTATGTGGAGAACTTAAGTCTAAACATAGTTGGATACCCACCCCTGTACCTCAAGGGCCCCAGAGCTTGTCTTTGGCTAAGCCTGGTATTTAGACACAGGTCTCTCAAACTCATGACCAGAGTACTGCTCACAAAACCTCCCTCTTTCTGGAAACACAGCAACGGAACATGGGCCTGTGATTGCCACTTGGCAAATCAATTACAAACAAGTGACTTAGAGAAGTAGCTCAAGAGTTTCTTTCATGTCTTACCCTCCAGTCAGTTCTAGGTTGATATCAAGCAAGGTACATTGGCAGTGTTACCGGAAAAATCCGAGGGCTCCCTTGGACAAAAAGTAAAGACACCAACCAGAGTAAATTGGAGCAAATCAGCAGCCTGTAGGCTTGGCCTCTATTGAACTGTTGCAACAGGGTGTTCCCCTCACTTGCAGGAGAGAGGAAAGACACAGAAAAATGGTGTGCAAGACCTTATAAAAACTTTTGAAATTCCCATCCTGTAGGTCAAGCCCACCCCCAGAAACATCATGCATACATTACAGAAAGGAGGGGTTGAGGGAGGAGTTGTGGTGGTAACCTGAGTGTCCTGTCACCTGGCTGGTTCCCTTCTCCCCCTCCCCATGAGTCGTTTTCTGAAGACGAAAGGTAGTCGCAGTTTCCTGCCCCCTGAGGGAAGATCTGATCATTGTCCTTTGTTCCAGTCCATGCTGAATCCACTCCCATATGGAAGTTCTTTGTGATCTTGATTGTCTTCTGTCTAGGACCATCAGGGTTGGCATAGCAACTGGGCAGGGCTCCTGTGGATGTGCTGGGATGGTGAAGGGATTATGGTGCCCTGTATCAAACCTTCCCCATTTTGTAGTCTTTCCTTCATGGAGTAAAATAAAAGTGGAACAGTGCAAATCCGATGTATGGTTGATTTTCTATGAATTTATAACAGAAGCGTAGCGTATGTAGTGTGTGAGTGTGTGAAGTTTGTAAAACTGAATGATGGGGGGGGGGTTCCTGCTACAGCAGGACAACTGCCTAGCCAGTGTACAGGTAAAAGCATTTGAATGGCAGAGAATAGGGGGTGGGGAGGTTGTCACCCTCCAGGTATCACTAGACTCCCAACTCCTATCAGCCCCAGTCAGCATGGACAAGGGCGAGGGATAACTGGAGTTGTTGTAGTCCACAGACATCTAATGCCCCACAGATTCTTCAACCCATGTTCTAAGAAGGAGTCAAGTGCCTATGATGGCCTAGTTAACAAACATGGCCTGATTTTGGAAGGTATGCATTTTCTAACCAGTCAGAGATTCAGCAGTTTTAGTAAGGAGGACATGGCCACAAAGCTATGCAACGTGGAGGTGTTACAAATGTCTGGCTGCCATCATCTCCATTGGAGAGCCAAGGGTATGATTGCCACAGGTATTCCTCTTCCTGTCATTGCTTCTCTTGAAAAAGGCAAATGCTGGCTGTTCTGGGCCTTAAAATGCCAAGACTAAGAAAATCACAGCTTGTTCATTTGCTTGGTGACGCCTGGAACGATCATCCTCCCAGAGCATGGAAATTTAGAAAGTGTCAAGAAAACCCTTTGCCTACGTCAAAACAAGTCCTACCCATTTGGGCATCGCTAAGGGGTGGCGGCAATACATGGCTCTCTGTGCGACAGAAGAATATTTGAATTATGAACTGGCAGAACAGTCAGCAAAGGAACTTCTTTCCCCATCACTGAATTAAAGCATTCAGCTATTTTCAGCAGCTTACACTTCTCACGAATAGGTTGAGCCAAGGAAAGCCAATGCTAATCGGCCGAGAGAACTGCAAATGTTTTGAAATGCTATGTGGATTAGGAGGAAAAGTCCAGATTTTGGGGGGCAGACATGAATTATTGTGTGTAGATACAAATAAATATTTTTTCCCCAGCTCAGCTTCTGGCTCCCGTCCAGTACACTGCAAATTCATTTTCTTAAAAAAAAAAGAAAAAGAAAAATGAATAGCCTAGTGTGTTAACAAGTGCCTGATGAATGAGGAGAAACTGCCCTAAGGGGGTAGCCTTGAAAAATTGAACCTTCAATGGGAGCTGGTCTGTTCAAAATAGGCTGCATATATACATTCTCTGATTCACACTAAGGCTTTCTTATGGCACTTCGTTAATGGAAGGGGTAGTTTTTTAGTAATCTGCCTTCATTTTACACCCTGCATTTCTACCCAAAGGATTCATATTTTGCAGGCTCTTTCCTACGTTTCTTCCCCTTGGTTTTACAGGGAAATCATGATGAAACATACACACACGAACATAATATTTAAAGGCCAAGCGGAATGAATTTCTTCTCATGTTTTATTTGCATTAACTGGTGACCGTGGGAGTAGGAATGAGAAAATTCACTCATCTCCTCAAAACTTTTAAAATTCCCCATGTCATCAAATTCACTTCATTTCCCACTGTAGTCAAAATCTAGACACAACTAAAGGATTTGAGGAACCACTCTTGAGAAATTTGCTATTCATAGTGAAATATGGCTGTTGCAACACTTAGTGGAACTTTTTTCGGTTTCACTCAAGATCATGGTAATGTTTCGCCTGAAGAAAAGGCTCCAAATTTGTCTTCGGACGAGACAACTTTGGGATGTACAAAATAACCATGAGAAATTTGGGTCATTTCAGTGGTAAACTTTTGGCTTTCCTTAATATTTCTCAGATGGTTCACCTGAGAAGTAAGTACCAAACTTGCATTGAGCTATACTTTAGCTAAATTTCAGTGACAACTCTTATGTTAAGGATTTTGCCTTTTTCTTTAGAATATGACACTGATGGCTTGCTCTGCATGTATAATTTTCTGCACATATACCTCATCTATAATACGGTGAGCATCCTTCAACTCAGAGCTTACAGCAAACTGCAACCTGAACAAAATAGATTCATCTGTAATATTTATTACTTTTTTAATCTCACCCTGCTTCTAAAGAGCTCAAAGTAGCACTTTATCCCCACAAAAACCTTGTGAGGTAGGTTAAGCTAAGAGATTGTGACTGATCCAAGGTCACCTGAGAGCTTCACGTTTGAGGAAGGATGCAGACCTGGGTTTTTCCTCATCCTAACTCCTAAATTGCACTGCCTCACTACTGTCATACCTCTGCGAATGTCCACCCCCTCAATCGTCCATTCGGTGGACGTCCGCGGCAAACCCGGAAGTACCGGAACGGGTTACTTCCAGGTTTGCTGCTTCGCACATGCGTTAAAACTGTTCCATGTGCACGTGCAGAGTGACGCTCTATCAAGCGTCTGGGGCTCCGGAATGGATCCCGGACACTCAACGAGGTACTACTGTATTTATTTCATAGGGCTATTGGTGACACAACATCCTGTCTTGCTGTGGTGTGTAATGGGTGGCCTAAAAATACTTCCAGAACCTACAAAAGGAACACCTTACTCATGAATACCAGTCTTAGCAATACAGTGGTACCTTGGTTTATGAACTTAATCCATTCCGGAAGTCCGTTCTTAAACCAAAACCGTTCTTAAACTGAGGCACACTTTCCCTAATGAGACCTCCTGCCGCTGGTGCCCTTCCACCATTCAGATTCCATTCTTAGACTGAAGTAAAGTTCTCAAACCGGGACACTATTTCCAGTTTTGCAGAGTTTGTAAACTGAATCGTTCTTAAACCTGACTGTTCTTAAACCGAGGTACCACTGTAGATCCAAAGGGCTTCAAATGGAGGAGAGGCTGCACTCCAGGATCTATTTTTAAGCTAAAATCCCCAATAAAGCTTACTCTAGAATAGACTAAGAGGTTTCGGGAGAAGCATGACTGAGAGTTCTTTGGCCATTTCCCATTAATAAAATTGCCATGTTTAGCAACAAATATTCTTTATTATATGTGTTCCTGGACCACAATAGATGTCTCAACTTCCAGACACAACATTAATTAATTCCATTCCCTCCCATTATGGTTTCTGTGGAATAAGAAAGGCGTAAGGGAGAAAGTGCGAGTGATGTTCTCCCCTGAATTGGTGTCATTCCTCTTGTTGCAGACCTTTTCCTAACAACCTACTGCACAGGCTTGTTCAATTATTTTCTGGGGCTTTTGGTAGTTTTCCTATTACTATCACAACTTCATAACAAAGGTGAAACATTAAGTCATTCTGAACCCAAAATTAGACGGGAGGAACCTACTCTGCTCATGGTCAATGCAAAGCTGGAGAGGTTCTGGATTTTCTCAGACGTTACCTAAAGCAACTTTTTGCTGCACTCTGGCTGTCTTGTGTGGGAGGAGTAGCAGAGTATATACTTTAATACTGTATATTAAACAAAAAAAGGACTTTAGAAGGTAAAGTAGGCCATGACAGACAGGCTGATAGAAATAATGCCACTTACTTGTCAGCATATAGATAGCCCCACCAGCATTCTAGGATTTATTTATTTTTAACAAAAACATGTGCAACTCAATTCCACCAATATGAAATCATGCCCCTGCAGCAAAATAGGTAAAGCAAACATTAAAGCTCTCCCTAATCTGACCTTGGGTGTTCTCAGAACTATAAAAAGGATTATTTATGGAACCTCTGGATCAGTGATATAATAGCTTTACTATGCCTAATTACAATGCTCTGGAGTGAGATTACCCTTGTAAGTCAGTCACTCATACACTTAAATGCAGTTTCTCTGGCTGGAACATCAACATCAGGGACAGAGCGTTCGCATTGTGAGAGAGCACAGTTGTAAATATAATTTTTCTAGTGACAAAAAATTGTTTGAATTTTGAGGGGATTTGATGTTTCTGTTAACGTTCTACAATATTAAGTGTTCAAATTCAGTGCTGTGTTCACAGGTTAACTTAATTATTTATTTCTTAAGGAAATTATATTGATCGATGCATTTTTAGTTGTATCTGTTTCAATTCATGTTGTGAGCCACCTTGGGTCCTGTGCTTGGAGAAAGGAGGGATATAAATAATACAAAATAAAGATAAAAGCTTTGAAGAAATATTTTGTCAATGAAATGATCCGCTGGAAACAAGATATTCTGCTGCGCTGAAAGAGATGCAATATAAACAGCAGGAAATTCAGTAAGACTTGAGGCCTGTGTCACAGAATGATAGAGCAACTGGGCTGAATGCAAGTATAGATGTAATAAGATAAATAAGGAGAGATTCTTAGGTCATATTTCTCCAGTGATAATTATCAAGCAATACCTTGGTTGCTTAAAATCTCCATTGCAGGTCAGCTATCAGACTGAGCCTTCTCATCACATGAATGATGGTAATAGGAGGCATACTGGGATACGATAAGCTTATCATGCGCTAGCAGCCACTCAAACAGCGAGTTCAATTCATCCTAAAATATGGATGGATAAAATATGTCGATGAAGTTGGATAAAAAGCAAGGGGGGACAGAGTCGATGCAGACAGAGGTCAGTGGATGAACTGTATTAGGACATGAATGGAGTGCCTTTGGACAGGGCTGAATAGATATAGAGTGCCCATGGGTAAACGGATGAAACATATGCAGAGAGGAATGGATGGATAAGATGCAGTTATGGATGTATTAATAGATTCAGATAGAGTGCACGCTGGTGAAAATGGATAGACGGGCTGTTTGAAAATCAAGATGGAGGGATTTATAGGTTTTTTTAAAACCGTAAGCAGACATATTTGGAGTCGCTTGCATCAAAGCAGCTTTGGGGGTGGGGGAAGTTACCCTCATCCAAAGCAATAAATCTTCTTAATATCAATAGTATTCGGTGGTGCCACGAGCCTTTATTTTACATTTAAACATTCTACTTTGGATCTCTCACCCACCCACTCACTCACTCAAGCCACCCACAACCTCTGCTGAGCGGTAGCAAGATTCAAGGGGGTTCCAGGCACTCACACAGAGTTGTGTTTCTGTTGGGGAATCAAGGCACAGCAGAGATGAGTGTAGTTAAGAAATATGGTTTGTTTTACTCATATTGACACCTGGAGCCTTCAGTGGAGGGGGTGCAGAACATGATGCCCCAACTGTGTCTCTCATAGCTTCAGCAAGCTTGGGCCCAAAGCAACAGCCAGTCATGGCCCCCAGCCTCTTGGTGCAGCCTCCTCCAGACAACACCACATGGAGCTTTCCCTCATTTTTTGTTCCCAGAACACCTTGCCAAAAAGCCTCTGAGTAAAACAGTGGTTCTCAAACTTTTTTCTCTAGGCCACACTTTCAGAATAAAAATTTGCTTGCGCCACAACAATTTTTTTATTGATAAGAAATACATTGGGGGGGGGGGAGGACAAGTCCTAGCAGTGCTGGTTTTGAAAAGATACCTATCCATATTCTGTAAAAAAATATAAATAAAAATTTGATACTCTACTATACCATGCTACACTGAAATGTTTAAATGTTTCTTTGATCGTCCTTGAATTGTCCCGCCACACTTGCCATCCTCTCCTGCCATACCAGTGTGGTGTACCACACCCTATGAGAACTACTGGTGTAAAAGAACAACTTTTTTCCTATGTGACATCAGGCCCAAGTTGCCCTGGCAACCTCCCCCCCCCACTCCCACAGGGTTACCTGTAGGGTCTTTTGCCTTGTAGATGACATCATCTCCCTCTGCCCCTCTGTCTGGCAGAAAATGACAGGCAGAAAAAGCAAGCTCAGCCTGTCAGCTCTGATTAAACCCCAGCACCCAAGAATCTAGATGGGAAAATCTGGCACCCAGAGATCTGGGGGATCCCTGTTCCCACACTAACCCATAACAATACATACTTAGCAGACCAGACCAGAAGAACAGAACTACAGCTATGCAATGTCTCCAGTACTACATCCCACCATTGAACTAAATTGCCTGGCAGTTACTTTGATAACCTTTTACACATCACTTAGGAAATGAAACAGCAGCACTCCACTATTTATTTTGCACTTAGGTTTTTTTAAAACTCTGCATTGGAAAGTATGCCAAGTCTCAGTGGGGTGCTAACATCAGTGACAAATTATATGAAGCACACATGTATTTTTATGGTAGGACTTAGCATCATTTTCTGACAACAAATCTATCTAGTAAAGACTCTTGCTGGTGTTTTATCTCATGAACCATATACAGCCCCCAGATTTGTCTTTTATCGTATTAAGTCATTACATTTAAATATTTTTTGGAATTAATTTAAAATATTTAAATACTGGTGGCCATCAAACGCAACGTACAATGGCAATGCAGAATAGAATAGAGAATTGTACAATACAAAATACGATAACATTAAACTTTTGCATTCTTTGTGAATCAAAACCCACATCCACTTGATATTGCATTGATACTATATTTGCAGTTGTATTAGACTGCAGAAACCTAATTAAGCCACCACTGTCATATTTATGATTTGAACTAATAGGAAAAAGGACTGCGTAATGTTTTTAATACATAGGTATAATTAACATTAATAGGGCTCAATTTGTTAAATATTGCATCATCCTGAAGTAGCAGACACTAGTATGTCTTGTTTATATAGCAGCCAGTGAAACATGAAGAATAAAAAAACTATGCATCACAGCAATTCACTGGGTAAAATTTAGACTTCCTAGAAATATTGTTTAAACAATGTCTGGTCTTGAACTCTAGTAGAATGTTAGTCCAGAGCCAAACAGGAAACCGAAAACGTATTGCAGAATGAAGTTCAATGTTGGAAGATTCAGAAGAGACAAAAGAAAGTGCTTCTTCACACAGCATATAGCTAACCTATGTAATTTGTACCCAACAAGGAAGTGATGGCCACCAACTAGGGTGGCTTTAAAAGAAGGATACTGGCCATGATGGCTCTGTTCTATCTCCACTGTCATAGACTGTGCTGGCTGAGGCTCATGGAGCGGCAGTACAAAACAGCTAGAAGGCAAAAGCTTAGAGAAAGATGCCCTAGCCATTTTAGTACAGATACAGAACAAATAAGGGGAAACATATAAGCAATATTCTAGCTATTGGCTCAATAGGCAACCTGGGTCCAGAGGCTAATGGTTGATGTGACATCAAAGACAGGTGATTGCATTTCCAATGCCTTAAAAAAAAAAAAAAACCACCCTAAAGCAGCCATAGCAACCTCCACCCCCAGTTTGGATCAGAACCATGGCGCCTGCAGGATTTAACCCTACCACCTTCTTTCAGAGCACTGATGCAAATAGTCAATGTCAGCAAACAGTTGCTATTAGCCCTGAAAGTGAAAACATGTGGACCTAGTGAGTTTGTATTGCACCTATATTACCCTCCCCATATCCCTCTATGGCAAATAGCTACTTTGTGGGTGTGTGGCTTGCATTGGGGCTGCCGCAGCATGGAGAAGAAGATTAAGATCTCCTTCATCCACGTGGTCCTGATCCAAACTGGAGCAGTCATGGCTTCTTTCAGCCAACTGGCCAGCCAATCAAGATGCTGGGAAGAAAGGAGTGTGACCTCCTAGAAGCCCTTCTTCAGCAACCAAGAGGAGGACTGTATGGCACCAATCATAGTGGTGGATTGGCAGACGGAAGGGAGCGCTGAACCTCTTTCATGCCTCCACCCTTGAATTAATCTTCAGCAACAATTTTGAGTGGAAAAACAGTCCAGGGGGAAGGGAAGCGTTAAGTGTCTCCTACTCATGCATCAGTCTTCTCCTATGATTGGTGCTAGGCTTTTGTTCCTCTCACTTTGGCATTTATAGCACAGCTTTTGTCAGAGAGCTATATGCCTTGTGACTCACCAAACTACCTAAATGCTACCCATTGGCTATATATTGTGGTCTTTCATATATCGGACTCCCTCCTTTCATTACTATCTTGGAAAGACAGTAAAAAGAGGCAGTTTACTGATATCCTGATGAGCTAGCACAAATCAGTGAGGGTCTGCTTTTAGCTTTGTAGGTAAAATGCATTTATTACAGAAAAGTGTATTCTTCATTATCTCTATTGGAACTGTTCTTTGGAGAGAAAAAAAAAAGCCAACCGCCTCTCAACAAGGAATCGTTTCAGCACTTCATTGTTGATGAATGTGAGGAATGTCCAAATAAACTACAGACTCCATTGGGGAAAGGTTATTCAAGGTTCCCAGCTTTTTCTTTCGCTTCCAACATTCTACTATAAAGTCAGAAAAGTCCCCAGTCCAGTTCAAGACTCTCCAGGGAAGGTAAATGCCAAAGCCTCCAGCCTGTCTATAATTCTAAAACCAAAACTCGGTTACTTGGCTGTCCAAAAGAAAGAAGCTTCTGAATATTTCTCAGCCTGAGTTTCTTCAGGGAATTTCACTGCAACATTTCACACCACAACCACCAACACAGTATAAACATGCTAGTGTCCAACAAAAATCGCAGTTGTGGGATAAAAGAAGGCACTAAGGGTCAAGCTACATGTGACTGACAGCTGTGTGTAACTGTTGCCTTGTCTGCAGCTGTGGGAGGTTGTAGTCTTGAGCAATGGGTGGTGGAGAGGTGCTTAACCCTTTCTCTTGAGTGATCTGCCTATTCTCAATTCTCAGTTGCTCCAGCCATGAACAGCTTTTATCCCTGCAAGAAGGTAGCAGTACATAGTCTTGAAGGAAGCACTGTGTTGGCCTGGGCAGAATTGTAGTTCACTTTGAATGCACACTTAGATGGATTAAACAAGCTGATACAGTATGTACAACATTCCACTAACTGCCCTTCCTGGTTTTTGTCATCAGGAGGCGAAATATCACCTTTTGTGATGCAGAGAGTAAAGAGGGTGGGGTTTTCCTACTTTTGACTTGCATGGATGCCTCTATTCGCATGCTCACTGGCTGTGGTACCTAACTCCCAGCCTGAAATCCATTCCTGTCTAGAGCTTGGCTCAAGCTAGCTCATTCTGGCATGTAAGTGGTATGTAAACAAAGGAATAAACAACCATCAATAACAATTATCTGTTTCTGTGAAACAGAATTGATCCAGGACGTTTCAGCATGTCAGTTTTTCTGTGGAATTGCTGGTTGAGCAGCACCAACCCTACCATCAAACATCTGCCTGGAAGCACCCTATCTCTTGATTTTAGGTATTTTGCAGGATAGAAAAGAATGTGCGCTGCCATCCTATATTATTTATACACGTTGCTGACAAGACCGTCAACGCAAAACACGGCAGCGTGGTCGGCCCGCTTTTCTTCCACGATGTCCTTAACATCAGGGGCAGAAGTTCAACAGGCGCAGCTTCGCTTTCTCCCGCTGGCCAGGAGCCACTGCTACCCTCCCCGAGGCTGAAGCATATATGGAGACACCGGGCACGAAGAGGGACCCGCTCTGCACCACCGCAGCGCCTGCGCTTCCAGCAAAGCACCTGCCAGGTGCAGCGCGCGACCTCCGCCCGTTCTTTCCGCCTGCCGCGCGCGCCTAGGCTTAAAACGCGACTTTCTCCAGCCGCGCGCGGTGAACTCGCCCACCTCCCGGAAGTCCCGCCTTAGCTCCGCGGAAGTGAAGCGGAATCCGGAGGGCGGCCGGGTGGCAATCATGCCGGGCAAGATGGCGGCGCCCACGGAACCGTGCTGAGGGGAACGAAGGGCAGGGCGGGCACCGAGTCCCGCTCTCTGCCCTTCCTACGTCGCGCACCGCCTCGGGCTCCCGCAGGTACCAAAGGGAAGTTGGGGGGGGGGACCTCCGGGAGCTCTTGCCTCTTCCGCCGGGGCGGGAGAAGAAGGGAGGGGAGGGCAGGGTGCCAAAATAAGGCGAGAAGGGGCAACGCCTTTTCGGAAGGTGCCAGAGAAGGAATGGCTCTCTCCTCCTGGCTTCTCTGCCTGTCGCCTCTCCTCTTTGCACGGCTGCTTCTGCTCCCGTGTGTTCGGAAGGGCGACTCTAGGTCATAGGAACCTGCCTTGCCCCGTGTCAGACCGTGGCACCGCTTACTGAATGTTACGTGAGGTGCCTGTCAGTGGCTGCCCAGGATTTCAGGCAAGGCCTTCCCTTATCCCTACCTGGGCATCTGAACCTGGGACCTTCCTTCTACGTGCAAAGCAGGGGCACTGCCCGCTGAACAGAGGCGGAGTGATGGTAAAAGAAGCCGAGCCGAAAGAGTGAGCAGCTAGTCCAAAGCAGTCTTCTCCCAACAATGCTATAGATATGATTGCTTTTCCTAAATGGAAATGTTTGCTTTACGGGTCCCAAGGCATGTATGCTTGATTACTGAGCTGAAGCTGGTGTTGTTGGCTACAGCTTCTGTTTCATGGTGTCAGTTTTAAATTACAAGCCTGTGGTAACTTCTGTGTACACAGGTGGTGCCAAATAAATACATAAATAAATAAATAGCTAACATTGGGGGAGAAAGCAGCCCCCCATTCTCTTCTGCTGTGTTTGCTGACAACAACAACAACAACACCCCACCCATCTGGCTGACTTGCCCTATCCATTCTGGGTGGCTTCTAACACGTATAAAAACATAATGAAACATTAAACATTAAAAACTTCCCAATACAGGGCTGCCTTCAATAAAAAGTGCAACTTGCTAAAAAGCATAACTTGCTGGGGGTTTTGTTGTTATAGGCTGGGTGAGAAAAATCTTTCTCTGCTTATGCACTCTTCAATTATTTTCCTATACTGTACTATCTTAGTTGAACAAAAAGAAAAGATGGTGGCAAGGATACACAGGGAAAGAAGGTGCATTCATTTCAGTTGTATGTTTTAAGGCTTATGTTTAGTGGGAGGTGAAGACTAAAGGGCTGTGTCTAAGGCCTCAAGAAGGATTTTTGAGGAGGTTGGCAGAATGGAGAGTCACACCATCCCTTAAAGTTCTGGAAGACAGTTTAGGATACAAGGGGCAATAAGACACAGAGGGTGGATCGTTTTGAAGGAGCTGAGATCCTTTGAATGGTTTATGATGATGGAACAACAGGTGTAAAGATCAGTGTCAGAGATCTCTTGGGATATGAAAATGCAAGATTAACAGGGTAAGGTCAAGGAGGATTTGAAAGAAAGATTTGTGTGGATCTGAAAGTAGATAAGACATTGGCAGTGGATGTTGTTCAGTGGTGGAGAACATCCTTTGCATTACAGAATGCCCTAAGTTCAGTCCCTGGCATAGTTAGTTAAACCACACTGGGAATTGTAGCTGTCTGAGAGGAAGAGGGGTAACAGCTCTCATATGGTTTGACCCTGGTATAAGACAGTTTCCTATTTTCCTTAAGAAGGGGTGTCACATGGAGGTAAATGAAAATGTTGGCAGAGTTCTACACAGAAATATGGCAATGAAGAAAGCTTCAGGCACTTAGACTTACTAGTGTCTCTTTTTCAGGGCTGTAGTTAATGTTGTGATGGGGAGAAATGAACTTCTGTTCTCTGAGTTCCCTGGTGCACTGGTTTAAAATATCAAGAAAGGGGCAATTTGGCTAGGATGCTGCACACCTTCCTTAGTGACTTTTCCCCTTTGGCCTCATGTGTTTCTTTAAAATATGTTGATTCTTTTATATATTATCTAGACAATGTATCCCTTGCCCTTTCGGTATTTCAGTTGCTTAGCGTGACTTGCAACAATTAAAAACAAAACCATCCCCTACAATAAAAGTTTAAACAACAGCATAAAAATGGAAACAGGTTCAGCAGGTTCAGGGGTTTTGTGATGGAGAGAGAGAAAATGTTTTACTATGTAGAAGTATTTAAGTTTTCTCTACATTCTCCTTGTTCTCTCCTTTAAATGTGTATGTGGCTAAAGGTTTTTCCCCCTCTTCACCATGGATTTATGTTACTTTCTTTTCAACTCAAGATTTGTGTTCCTTTGAGAGAATATGCACTTTTCCTATTTAAAATAATGTGTGTTAATAGGCATACTTTATCTGAGTAACTTGTGCAAGCATACCAAAAAAGCATGTTAAATAAATGAAATTGTTTGTTCCAGACATAGAAGCTACTTTTTAGTGAGCATTCAGTGGAATTGTGATGTGTCGACTTGACGAACTGAAGCACGTACACCAGGCTCATAAACATTGCTTTAGTGTTTGCCTTTATTGTCATGAGACTTTTTACTGTGACAATTAAAAATGAAGTTTTATGGTTGTCTTATATCATAGTTGTAGTTTTTAAGATCTGTAATAAACACACACATTGCAGCTGGTGCAAAAACCAGAAATGTTCTCCTGATGTGAATGTTCAACTCTGGTGCTATTTTAATGGGCAATACCTACTTTTAAGTAAATATTCCATTTTGTTGATGCTTGTCTAGTTATAAACAGTTTTATAGCCAATGGCAGTAGCAGGAGTGGAAAAGATTAGCTTGATCGGTTGTTTGAAAGGAAACACTGAATGACTTCCCCTTGGATTTTGCAAGGATTTTTTGTTTTATGCTCTGTTTTCATTTGCATCTTTTCCTGCTGATGAAACTGAGAATTTGTAATAGTTTTCAATCTAATCTCTATTGTAAGTAAATTCAGACTTTCCCCCCTTGCTTGTAGGTCTTTTTCCAGCACCTTCAAGACAAAAGCCATGCAGCAAATGCCATGCAAGTTTGCTTGTTTCTTTAGGGTCACCAAAGTAAGAGGAGTTACATTTCAACAGTTAAATTTCATCAAGCGAATGGTAAGTTGGTGTAATACTGTGTAGTGCTACAAAAGGCAGTGAAAATCAAGACTCTGCATTCATTGTACTGTATAGATTTCTCGCATAATAGTATTCATTACTTACAAAGGGAAAACAAAGACTATTCCATGAAACTTCTTGAAGGGAAAATAAATAAATAATGTGATTATAGCAGTGATGTGAGGTGAAGCTTTTTTCTATAAATATCTGGTGTTAGTCATACACAGAATAGACTGATTAAAATCAGTGCACTTAAATCCACTGATTTCATTGTGTCTACTCTTGAGTTTGCTTTAGTTGCATATCAGTGACAAAGAACTTTCCTTGTTGAAACAGCATAAACAGTTTACAGCTCAAATTAAAACTACTCTCTAGGCCAAAATAGCTCAAGAGAGGTTTTCACTTTTCTGTATATTTGGGATAATGTGACCTATGTATCCAAGCAATGTGATAGAAACTGCATAATCTAAAACTTTTGAGAATCTGAATTAAATTTGTAGATACTTACATAGCTTCATAGGCCCACAGAATCTATAATATAAAGTAGTTTATTTTATTTTACAAATTTATATTGTTTTTTTCAGTATGTAACACAGCATAGCAAAGCCCTCAGCCAGCGAGCAAAGTTGAAGTCAGAATCAACTGCACCTCCTTTCCTTGAAGGCCAGCATTCAGGTCAGGAAAAAACGGTTATCCATGAGGTCAGATCGGTTTCACCTCTTTTGCCGCCTTTATCTGAGAAACGAGTTATTAATGAATCGGAAGCACTGAAGTCCACAGTAATCGCCGGAGGCACAGTAACTGTAGTAGGACCTGCATCCAAGGAAGAAAAACAATGGAAAGAGATGAAACTAGAGCTGGATGATTTACCAGGCATTTTGGCTCGTTTGTCCAAAATCAAACTTACAGGTAATATTGTTATTCTTTCAGAGATGTAGGTTATTGCTATATATATGTGTGTGTGTGTGTGTGTGTGTGCGCGCGTGTGTGTGTGTGTGTGTGTGTGTGTGTGTGCATGCTTCTCCTATTCTTGTTGTAAAAGTAAGGGCTGCAAAGTTCAATGGCATTACTCTAAAATATGCATGTTTGGGATGTGCCATGTAGCCAGGCTTTGAAAGGTGAGTTCAATTGAGGGTGACTCAATTGAGGAAGATGGAGACATGTACTATAAAGCAGTTGTACTCTGATATGAGGAGTTCTTCCTTTATTACCTGTTTGAGCTGCCTTTTTTACATCCTGAGTTGGAGTGGAGCAGAGATTTCTATTTGTGTGCTTGTACCTGGAATTATCAAGCAGAGTGTGTTCAAGGTTTTAGAGAAGAAATTAGAAAACCCAAGTTTAATATGCCCTTCCATCTTTGTGCAAGCAACAGACGGCTAAGTCCCCCTTCTCCAGTGTTCCCTTAAACAAAGTGATGTGGAGAGAGAGAGTTCTATGCTATGTGCTTTCTAGCATGAGTGGATTTATATACTGCTGCTGGTGTGCAGTAATGGGCAGTTATATTCCATCGTGGCTCCGAAAATGGCGTGGCAGAAAGGGGGAATTCTTTTTGGCTCTCTGCAGAGCTCTTTAAGAGTGCATTAATTTAAAACACCTTTCTTGCTGGTTCGTTATGTTTTGTTTCTGAGTGAATAAGATTTGGGTGAGCATGTGACTCTAAATCCTGTTATTTAGTTATAAACCACTGCATCATCAAGATATATCACAGTGGTTTACAGTATAAAAACAAAAATCCAAACAATAAAATTATAAAATGTTAAAAAGAAATTAAGAGCAAAAAGAAATTAAAACTTCCCTGCCTGACCTTTGATGGTGCCCATTTTTTTGCCCTTGCACCTGTTCTGGATAGGTATAACCAGGGTACTACAGCATGGTAATATACCTGATGTTGGTGTAACCTTTGGCTGTGCAGGCACAAGGGAACTTAGTTTGTATCCATTGCTTGTGCTGCCAGCATAAGTCATATCTTTCTTTGTGCAGTTTAACCTTGATTAAACAAACCTAAAGTTTCAGTACCTTAAGCTGAGACTGTCTCAGGCCAAGTAATTGTGTAAGCAATCTATCTGTTAATACAAAATCAAAGCACTGTATCCAGTGGTCACACAAGTAGATGGCAACTCACACAACCAATCTTTCTCTTACTTGTTTCCCCTTGCAAAACCTCTTTGGAAGGTTGGGAGGGCCTTTGCTAAAGAGTATGTAAGAGGCTGAAGGGAAGTAATCACCTCAAATCAGGCAGGGAAGCTTGGCACAACCCAAAATAAGCATAAATGAGAACCCATATTTGCAGCGGTTGTGTGGGTTGAATTTTAGAACTAAATATACTTGCTACACATAGTGGATGATGATCGTAGATGCTAATAATGTGCCTCACATGGGTCAAGTAGGCTATTACAATTTTAATTCATTGATTAATTTAAATAAAATACCGCCCTTCATCCAAAGATCACAGGGCAGTTTACAACACACAAAAACAAAATGCAAAACATAACAAAAACAGAAATAAATACACTCCCCCCCCCAACACCATTAAAAAGCCATATATTGTTTTAATACCCAATGGCCTGGTTGAAGAGGAAGGTTTTCCCCTGGTGCCTAAGGACAAGTGAACATTCAAAAGAAGTAATTGTTTTGAAGCTTGGGAATATTGTGTGTTCACTTTTTAGGAATTTGGGTTATTTATACCAAGTACTGTAAAGTCTGAATAGAGAGTAAGCATTGTCTTATATTTTGCTTCATTGATAGAATGCTTCTTTATTTAATTGAGTTACTGAGAGCAGAAATTAGTTCTTAAACATTTAAATCTCCTAGACGTTTTAATAAAAAACTCATTATCTTATTTCGTTCCCTAATACTGGTTACAAAACGTTTGGTTTTCTAGGCGGCTCTAATTTTAGTTGTTGTTCTCCTACCAAGAATACAATATAGTACTCCTAGACTTTGCAGTGGTGCACATTCCACCAAAGGTATTCCATAGATTTTACAGATTCTTGATAGGTACTATATTGTAGTTTCATAAAGAATTGTTTTTCTTGATGCACAGAGGAAGCAAAATAAAAGAGTTCGCACTTCAGCTTCTCTTCCTCCAAAAGTTCCCTGATATAACATAGCATCACAATCTGCTTTATTTTTAGGGCTCCTGCTTAGTTTCTGCAAGAAGTGTTACGAACATTTGTTTCAAATTACTGTTAAATGCAAGAATGCTTTAAGTACTTAGCCTCTTTTTAATGTTCATGCTGTAACCTCTAATGAAACATATATAACTACTCCAAACAAATCTAGGCTTACTAAGTAAACAAATTGGTGAGTCTCCTACCACTAGCATTACTCTTATATTTAGTGTTTCAGTGAACAAAGTGTGAGAATGTAAGGAGAAAAACATTCATGCCAAGCGCTTTAGGAGAATGGTAGCTTTCCTTGGGGAAATATTAAAACCTGCAGTAATATGATCAAATTCCTCCCCCACAAATTAAATAAGAAACACACCTTTTTCTCCAGCTTAGTTTTAGCATAGAAGTTTAGCGTAGGGATTTCATTTTAAAAGCTCAAATGAAAAAGGCTGGGATTAAAATTTAATTTTCTATATTTTAAATGTTCTAAGAGTTTGGGTTTTTATTTTATTGCCACTATTGGAAAGTCATAAGCAACCTTGAGATGGGCATATATGGATATTTTTTTTTAGCGTACAGTATATGACAAACTAGTAGAATGTGAGTATGTTTGTTTAAAAAAAAATCACGTTTAACTTTAGCTGTCAATGTGCAATCTGCAGACTCTTTTCCTTTCAAGTTTGGAGTCTATGGGAAAGGTGTAACCACTTTTACATCTAGATGTAGCTGCTTTTTGCAGGTATTGGCTGTGTGACCAAGTTCCCCAAGCACTCCTGAAGTTGCCACCCATTAGCTGATGGGTGGTGACTTCAGTCCTTCTTGCTGCAGGGATCAACTTCCTCAAGGGGAACCTGATTGCACAGGCAATCCAGCCATGTCTCTAGCTGCCCCACCCTATCCTTAGGGTATGGATAGGTACATATGGAAGGATGCATTCCATTAGGTACCGAGTTCTCAAGCTGTTTTAAGATGTCATGGGTCAAAACCAGGACCTCTACCTGGGCTCAGCAATGAAGCTAATGCACTTAAGGGAGGACTGAGAAAGAATTAAAGAATTCTGAACCAATGATTTTGTTTTGAATACAATAACTGAACTGAGATCACAGTTCTTCATTCAAAATTAACTTCTGCCCCAACTCCAATTTTCATTTGAGCAGTAAAATGTAGGGTTTGCTGGGAAGAGTCATTTTGTTACCATCAAGCAATGTTAGAAGTTTGAAATCTTTGCTGATCTATTTCAAATCACCCAGAGTTTTACCTCCCCACCCACTCTACTTTATAGTAGGCAGCTCTAAAAGTTAGAAAGGCATAGATGAAGGTCTCTAGGTCTTGCTTTAGCCAAGGCCCTGATGATGCACTTGACAGCATAAACTTTGTTTTATGAGTGTGGGATACTGGGCAAGCTTACAGAAATAATCTATTCCAGTTGGATAAATGAGAATGTAGTGCAGCTGCTTTTAATGAGATCCTGATAAGTCGCAATGAAATGACTGCCTGAAATTAATCTGGAGAAATCAATGGAGACTTTAATTAGAACACTGGCTACAGTATGTTAGAACTTCTTTGAGGGTCATTGTAATGATAATGCCATACAGACAGCTCCCCCTCCCTCCTTCTATAAATGAACTGGTGTTTTGTTAAAATAAATAGATTTTGAGTATTTGCTCTGATAAATTTAATTAAAACTTCTTGTCAGAATTTAAAGGAAGGCATTTACCTTTACTAATGGAAACCCAGTGTTTCTGACAAAACTCAAATAGGAAGGCAGCAAAATATGTCGTTTGTGATTTTTTTCTGGCACCACCATTGACTTACCTCTCCACCTCCATCTTTCCTTTATTTAATTTCAGCCTTAATTTTTTCATTATGCTGTTTTTTAACTGTCATAAGGCTAGAAGGGTGGAAGAGAGAGCTGAGTAATGTGATAGTGGTTGCACATGTGACTTTAGCTTCCTGGTTATGGGAATATGCCTAGTTGCTTGGTGGAAATTGATACTCACCCTAGGCAAGTTGCTAAAGGCCACGTGCAGAGAGCATACTACTATGTGCCAACATGGGAACACACCCTCATATTTTTGAGAGCAGGAGCAGCTTTTTCTATTTCCCCTGTTTTAATCATGAGGCAGGGGGGAGGACACTGTTTTCATGGCAGTATTATCAAAAAGAGTAAGGATGACTCAGAGCTGGAAAAACTCAAGTTGTCTGTGAAGTTGTCTTTATAATATTGTAATTGATATGCAGTGGTTCCAGCTGCAAAACTGTAAGTGATATATTTTATTAACATGTTGGTACTAAAGTGTGTGTTTGCATTACAGCCCTGGTTGTAAGTACTGCCTCAGCTGGATTTGCAATGGCACCTGTACCGTTTGACCTAACGTGTTTCCTGCTTGCCTCCCTTGGAACAGGCCTATCGTCCTGTGCTGCTAATTCCATCAACCAGGTTGGTCCTTCATCATTATCTTGTCTTCACAGCTCAGTGCTATGAATATACAAAGTTACTCATTTTTGCAGTTCCTGTGTGATGATAGATCAAAATATGAACATCAAGCATAACATGTTTATTTGGGAACACGAGTTAAGACAGCATTAAAGCCTTGTCAAAGTGGTGCTACTTTTGATGGTATAAAAGCGGCAGTTGGGGTGCAAGCAGTTTTTCTGGCTCCCAAAGACTTCACATATTTTGGCAGCAGTAGTAAAAATAAACAAAATAGACACAGTGCTGGGTTGGGGGGAACTGAGGAAAATTCAAGTGTACATTCTTGAAACTATGGTTTATAAGGCTTCTGCCTTATAATGGGAGGGAATTTCAAAGGGTAGGTGCTGCCATGCTAAAGGTGCAATTCTGAGATCCTGTGGAATGGACCTTTGGATAGGTTTGTATCAGCTGGATGCCCTCATGCAGAATATAGTGGTCAGCTGGGTATGTAGGGGATGAGATGATCTTTTTGGTACCCTGTTCTCATGCTGCATAAGGCTTTTTAGTCCAGTACAGCACCTTGAACCTAGCCTGGTAGCTAATTTGCAGCCAGTGCAATTCTTTCAGCAGTGGTGTAATCTGATTGTGATATTCCACCCTACTGAGTGATCAAGCTGCCACCTTTTGCACTAGTTGCAGCTCCAAGGGCAGCCCCACATAAGCACATTGCAGTAATCCCATCTGGAGTTATGAGCGCATAGCCAACAGTGGTTAGGCTATCCCGATACACAAATGGCTGGAGCTGTCTTACCAACCCAAGCTGGTAAAATGCACTCCTAGCCACCAAGGCCTCTAGTGACAGATATAGATCCAGAAGTGCTCCCAGATTATGAGCCTGCTCTTTCAGTGAGAGCATGACCCCATCCAAAGCAAGGAGTGGACTAATTTTCCGAACTCGGACTTACCCACAGCAAGTCCATCTTTAGAGGTTGGTTCATTGGCTGTCATTCAACCACTGAATCCAGGCACTGGTCCAGGGTTTGCATGGCCTCTCCTGATTCAGATGTTACAGAGAAATAGAACTGGCTTTTAGTAGTAGTAATACTACTAATCATGTGTATAGGGCAGAGTTCACAGAGCCTTTACAGTGGTACCTCCGATTATGAACTTAATACGTTCTGGAGGTCTTTTCTTAAGCCGAAACCGTTCATAACCCAAGGCACGCTTTCACTAATGGCGCCTCCCGCTGCTGTTGCACTGCCAGCATGCAACTTCCACTCGCATCTCGGGGCAAAGTTCGCAACCAGGAGCATCTACTTCCAGTTTAGCGTAGCTCGTAACCCGAAGCGTTTGCAAGGAGGACAGTACTTAACACAAGGTTCCACTGTAAAGTGGTACCTCAGGTTACAGACGCTTCAGGTTACAGACGCTTCAGGTTACAGACTCCACTAACCCAGAAATAGTACCTTGGGTTAAGAACTTTGCTTCAGGATGAGAACAGAAATCGCGCAGCAGCGGCACGGCGGCAGCAGGAGGCCCCATTAGCTAAAGTGGTGCTTCAGGTTAAGAACAGTTTTAGGTTAAGAACAGACCTCCAGAACAAATTAAGTTCTTAACCTGAGGTACCACTGTATAGTTTTTTTAAAAAGCATATTTCTTAGTTTACAAAAGTATATGCAATGTCTCTTTTTTCCAGTTGCGTTTTCTACAGATCAGTTTCATTTGCTGTGAGACATTAGTGTTACATTAGGAAGGAAAGGGGGAAAGAGGTAGAGGGGGAAATGGTGAGTGGGGTGGGGTTGGGTGGCAATGCTTCTATTCTACTTAGTGTATGTGAGCCTTTATAGTTTTTGTGCTTTCCCTCAAAATATACCTGTGGAGTAGGTTACTGGTTGTTACTGAGGCTGAGTGACAAATTACTTTCGTGTGATGTTGGCATCACAAAAGAGCCAAACTACACATGACATAATATCAGAATTTGCAACTATGGTGATGCAGTATAGATGCAGTAGGTCCTTTTTGCAACAAGGCAGGTGGAGGCAACATCACTGAACAAGTGACAAATACAAAGTCATAGAATCGTAGAATTGTAGAGTTGGAAGAGACACTGAGCATCATCTAGTCCAGCCCCCTGTCATGCAGGAATATGCAGTTGTCCCATATAGGGATCGAACCTGCAACCTTGGCATTATCGGCACCACACTCTAACAAGCTGAGCTCCACCAAAGTCTTGAACAAAAGGTTTGTTGAGCTACAAGATTTGTATATGTGTAATATAATGCACCACCCTCAAGTCCGGGGGGTGGGGTAGAATAGGAAAGAAATCCCAATGATTAATTGCCCATTTCTGTTTTATTAAACAAGTGGGGGGGGGGGAATGGAAATCCCACCCTGTGATGTGATCCTGGAGGCAAATTATGTTTTCCTCAGTCTCAGTCACTTTACCTAACCTGCTTTTACTTTAGTTCAATACCCATTTTAGGGTTGTAAACCTGTTTTCTGATCTCCTTATGAAAACTGAAAATCAAGCTTTTATAGTGTCAGATCTTTATGTAGAAAGAATATCTTTTTTTTGAGTTCAGAGATTGATTTATGGCACTGCCATGCAGATAAAACGTGTACTGTTGTTTACAACAAAACGTACAACATTGAAATATTGAAAGATTGCATGTTCCTCTTAGAAGTCAAGTGCATTCTTCTGAGACTGTGGAATGGTTCAAAGTGGAAGAAGATTGTAAAGATGAAAGCAGGATGTTTAAAATGGTTTGAATTTAGTAGTTGAAAGATAAACTGCTATGGTTAGGTTTGAGTGATAGTACCTTGAGAAAGAAGCAGATGGAATTGCATATCTTGTATAGAACTTCTAAAACTTACAGTGGAAATTAAAGAAAACAACGCACAGGGAAAGAGAACAAATCAAAAGTGATGATATACTAACCCCTTCTGATTTGTGGGGGGCAGGAAGGGGAATGTGCTTCAGATAATTGTATTGCACATCTGCAATAGCTGTACTTCTGGCATTTGATGTAAAATGCTTGCTAATTTTTGTTCTTATAAACATTTCTTAAAATTAATAAAGAAAAGCCAGAAGATGGGTGGTTGTGCCTAGCCTAGACTAGCTCTCTATGCACTGGCAGCACTAAAATGCATTGTACCTGGGCTTCCCTTTGAGGACCAGTGGGTTTTCAGCTGGAACCCACTGGAACTGAGTTCTAGCACCTCTTAGTTGTGTTCCGACAGCTCTGTAGTGTGGTGGTCTCACTCCCCTGCACAGCGCTCAGGGCTGCACAACAGGGGTGGTGGGTGGCAGGGCGATTTCAGTGATGCGATGGCGGTGTAGGTTGGTGGCAAAAGTTTTAAAATTTTCCCTGCGGCTTTGGGTCAAGCAGGTGCTCTCCCTAAAGAAAGCTCAACTACTTTGGGTGGGTGCTCCCCCTAAAAAAAAGGAGAGCTCTGGAACCTCATTTTCTATTTAAAAAAAGCCCTGTTGCGGACCATTTGGAAACTACAATTAGTGCAAAACACAGAAAAATATTTTCCGGTTTTGAAACAATACCTCAGATTCCATTTCATTTATCACAGTGTTGGTTTTGATCTAGATGTAACCCTAGATGTAGGCTTCCACAATTTGATCACCATGACAACTGTGCCATTTCCCTCTAGTGAGCATGATGAGCCCCAGTTATACTCTAATCGTGATGCTGCAGAGGTGTGCAGGGTTCATCCTGGAGGTTGTGCAGCCATCTTAGTTCCAACTTTGGCAGGACAGCTGGAGATGGTTTGCTGAGACACCATACAGGTCCAAAGTGGCGCTCGTTCCAATTCCCTGCTCTGGAGCACTTCCTTAGCCAAACTGGTAAGCTCCATGCATCTCTTTCCTACAGGAAAGTGTGGTGGTGGTGTTCTTGGATACTGTGGTGTTGAGCTCTTGACATTTGTTTCATTCTATAGTTTAATTTTGTTTTTTGCCATCTGTTAGGTTAGCTTCAGTTGAAGGACAGTGATTCTTATGCCTGGATACATGTGAAAAAGATTTTTCCTATGTTTACACTGGGCAAAATACAAGTGCAGACTTGGAGCAGGCCCATTGAAGTCATTGGACTGAAGTCCATTAATCGTGAAATGGATCTGTTCTGTTTATCTGTTCTGTTTATTCTCAACTGCAGATGACCAGGTTAGGAATGAATACCAGGATTTTAATATTTTGATATGTTGAGTCTTCCTGAACTTCACCTAGTTGAAGCTTAGAAAGACAAAGGGAGGCTATTCAGTTAGTGGTGCTTGTTCTTGGTTTTGCCTCTGGCCACCTGCCAGACCAGAGAGAAAGAGATCTGAGTTATGTGGGCGCATGGTGTGGTTTTGGTTTCCTGCGGGAGGGGTGCCAGCAAAGCAAGAAACCAGTGAAAACTGATGGGGCTTCCTGTTGGTCACAAGCCTTATCAGTCCATACCGGCTGGAGCGTTGGAATGCACAATCCACACAGCTAACCACATTGTATTAATTAGGAGGGAGTAGGTCAGCTCACTGCCTTCTGTCTTCAACAGAACGTGGAAGGAGCATGTTCTTCACTGCCTTTGCTTCCTTTGGAAGGAGGGGAAAAAGCTTAAAGACAAGGTTTGAACAACCACAAACATCTGAATACTGGATTCATTTAGTTTAGAGAAACTCTTCTGTGAGATTCTGAGCAATGTGCTGTCACACACACACACACGGAGGAAGTGAGTGCTTTTTCTTCTGTGTATGGCATGGTGAGACAACTTGTAGCTGCCTGGAATTTTTTGAAATTAATAGAGAATGGAGAGCCAATGCGCTTGACTTCTGTATAGTTCATTTGAGATTAACACCTGATGCATCTCTGTCTGTCTTTCTCTGAAGTTTCCTTTTGTTTTGACTGAGCAGACGGCCTGCAGCAGGCAGCGCTTCCTTTCATCTTCCTCTGATGATCAAAAGATTGCCAAGTGGTGGTTATTAAAACCTGGTGTTTAAGCTCTGGAGTGCAAGGCTGTCAGTGTAGGAGGCAGCCAATGATGTAATTTACAGTATATAATAAATATAGGAGAAGTGCAACACTGGAAGTCTATCTCTGTGCTCAAAAATGTTCTGATATATGCTGCTTTGATATTTTAACTGCTTGGCAACCTTCATTAGTGGTTACTGTGAGGATCATAAGTTATGGCTAGTCCGATGATTCATAATTGTAACTCCGTTAAATCGGTGAGCATCAAGAAATCCTCAATACTGAAGATGAATGGTTTGACCAGTGATGGTATTATTTCATGAGCTGCGAAAATGATGAGCACTTAGAGACCCAACCTCCACAAGTACAATAAATTTTAAATGCAGAGATCATCTTTCTAAAGCATAAATTATTTGACCTGTGGCTGAAACTTGATAAAGGATCTTGGGAAGAATGTTATAAATTAGTGGGTGCCGTTGTTAGGAGAGTGTCTCAGATAATAAGCATAACCAAGGGAGGAGGGAAACCTTTACAAGCATTTGTGTTTTGTGCATGCATTATATTTTGAATTAAATGTCCTGGCAAGTGTGAAAAAAAATAGCTGTAGAAACAAACTGGAGAAAGTAACAAGTTATTTTCCTTTTCACAAATTGTTTCATTTAGTCATGCTTATTTATAAATATGAAGCGTGTCAATGTTTAATGCTGCTTCTTGTAATCCTGTGAATCCCAGGTATACTTTGGAGACAGCATGGCTGCTGAGAGTTTTGAGTGTGTACTGGCAAACATTTCTGGTATGAGTCAGGGTGACAAAAGCCTAATTTACCTGCTTCATAACAATGCACTGTATGCAACAGAGGTGTAAAGTGGGACTGCATCATCTTTTTCTGCTATTTATATCCACACTGCTGTTTTAACATTGCTTGATAGCGTCTATGTGCACAAAGGGAGATGCATTCCTATATAATTTTAAAAAACAGGCTCTGATAACTCACTGCAGAGACCCTCTTAAAATACTGTAGCTGAGAGCAGCCTCCTGCATTAACTTAGAAAGCCCATTGTGCGTGCGCATGTGCGCATACAGGTGATTTCGTCTTCGCATTACAAAACTTCTAACAAAATTTTGGTTTTGTAAGAAACAATGTAAAGCAAAATTCTCCCCTCATAATAAACATCAATCAGAAGAAGATCAGAATGCAGCTAATATGGGAACAACTTCCCCTTTTCTTTTGAACAGTAATTAATAGAAGATTCCCCTCTTTAAATTAAGGATTGTCTGAGACACGTGAAGATGGGACATAACAGAAAAGTACAAAATAAGGAGACAAAATACATAATAAAACAAAAACAAACCAATAATCCCCCTCCCACAAGCATATTTTAAATGCCATGGAATGTTAATCAGCCAAACGGCTGGTTGAAGAGCAATGTTTTCGCCAGCCTCTGATGATGATCACAGGGTCTGTGTCAGTTCATATGGGGAGATGGTGTCCTTGAGGTATTGCAGTCCTGAGTCATGTAAAGCTTTGAATTGGGCCCAGAACTGTCTTCAGAGACAGCCCTACATATAATGTGTTGCATTAATCTAACCTAGAGGTTTACAGTGCATAGACAACAGAGGCTAGGCTACCCCTGTCCAGATGGGGTACAGAAGGGCCACCAGCAGAAGCTGATGGAAGGCACTCTGCAGCACTGAGGCCACCAGAGCCTCAAGCGACAGCAAAGGATCCAGAAAGAACCCCAAGCTACATACACATTCTGGATAATCCCACTCAGCAGTTTAATGTAGATGTTGCATGACTACATCATTTTTTATTTTGCTAGTAATTGATTTTTTATTTACCTTCTCACCTCCTTCTAATCTAGTGGGAACTCTTTCATTAACAATACTGCCAGTAGATGTTTCATTGACTGTTTGTCTCTAGAAATTTCACTTTGGATAATGGCTGTCTCATAAATTAATAGTTCCAGACTTGGTTAAAATCTCACACCAACCAGCATAGAGTCTGGAGCACATTTTTAATAAGGAGCTGGAGTCCAGTGTCAGGTTATGCTTCCTACCCCTTAGGCCACATTTTGTATGTTATCCTCATTCCTGTACCATTTGTTCAATTACGGTAACTTTATTCGTGAGGGTCTGGATTCACAAGTACCCAAGATCAATACATAGACAAAACAGTTTTGGTATAATAATTGAAATATGCTAATTAGACAGCAACAGATTTGATGGTAAACTTTCTTCTAAGGTGTTTGAGCAGAGCAGGTTCACATGAGTAAACCTTTTGACTGTACTTTCTACTCACTTATATGAGATTGCTTATTTCACTTTTAGCCAGTCTTTCATTCCATAGAGTCCCAGGACAGCATACAGCATACAAACCCCAACAAAATTCTAACCCACACCACACACAATAACATGGTGAAAAACCAACAACATATACAGTGGTGCCTCGCAAGACGAAATTAATCCGTTCCGTGAGGCTCTTCGTATAGTGTTTTTTTCGTCTTGCGAAGCAAGCCCATTGACAGCTTAGCGGATTAGCGCTATTAGCGGTTTAGCGGCTTTCAGCGGATCAGCTGATAAGCGGTTTAGCGGCTTAGGAAAAGGGGGGGGAGGGGGAAAAACCCGCAGGAACTCGCAAGACATTTCGTCTTGCGAAGCAAGCCCATAGGGAAATTCGTTTTGCGAAGCGCCTCCAAAACGGAAAACCCTTTCATCTAGCGGGTTTTCCGTCTTGCGAGGCGTTCGTCTTGCGGGGCACCACTGTATATACAACCATATAGCAGTTCAACAGCAGGCATAAAAATAGAGATCACTAATCTCCACACCCAAATACCTGGTAGGGAAAGATGCATCTTCAGGTGATGCCAAAAGGTCTTTGAAGAGGAAGGCAACGGTATCACCTTTGGGGGAGAGTTCCACAAATGAGGTGCCACCACAGAGTGTTGTCTTGCAGTGTATATGAGTGTGGGTCGTAGATCTTAGCTCTAGCAACTTCAGTCATCACTGACACTCTTTGACTTTGCTGTTGCTGCAATTTGTAAGCTGCTGCCTCCCATGTTTATTGCTCTCTCATAAGCTCATGATTCTTGTAAAGTGATGAGAAAAGCAGCACAAGGTAGTTTGTGAACTAGATATTTGTTGCAAGCCAGTCTTAAAATAAAACATGCACACACACACTTGCTTCATCTGTGTGGTTTTTTGGTGGAGTATATTCTAAATTAGGTTTACGACCAAGGTTAAGTTATACTCTGTCCAGATGTGGTTAAGGCTGTGAGAAACTAGCATGTTGTCAATTTACTTAACTTTTTTTATTTTTTAAAAAATGGAAAGTTGGGAGAGGGGAAGCAATTTACCTTTATGATTGATCTTCAGGAAAACTTTAGTTGTGGTGCTCCCTTTAGATGCAGTGCCAGATTTACCCCCTGAAGCACCGATGGCCGGAAGAACAAAGACTTATTAAAGGGTTGCCGTGATGGAATGTAGAGATAGCATCAGACAAAGAGAAAACTTAGTAGTTAATAAAATTAATCTGCCTGTGTAATCTGCAGTGGCACTACATTCCCAAATATACTTATCTCTTAAAATACAAGAATGATTAGGTTTTGTTCTCTAGCTTGTAGGATAGCTGCCTGAACTGTTTCAGATTAAGAATGCCTCTTGCATATCAACAAAATATTAAGTGATGAAAATATTAGTGGAAAGCTGCTTATCTACCAAAAGTTACTTTAAATGGCATCAGAATTGGAATGTCTATGTGTTTGGGGCCTTAAATATAATGTTTGGAGCCCGGGAATAACTTTCATCTATTTTCTCAAGAATAACCCAAGATGTGAATTAATTATTATTTTTATGGTTTTAATGATATTAAAAGCAAAATTTCTCATCCATTTTCAGGAATGACTATTTCACAATTCCAGGAAAAGTAAAATATACACTAATAAGATGCCCCTCCCTACCTACCAATAATATCATGTAGGAAAAAACACATATAGTAATAATTACAGTAATATAGAAAAATATTACTGTAAAACAGCCGGTTTCTCACTTAATAAATGAAACATCTGAGGGAATAGCATGACACTCCTGTTCAGTTATCACTGCTATTGCCCTTTGGATATGCTTGTGCTCTGAAGTTACGGAAGTTGACAACACCAAATGTTTCTGTACTGTTGGTTTTCAGTCTATTAATTCTTGATAGGAATTAAGACCATCAGTGGTACAGCACTGGCCCTGTCACAAAGCTATTGTGTGTATGTATTCTAATACAAAAGCAGCAAGATATCTGCAACTTGGATGCTTGGGCATCATCAGAAGGAAAGAGTAGGTGGTAATTAATGCCTGTAGGGCCAAGACAAGTGTTATACATTTTTGAAGTACCACAGGCAAAACGTCTCTCTTCTGTTTATCTTCTCTACATCATCTCGTTTCTTATTACAGCCAAGCTGTATGTAATGTTACCAGTAGACTCATGACAACCCATTTCATGCAGAGGCTTTTTCAGTTAAGTGAAGGGGCTTCATTTCACGTAATCCTTTATTTTATTTTATTTTTTTAAAAAATAGGTGGGAACTTTTTTGGACTGACCTTTTACAAGGTACATTAGCAGCTTCAGAAAGTAAGTCCTCTGTTTATTAAATAGCACAGGAGACAAAACAGTCCATTTGGAAGTGCTTCCTTTTACAAAAATATTTGAGAAATGGTTTTGCCCAACCAGACTGCATTAAAAACTGGGAGAAAAACATTATACATCAGCTAAACATCTGCCCTTTTTAACTAGGCAGTTAAAATAGCATGATTCTCTGGATGTTTCCATCAAGAGTTCTCTAAAGTCTTAGACAGTTTAAATGTACTTGGTAGAGGACAGCCTGCTTAATCCTGGCCGTCTACTCTTTGACATTACAGGTTTTCTCATCATAAGCAAGTTACAAGTTTCTTTATGGTTAAGACTAGTCACATCTGCTCTAGTGGCATGTGTCTGAAGGGTAAAACGTTTCCTAAAGCATGTTCAGTTGTCTTGATTTTATATAAGAACACAAACTTGGCTTGGCCTTTACTCTCAACCTCATTAGTAAGAGTACAGTGTTCTGCATGTTTACTTAGAAGTAAGCTCCTAAATAAATGTGCCTTGGATTGCAGACTTGGTTGGAGTCATCACTGCTTCTGCTGGATAACCTGGTGTTTATGCAAGAGAGATACAAAAGCTTGTGGCCATTTCCTACATGTTCTTTTCTACACACACAAAATATGTCTTAAGGGCAGTGTTTAAACTCCCATTGTTCTTGGCGCAATTTGTGACAGGGAATTTCATTAGCACGAGCAGTTTCTGAGCTCTGGGCGCAGTACTGCGACTAAGATTTCAGATTAAAACTGCAGAATGGAATGAAAGCAGGACCTCCCCATTTCTAGCTACTCTCTGAAGACTGGAGCAGAGACCTGCTTAAGAATATTTGGGGGGTGGGCAGGGGAAGGACTAGACCATGTGAAAAATGAACATAATATTTTAGCTGTGGTTCATTTTCAGCTTTGTATTCTTGTTATTAAAAAGTGTGCCTAGACATTCTGTTGTGCACATAACCTAGGTTTAAGGTGCCATTTAGCTCCTAGCTTTCATAGGGTGGAAGTGTACACTTTCTGCTCACAGAATTGGTGGGGGGAGGTACACTAGAAACATGTAATGACCTTTTTGGAGGAAAATGGGGTGCAATCTACATAACCCTTAAAATGGAGAGCAATTAATGAAGTAATCACATGTGCAAGGCTTATTTTTCTATGTGAACTAAGTCTGGCTTCTTATTGGTCTTTATGTTTCAATGTATCAGTTACAGATAGGTAGCCGTGTTGGTCTGCCATGGTCAAAACAAAATAAAAAAAATCCTTCCAGTAGCACCTTAAAGACCAACTGAGTTAGTTCTAGGTATGAGCTTTCGTGTGCATGCACACTTCTTCAGATACACTGAAACAGAAGTCACCGGACCAAAGGTATATCTGAAAGGTATTTCAGTGTATCTGAAGAAGTGTGCATGCACACGAAAGCTCATACCTAGAACTAACTCAGTTGGTCTTTAAGGTGCTACTGGAAGGATTTTTTTTTATTTTGTTTCAATGTAGTTAGCCTTCACAGGAAAAGTGAGAGTCATTGTATCCCAAGTTAGTCCATGCTAAGTAAGCCACTTTCAGTGTTGTGTTGTTGACCAGTGACAGCTACTAACTTGATAGAACATGCAAAAGAAGTGTATAATTAAATTTGGGGCAACTCTTTCAAGGCACACCTAAACCAATCTCTTGATTCCTTTGAGTACCCGGGGCTGATTTCAGAACTATAGAAATGACAGGATTTAAATGTCTCAGTATGAATTTACCTGACCAAGTTCTAATCTTACCAGAATTTACTCAAAAAAATCCTACAAGGTACAAATGCTTCTTTACAATTATTTGGTACCTCTGAGTTCCATTTCTTAAAACATTGTGACAATATAACACATAGCTGCTCTTTGTGAAATTTAAGTCTGTTTAACACTGGCATTTTCAAAGACAATAAAAATTCCAGCCTGCCGTTTATCTATTCCCATGTGAAGAGTTACTGTACTGTATATTGTATCATTCCATGGGAAATTCTTTGGCTTAATAGTTTCATTTATACAGTTGTCCGAGGTCAATTTTCTATTTTGCAGTTGTCAAACAGCTGCCAAATTAAGCGGCTATACTCCAAAGTTCATTTACATTTTATGCCATTCTTAGGGTGTCTGCTTCATATCTTAATATAACTAATGATTTAGCTGTGGATCTCCGTCATCCTTCCCCACAGATGTTCACACCCTCATGTTCTTTGACTGCTTAGCAAGTAGCTTTGTTTCTCTTCCAAGGCTTTTAAAAAAAGGTTTAGTCATTTTAGAAGAGAAAACTATCTCCCTAACAGAAAACAAACATGAAATGGCTGGTAACTGTGATTAATTTGGTAATGCTTCAGTAGAATAGGTTTTTGTTTTGTTTTTTGACATTCTCTTCCATTTTTTTTATGTTGCTGGAGTAGAAGGTCGGGGGGGGGTAGAATTAACATCTGCAAAATGCCCACTGTTCCTTGGGTTTACTAATTGATCACAATAATTATTACGTATTTTGGTTTTCTACTTTGTAATGATTTTGTGCGGTTCCTTTGAAAAGCACACGCTGGAAGGAACTTTATTCAGTGAAGTATCTCTGCAAATCAAGGCATTTTTTTATTGCTGAAATATCAAAGGATTCCACTTTAATAAGGGAACATAGACTACAGTGGAGTTCATTTGTGGTTTTGTAGCATATTTCTTATTTAGTGTAAATGTACATGCATGGGTGAAATATTCAGGATTTTTAAAATGTAGTGCCATGATCAAAGGAATATCTCTCCTAATGCCATTGATGTCTTACTACAAAGTAGTCAAATAGCCCGGGGTCACCATCCACTTTATAAAAATTCCTTAAAGACAGGTAGGACCCTTGGGTGTTAAATGGATACTTGAGAGTTTGGTATATTTTCTGTCGAAGGAGCAGCAGAGATATATTTACAAGTACTGCCATTCAGGATAGTGCTGAGGTTCAAAGGGGCCTTGTTAAAAGGTAGTCCTAAAGGCTTGCCCCCAGTGCATCATGCCAAAAAAGTTTCTGTCTCGTTCCTTTCCAAACTTGGTCAACCCTTCTCAGGACCATGCATAGACAATATACTCTAAGAAGCAGCTCATATTTAAATGTTTTAAGAGAAGCGTTTTAAAACCCCGTTGAGGTTATTGTGTGCAAATCATTTGAACTTACTGTGTTTGTACTAGGTAAAGGAAAGCAATACGCTTGCTAGTTGTATACTTTCTTAAGCAATGATTGGTGCTTTCGGTTGATGAGTTTGTCATTGGGATTGCAATAAAATGCAAGCCAAGGTGAAATTGGATACAGGTTGGGAGAGCAGATAAAACCAAGTGAAAATTAATGGCAGATGTAAAAGTTATCAGAAAAAAGTCTAATAGACTACGGTCATCTGTTAGTAGCGCTTTAGTAAAAGTATTTTTTCCTTTACCAGATGTGTCTTGCAGCATCTTCAGAGTAAATCATCAGTTTGACTCCTAACATTTTACGTATTGTACGTGGTTGAATTATGCTGTTCTTTCTTGTACCGGTTTGTGGTGGTTAGAGGAATAAAGTGTGTGTTCTTAATCTAGACATAATCATAAATGTAGCATCTGAATTCCAGCTGCTGAACTGTTTGCAATGGTTTGTTTTAAGAAAAGGAGACGGATATATTTTGTCTCCCTCACTCTTAACTGACCTGTTGTTCCATCTTCAGTATTCTAGTACCTCATGCAAATATCCCTCTATTATATGGGATGGCCTGTTAATGTCTTTCTCTTCCATTGCCTGGTGAAAAGTTCAGGTGTGGTTGTTGTAAGTGGGTAGACTGAGGGCAGGATTCCTTGGCAATTGTGACTGGTTGAAGGAGTGTGGGATTTCCAGATATGGGTGGCAGGGTGAAGCACTTACAATCAATCTGAGATTAAGGGATTGTTAGTATGATCTCCAGGGGAAAATGCAAAATTAAGAGTGTGGGTATTTAGACACTAATTCAGTTGCTCAAAATCTTTTGACAAAAGAGTGGGTAGAAATTATTGATAGCTGCTGTGCTTATGTATCCTTTACTAATTGATCTTAGTCACAAATAACTTTATCTGAATCATAGCCATAGGGTATTTCTTTCCTCCCTTTATTCAGTGATATTTGTTTTAATGCAAGCCAGCCCCCCTCCCCTTTTTGCAACTGAGTTATCCTTATTATCTGCAAGTTCATAATGAACTAAATTGTGCAATCACACATTGTGCAAATTCTTGATCTCATAACTTGCGTTATTTTGCTGGGGTGGTGGGAACTGATCAGCATTGACAAAAATGCCTAGGGTTTCAGCTACACAAGAAATGTTTTTATTTTTCTAGTGTTTTATACTTTAAATAATGTATTTTACTTTCTATTTAGGTTTAATTTTTAAACCTCAGGTATTTATTTAAGTAACTTATATGCCACTTTACTTTTCAGGAAAAATATCTAAGTAGTTTACAAGTGTTTCATACAAAATAGGCTTAATAAAATATACATTACAGATAAAATACATAAAACAAAAAAAAAATAGAATTCAGTCATTAAAATAATACAGTCAGCAGCAAGACAAGTTAACATCAGAATAGGCCTGAATGACCCTTTAGTTAGCTGTGTTGGTTTTTTGGTTGGCATACTAAGAAAGATAAAGTTAGCAAATATGGGTTGTAATTGATGAAGTTCTTCTGTTAGTGCAAGTACTTCTGCCTGTACAGCTGGACTTCCTTTCCCTAGCTCCTCCTTGTTCATCCTGCACCCCCCCATCTGTTTGGGGGTGCTCTGAACCTGCCAGAACAGATTTGGGTGCAGGGCTAGGTTTCCACCAATACCTTTTCCCTAAATATCTGTATTTGACTATAATTCTACAAAAGCAAGTAAGCTATGTATAGATGACTGATGACAGATAGATTTGAGAAGTAAATTTGAAGTGGAATACTAGTGATATTAGCTTTTTTCAATTTTAATTACTTTATTTGACTGCCCAGAAAGCTGTGTGGGAATAAAATAACTGAATTTATTGATATCTAAAATTAAGCCTGGTAACAGGAATTTTCTCTTTTAATTCATATAACTTGGCTGTGGAAAGACTGCAGATACATAAAGCAAACAAGAGGCTGATAAAACACTTTTTTACACAGATCATAAAGTTAATTATACAAATTTGTAGTAAAGAGTCTAAATTAAGAAATGTTGTTTTTATGGTATATTAGGTGGAATTATTTTTATGTAAATGGTTTACCCCAAGGAAACTGTGAAATTGATGCATAAATCTGCTCTGTTCCAGAGCTAAGCATTTGAAATGCAATCTGTATGGGTTTAATGTCTGTAGACCAGCATGTTCTTTTTTTGCAGTGAGGTCTAGGTGCTACTAATACTGCTGTAACAGGTGCATGTAATTTAACTGCAGAGCTAGTCAAAATATATTTAATCTGTCCATATTAAGTTGAACCATGTGGGTGTTTGACTCGAGTTTTCAGTGATGTATTTTCTGTGTTTCTAGATTTTATTCCTGCCAGTATGGAGGATAAGCCTCATTACTATAGCTACCTTTGCTTGTCCCTGTCCTTTAGGAAGCAACTTAAACTGGGTATTGTCAGGAAAGCTGGTTTCTTCATCTTTTATGTTATATAGCTGTTGATAGTTCTGGCTAAATAGGCTTACTCTTTCTTCTGAACACCTCCTGTAAAAGTAAAACAACTTTGTAGAAGAGAGGTAGAGCTTTTCTCCAATGAACGCAGCATGTTTTATTGCCCTGAGCTCAGTGGCTGTCTTGCAGGGGAGAAACAAGGTATAGTGAAGAGAGAATAATAGCATGCAGCTATTTGAATGTTGTTGTTTTTTTTAAAAAAATACTTAGGGAAATCAATGAGTAAAAATAGCGGGCCATTATTATGTCATCTGCTCCAAGACTCCAAGAAGGTTATGGGATTCTTTAAGCCAGTCCAGGCTGTAACTGGAAATAGCTGTTGCCTTTTTCCTTTCATAAATGTATCTAGTGCTTTTCATGAACTATCACTGGTATAATTGTGGTAAAGTGAAATACGTTGTTGTGGAATGTGGAGATCTCTGCTAAACACTAGAGTTTCTAGCATGGAAATCATCACCCTAACTCATAGCAGCAGGTAAGTTGCTTTCCGCCCCCTTCCTGATTAGAAGCCTTCCAAAAGAAAAGTTCTTTAGATTGCATGACTAGTTTTTGTAGCCGAATTATTTCACAGTGACTGGTGTTGCAGATTATTTATTTTAAAGGTAAATAGAAGCAGACTACAGCTAGCATGAATATGTTCCTTTAAGCTTGCAAAAGGCACAGAATCCAGCCTTAAATGCCCAACTATATTCAGTGTTCAACAGTCAATTTTATCCTGCCATGAGCTCTTATTAGTTGACAAAGAGGAAAAATTGTTATTGCATGCGGCTATCTAGCTGGGTGGTCTTCCAGGAGCTATAATCAACACTGTCTTTCTCATCAATACGCAGTTCAACACTACAAATTTATCTTATCGTGTGGTAACAGCAAGGGTTTACTCTAAGAATTGTGAGAAATTGCAAATGGGCTTTCAAAAGGAAGCAGGATGAATTGCATTTAGACTTGGGTTCCTTTGTGGCATAGCAACTGTAAAGATTTTTTTCCTTACTTTTCATGCTAAATTTGCCAGTTGGGTTTTTTGTGTTGGTCTAATTTTTTAAAGTTATTTCTCCTCTGCAATGAGTCATTACCGCTACTTTCAACAAATGAATAGCCATTTTAGTTAAGATTTATTACAAAGAAATGCACATTAGAAACAATCATCTTGATAGACATGTAAAATTAGTTTGGTGATTAGTAGGCTGTGAAACTGTTAAGTACTGTTAGGTAAATTGCCGTGGCACATATGCACTATTTAATCCATTGCATAAATAAAATAGTTTTGAAATATTGTTATGCATGTCTAGAGAATGTGAAAATGCTGACTGTTTAAACACAAAAGAGCATATTTGCAAAAGGAAGCTGAAAATTAGCTTGTCAAATATGGTAGAATATTATGGGTAAGAAGAAGAAGGTAATATTGAGCAAGTTATTAAGGAAACTGCTTTCTATTGTTTCATTATTGTAATGTTCTGGAATGTTATACATTTGCTGGGGGCAGAAGGGGGGAGGGATCTTTTTATTTCTTTCATTTTCCCCTTTTTGTCTTCAATGAAAATGAAGAATAACAACCTCAGACAGTACCAGTAGAGTATGTGCATGTATATTGACCTGTTTCCTTTATGGCACTTGTGAGAAGGCTCCACTTTTATTATGCAGACACTAAGAAGACTTCAGAATTAATGTTCTGGGTATCAGAAGACATCCCACCCCACTTTCAGTTTTTAAAATACACGTCAACACTTAAGTTGGGTAGACAGCAGCACTAATCATATTAAGCACAGTCTCCAAACTCACGGGGAATGCATAATTAATTCATTGTTTTAGAGGTGCTCATTTACTGGTCAAGGGCAAGCAGTCCATGCATAGCTCCCCATATGAGTAAAGAGAAGAGAGCCAGTGTGCTGTTCAGTGTGACACTGCCATTCCCTCTGCCCACTAAATCTTGTTTGTTACACCTCTACCATGAGCCAAAACCATCAAGCGGTTTCCATTAAAGTGTTTGCCACGTAGAGTGCAGTAGGGTAGTAAATGCTAATTCAGTGTCAATTAGAAAAATGCCTCTAATGGGGGGAGGGGGGTGTAGTTAAAAAGAGGCACTTCTGTTGATTCATTGCTGAGTCTCAAGCTCTCTTCCCCCCTCCCTTCTCCATTCCTCAGTACTGTGCACTGTAAGCCTCTTTCAACACTTTATGTTTATTATTTTATAGCAAGTTTAGCTTGGATGCACTTTGCTCTGTCCTTTTATTTTACTTTAAATGTAATCCCAGAGTTTACCTCTGTACTTAAGCCCCTTTAAAACCCTGCTTCACAAGTGCATCGTTACATTCCGCAAGTCTTAATGGTTAAAAGGTTTAATATGAATTTAAACGTAATCCTAGCATTCGGGAAATCGGTGGTCATCTGAATTAATCCTGTTTAGTTTTACCCCTGCATTTCGGGTGCACGCTAAAAGTGTGCTCAGAATTAAACTAATGCACATAATATCTGCTTATGTAAACATGGACTTCATTAATATGGCTGGTGAAGTTCTGGATGAAAGGCAGCTTATATCAGCTTCATCTCCGTTACTTTTAAATAGGCATATGAAAAGCATTATGTTTTGACTGTGGCTGACTCCAGTGCAGTTACTATGGGTGCAAGTCCCACAAAAGCTGGGTCTCATTGATTTCATTTGGGGACAGTTAACTCCATCTTTAAAATCAGTGTGATTAATTTTGGAACTGGTATATATCCTCAGTATGAAATACACACTGTGACCTATTGGTTAGTAAGTCAGAACAGAAAGACAGTTTGGGAGTAAAATTTTGTTTCTATATTTGTTATGTATAACTCAATTCCCCCCCCCCCCAAATCTGATAAACTAGTGCATCTTAAGTTATTGTTTGTATACAGTGATTTTTCAAGACTTTTGTTTCCAACCATGAGATATAAAAACTTCATTACACTTTTCTTGAAATCTTGAATTCCTGTTTTGAAGCAGTTACAGGGAAATGAAGGCATAATAAATTGGAAAAAGAAATTGTGCATACATATGATGCACTAAACCTCTGCCGACCCTCAGATAAGCACATTCTGTCCATTTATTCCTCTGTCATTAAATTGACTTCACAATTTATTCTTTTCTTAAGTCAAGGGCAGCTTTACACGTACAAGGAAAAGGCATGTGCACTTCATTGTCTAGCATTGCAGTGAATGGAGATGCTCTTGGGTGTGCAGGAGCCTAGTACATTGCAGATCTTGCCTGTGGAAAAAAAAAGTTTAGGTCTGAAGAAGCTACGACATTTCCATGGCAACCTTCCTATGTACATTTGCATGTATACTTACAATACTCTGTGTTTATGTAACACATTCAAAGCAATGTACACCTAGATTCTCAGAAATTCTCGCAGCAGTTTTATATAGTAGCCAGTATTATTATTTCCCTGTTTCAGCGGGGAGCCTGAGACGGTGGCTTGCCTAAGGCAATCAAGTGAGTGCATGGTTGAGATGAGGTTTGAATCAAGGTTTCCTTCCTTACAGCTTCTTCTTAATCATTGCACTCCCCTAACTTTCTCATCAACTAAGCATGCATGGATATATAATATGGTTTTCTAATGTTTTGATGGTAGCACACAGCAGTACTAGATTGAATTAGGACATAGTTTAAGTTGTATATTCTCCCCTTGGTGTCAGTACAGTATGTGGATGATTTATATGGGAACTACAGTAACATAGATTGCATTTTCTCCCCTCTGTTGTTATATAATGTGTTTCTTTTCCAGAGTGTCAAAATTGTGCTTTATAAAACCCACATTAAAGTTATTTTTTGTCTTCCCCATGTTTGTGTTTCATTAATTTGAATTACATTTCTAATAGAGCCTTTGCATTTTCAACGCTGTGTGAGGTTTTAAATTGGAGAAGCAAGCCACAATATTTTTTTTTATAAAAGAAAAAAAGAAACACACACCATTGCCTGAATCTCTGCACTTGGATGCAAGTCAGACTGTCTTTTTTTCTTTCTTCTGTCTCTCTCTCTCCTTTTTTGCAGTGGATAAACTTCAAAGGCATGTTGTCAGAAGAATTTAAAGTTAGAACTTACATGGTGGTGTGTGCATAGACAAAAATAATTAGGCGTCTCAACAGTAACGAACTTTACATGCTATGCTGTGCAATTCACTCGGTGTGTGGTGTATTGGCCCATAAGCTGAGTAATATTGTTTCTTTGTACAAAATGTAATTTGAAACCACATCCTCATTTTTCCAGTATGTTAAATTGGAATAATGAAGATTAACTGAATATGTTAAGGTACATCACACGAAAGCACTCTGAAACAAGGACTTGTGTTGCTGCAACTCAATGCAGCATCTTGAACTTGATCCTTTCAAGCTCTGCCACACTTGTACTTAGAAACTTCTTTGAGTTCCGCTACCCTCTGTTGAAATAGGTACGTAGGATTGAGTTTGTTTTATTCAGGCTTTGTTTTATTATTTTACCTATCTGCGAAATTTGCTCGCCTTTCTTAAGGAAAAAGGTCTTAGGTGAAACCGTCATGAATAAACCAGGGCTATATGAGCCTCCCTGAGAAGGGAATGCCAAGAGTGGGGTTCCATGATGGAAAAAGTTCTATCTGTGGTATCCACCCACCTTCTGGTAGTAGTGACAGGACTTCAAGAAATACCTTGGAGAACTATCTTAAAGAAATGGGTAGGTTCATATTTGAGGAGAAATTCACATGCCTGTATGAAACTACCTTATGCCTACTCAGACTATTGATCCATCTAGTCTCCACCGCCCCCCCCCCCCCCATCATCATCTTCCTGGTAAATTAAAAGAGTTGCCAACTATTGAACCTGGAACTTCTTGCATGCAAAAGTGAACTGGTGGAGTTGTTATGAGTGTGTTATGAGTGTGTTTATTTAAACTATTTACATAAAACACCAGCCATTGTGTGTCTTCACCTCATACGAGAATGTGCACATAGCAGCAGCATAAGCAGTCCAGTAAAAATAAGCCCCATGATAGTAATGCTTTTGAAAATTTCACACAGTTACTGGTGAATGTGCGTAGAATCTAAATGTAGACTGTGCCTTGTGAATGGGCAATGTATGAAATACTCTGTTTATGCCACCAGGCTCTGCACATTCCCTAGCATTGTTTGACAGGGCAATATGCACAGCTTGATGAACTGTTCATTTTTGCACATTGTTCTCCGTGTTCAGAGAAATGTCTTCAAACACTGATGGAACACAGATCACGAAGAAGATCACCTAGTTTCTTGTGGTTGGCGTTAACATAATGGGGTCTGCCACAGGGAAGACCTTCCACACACTGCCTCTACCTGTGTCTCAGAACGCAGTGGCACACACAAGAGGACCGCACCAGCTGATCTTCCAGTAGCTTGGCCCCAAAATGTTTAGGACTTGAAATGTGATTGCCAGCGCCTTAAGTTATACTCGGAAACAAACTGGCAGCTGGCGCAGCTGATAAAATAAAGGGGCCACATGATACCACCACTTGGCATGCAATGGAGACATGTGGCATATTATTGTATGGAATATTTATTGACCTCAATGCAGCAGGTGCTTTTGCACACAGGAAATAAGATGTGAACCAAGGGCCTATCAGCTCAAGACATTTTCTGTTTACTTCACTGAAGGAAGCACCATCATGTGTGAATCTTTGGCACATGGAGCTGTTTGTGACTAGGGAAGCTTACTCTTGTATGCTAGTTCAAAGTACACTGAAGTGTACCAGAGTTGTAGATCAGGGAAAAAAGCTTTAAATGTAAACAAGTAAGGTTGTGTAGTGTGTGTGTGTGTGTGTGTTACAACGTTGCTATCAGAATTTCAATTCTAAATTCAGAAGTCACAGAAATTCAATATCTACCCTAACTTTCTTCTTCTTTTTTGAATAGCAACTACTGTTGTTTCGCTAAATGTTCCCTTCTCACACTTTTTATTGCTGAAAATTGAGTCGTTGCTTTCCTCTGTAGTCTTCTGCTTATATGCCAGTGGGCATATAAGACTGGATTGTTGGCAAAGCTTGAAAAATTAACTGTGTAATCATTCTGTACCTCAGAAGATTGAGATGTCTGTCTTATGTATGAGAACGTGTGCAGTTTTACAATGCATGCGTTTTCCTAGAAGCCAGCAGTGACTAGGAAATATTTTACGGTCATCCCAACTATGAAGATTAAAAGCTTTTGTCATCTAGAGTTTCAGAGCAGAGTATAAGGTTCTGCTGGAAGCCTAACTTTGTTTTCTATGTGACCCACAGATGTTTTCATCTCCAAAAAGGGACACCATTGCTCATAAAAGGTGATTAAGGCCGTTACTGTAGAACATGTGTTGGTGCCACATATTATTGGGGAGGGATTCTGAAATCCATCAGGCTTATTGACCGGTAAAGTACTACTGAAAACAATAGCCTGCAATTTTAAGTAGTAAGAATTATGCTGTCTTCAGTGGCAGCTCTGTAACTAATAAAAAGTTTTACTTGACTTTCATGCTCTCGATGTTCTCGTTTTGAGGTGATCCTTATGTTCTAATTTGCTGTGCACAAAGCACCCTTCTCTTTATTTAGTCTATTGTCAAATAAGAAAAACAAAGCATACCTATTAAAATGAGCACCCAGAGATGTTGGAAGCATTGCCTAATATCTGTGCTAGTTGCATAAAAGGGAATGGTTTGAATTGCAAAGTGATGTCTGACATTTTCAGCTGTACATGCCGAAATATTCTAAATATTTAGAGTAATTCATTTTAGTACTTAGAACTGCATATTCCTTCACATAACAAAGAAAATATATAAACCCAGCTCATACATTGTTGGTTATTCACCTCTTCTGAAATTTATCGGTTGTCCTTGTAATCTCTGTTCCAAAAATAATATGGGGAAACATTTAAGGGAGGCATTTTGTGGTGCTTTTTAAAATTCAATTAATCACTATTAAAAATCTTTTCTAAAAAAATATTACTGTGTTCTTTTTGGATTGATGCATCCAAAAAAGTATTTTGGGGAAGCCAGATAATTAATTGATTATTATTTTTAGACATGTCCTGTGATCCATTATTTTTACTTCACTCAGAAGTATGTGGCTTTCGAAATGATACGATACTGCTTGTCACAATGGTAGCTGGAGGAATTTCTTTTTATGCAATGCAGCAGGCTTCTGTATGGTGGCATGTTGCCTTTTTTACAGGTAGAGCAACACGACAGGTGATAGTCCTATATATCAAGTCACTTTTTCAGTTTGCGTGTTTTTATGTGTGTGTGTAACAGTAACCTTTTTAACATGGCCATATCAAGAATACGTCAAATGTAAAATTTGCTCTGTTGGGTGTGCTTCCCTTCATAACTCTTTCATAATATAACAGTGCTGCTACAAAACTGCTTTCCCAAGTTATACAGTGTTGGAAATTTTGTTGTGTTCAATATCTAAATGAGAAGCTGCCCGGGATTTCATTTTTCCAGAGTCTGACCCTGAAAAAAACTTTTAAGTGTTGGGTTGGCTGAAACCCCCGATAAAGCAAAAGTCTAGTTGTGTTAGATAGCAGTAGTATATTCTGTGAATAAAGGTTTTGAGTTGGGTCGCTTAATGCAGACAAAATCTATTTAACTGCCCTGAGGCTCAGGCCAGAGTATGACCATTACTAACATACAGCCCATTTCCAAAAGTGATTTTGAAAGTGATCCTTTCCCCATTGAGTTCAGTAAGATTTTCTTCCTATGACTTCAGTTAGTACAAATTGCAGCCTTAGGCAAGGCTGAAAATATTAAAGTGAGTACCATATGAGAAATAAAGCTACAGAGAGAGCTTGCTCACTTATGATATGACGCCCCCCAAATATAAACACTAGTTCTACTTATGTATAATGCAAATAATATATTTAACAAGTAATCGTCTTTTGTGCTAATCTTTGTTAATCAGCTTAATTTAGTACAATTACAAATTGTTTAAACTTGGGTATTTCGCTTGGAGTATGGGAAGAAGAAATTAATCCTGCAAAACAAAATATTTCCACAGTTGAAGGATGATGGTAAAATATGTTGATAGCATTTGTCTCTGTTTTTGTAAATGTAGGCATTATTATGATGTGTTCTGTGACTCTTACATTCCAAGATATTTCGATAATTTTCTTGAAAAACAAAGCAATAGCAATTACAACAGCAGTTCACTGTATTTCAGCAGTTTATTTCAGCAGTTTATTTACTAAATTTCCTTTCTTTTTTCAGACTATTCTACATTACTTCAATCTCATTTTAACATGTGATGTTACTAGTTAAAGGCAAGCACTGCTGCAGTTTTCTTGTTCAGAGCCATATTCAAAAGCAATTCTAAATAATTTTCTTTAATGCTCTGCATTATTTAGAACCTCTCCTTTTGAATTTAATAGCAAAATCTGTGTTTTGAACCAGAAATCTGTTGAAATGTAACAAAACAATAACAGATTGATACATGTTTGGGGTTATTGTTTTTTGGGAGGGGTTTTTTTCTTTTATTTTTTGAACCTATAGGGTCTATTTTTGTGTTTTTATATTATCTGTAATCCTCAGATGAGAGTGGTATAGAAATTTTTAATAATAAAATTGTTTAAGCTCCAGTGATTATAATACAGTCTTTTATGTATTTGTTGGAGGTTTATTTGTTAAACACAGTCACTCTGATTAGGTAGTTTATGAAGATCCTGTGTAATACCTTAGTTGTTGAAAATCTATCGTTGCTTATGAAAAGCAACGTCATTAATGTTCCTGAATTTTCTTTCAATAGCTCTTTAAATAATATTGGTTTTAAAATCTTGTCTAAAGTAAGCAAAACAGATTGATACATTTCTGATTCATCTTGGTACCAGTGTTCCAACTTTTACAACATTGTAATATATTTCATTGCGCCAAATTGTAGCTTCTGTGTTTGAATATTTGCCCCACTGTTTAACAGGAATCACTAAGGTAACTTCTTCTTCTCCTCCTCCTTCCTTACCTGCCTTTCACCGTAAAGTCCAGAGGCGGATTACAACATTAAAAACACCATTAAAAACAATTTGAAGCAACTGAATTCTTATGAATTACATCTATTAGACTTTAACGCCAATGAGCAAAATGTCTAAGGGATTACCTATGTTGATTGTACATTCTAATGTTGGTTGACTGATAAAAATTGTCCACTTTTGTTGGTTTTGGAAAAAAATATATCCCTTGGAACTATATCTCTTTAAGTATAAAACCTTACTTCTTTAGCTAGGTTTCAATAAGCCACTAATATTTTAATTCAATAAGCCACTAATATTTCAAGAGAAGAGTAGTTCTACTATTTGTGGAGTGTGTGATATACCCCACCCTAGAATCACTTGATTTGTTGAAAGTGGAGAAAATAAATAAGCAAATCCTTGTTTCATGCAATTAGAAAATAAGTGCTCTTAAAATGAGATACATTTAGCCTATGTATGCAGTTTGTAAAATTAGTGGAATTGAATAAATTAACACAAAATGTTACTAATTGAACAATATATCAGTCAAAAATAGAAATGTAGCAAAATAAATTATTTTTATTACTAAAACAAAAGAATCTATTTTCTAAGGGGCATTTAAAAACTTTGGGTGAATGTCTACAGAATCAATTATTTTCTCCCACTTTCTTTTTTCCTGGTATGATATTCACTGATTAATGGCATAACCCTGTTAAAAACCAATTACAATTTACGAAGGACCCCCCTTCAATCATAACCCCCAAACTAGAATTTTGACCTAGTATTCAGGTGCACTATCTCCTTAGCAGCATTTCTGGAGTTGCATCTGTGATTTGAGATATATGTGTAGTCTTGTTAGAGAGAAATTATCTGGTTCCTGTGAGTAATCTGGTTAAATCAATGCATATATTGCTTTTCAAATTGAACCCATTGCTTTAAGTCTAGGCTTCATTAATCAAGTAACTGAAAACAATAGAACACTTTACTCCCCTATCTATGGAACTTTTCCCCAGTACGAGATTTGACTGCCCCACATTTTATATTTATTAAGCAAATAGCTGAAGACCTACCAATTTTTGCCCTTTGGATCATAGCAAGAGTGGCACAACTTGTTCAACTGTATTGCTCAATTTTCATAAATTGTATTTTATAGTAAATAGTGTTTTAAGTATATTTTTAATGAAGTATTTTATAAATGTTAGTTGCTCTCAACTGTGTATGAGGAACTGTAGTGTACAATAAATATATTTCCCATGTCACATTTTGAAATATTAAACTGCCTATTAATAGATAATAATAGGTGTTGCCATACTGTTCAAGGACTTGAGTTCTTCCTTGAGTGTTTGTAAAAGAAAAAAGTCCAATAAACTAATAAAGATTTGAGTTTTTCAAAGTGAAACTAATTTACTATTTGCAAGATTGTATTAGTGTATCTGTTACCAGCTTTGAAACAAGCCCAATATCTTTAGCTCATTTAAGATCCTTACTTGTTCCGAAGTTGTAACCATAGAGTGGCATTTATTTGAATTGGTTTGCTCATTATGGGCAAAGTAGGAAACTATGGTTAATTTGAGAATTTCTGGATTAATTTCAGTTTTCACAAAGGAAGAGACAAAGAGAATATCTGTTTGCAGAAGAGTCTGTTAAATAAGCAAAAAAATGATCATCCAAACTGAGCCAGTACATCAGGCTCCTTACTTGATTCTGTTGTTAGCAATCCATTTCAGGACCATTTCATTGTTTGCTTTTATTGGTTAGTTATTCTCAGGGCTTTTTTTCCCCAGCCAGAACTTGGTTCCGGCACCTCTCAAATGGGCACATTGCCACTATAAGACAAGAAGGTGAGTTCTGGCACCCTTTTTCTAGAAAAAATAGTACTGGTTATTTGAAACAAGGTATTAGAAGTATAATTCTCAGCAAACATGTAGGGTTCCCCGCCCCCTCTTATTGCAGCAATATTTCTCTCTCAGTATATTCAAGGAAACCAACATTATTTCCTCCTTCACTTTCCTTTTCCCTAAACATCTGATAACCGTTTGTTTTTAATCACCCTTACAGTGTACCCTCTAACCCACAGCACTTTCATTGTGTATTGGGGGAGAAGGCTGTGCCGGAGGGTATTTGGTTTACACTATATACTCCCAATTTATCCTAAAATCTTTTTAATGTTTCCTGTGGCAGTCCCCCTCCCCCCTGTTTCCACATGCATATACAGGAAGCTGAGAAACGCTGCAAAAAGTCTCTGGAAATTTCAGGAAAATCTTTGATTACAAGTAGGTGTAAAATTCCACGGACCTGATGTGTTCTTATGTGACTTTTGGAATTTGCCAGATATTTTCTGAAGAATACACATCAGAGTACATGGTTGGAATTTAAAGAAGAAACCTGGTAACTAATAGTTCTTTTGGAGCTGTTCACAAGTTATCCAGTTGTATGTTTGCTGTTGGGAAGTGGAATTGTGGTTATAATGCAAGCTAGGAAGCTATGTCTGTGTACTAAATTCTCAAGTAATTTTAGCAATTTTAATATGCCACGGTCCCCACTCTACTCCAGTGTCCGGTTTTTAAGAAGACCATTGGTCATTTCTTCCATTGTACTCCATTGTGTTGCTTTAAGTCATTGTACATAATTAAATTAACTTATTTCTTCTTCCATCCCATTCTTCCATCTTTTCCCCTTGTAAATTTTGTATTGTTTATGAGCCTGTTCAGTATCTAGTAGAAATCTTTTGTGTAGATGTTCCGTTCTGAGGCTTATGTCTGTAGGATATAATGCAAACATAGAAAAACACTCTCACACTGAGGAAAATTGATTTTTGGCAGTTGCCAAAACCATATCCTGTCCTGTACAGCATGTAAACTAAACATACATGTTTGGGTAGGGGGACAGTGTCTAAGAATTTATGGAGATGGGGGATAGATTTTCACTTCTTCCCAACTGCTTTGTGTTTTTTTAAAGAATAAAATGTCATACCAATAGACATGTGGAACACTTACAGATATGTTAATAAATATCTGATATTAACTGTGGGCAGTATTCAGCAAAACAGTTGTGCACATGCAAGGATTCACATTAGTGCAACTAATGCAACTAGTTGATAAATAAACCTTTTGTTTGAGCTTACAGCATTTAAACATTTGCTATTTGGACCCAAAAGAAGAAAAACATTCTGCATATGATCTAAACCTTTTTTACTTTATATGTTGCTCATCATGTTTGTGTCTTTATGCTAAGTGATAATTTGGAATATTAGTTAATTTATTAATTCTTCCGTCACAAGCCCTGGGATGTGTGTGTGAATCTCTTAAGAACACATGATGAATGATAAAGCCTCTTGAGATACTGCTAAATGTAGAATACTCCAGCCATCATATGTGTGGCTTTTGCATAAATGTAGAATACTCCAGCCATCATATGTGCAGCTTTTGCAAAAGATGTGTAGGGAAAGGAGAGTGCACAAAGCAAGAATTTTTAAATTGTTCAGCGGCTCTTTCCATGGCCCCACATATGTCCATCTAAAATGTGAACTAACAGGATTTTCCTATGTTGTCTTCATTTGATATGGACATAGAGTGGCAGACAGGGGATTGATGATGATCTCAGCAGTTGGCATGATTAGAGACAAATGGTAGAGACCACAGGTACAGCTGTTGAAAGCTGTCAGAATCTTGCCTTTTTTCCTGCTTAGATGATCTTCCTAGATTGTCTTCCTTCATAGCTGGAGACCTTTCAGAGTCATGTGGGTTTTTTCTCTGAAAGCATGACCAAGATTTTGAACTTTTCTGCTTTGCATGCAAGCATCTGTGCTTTTATTCCTTCAACACCCTGAATCTTTGTTCACTCAATGTTGCTAACACTTATCCAACTTTTCTAGGCTTGGTTTCCCAGTTGTTTCCCTTGTGGGTTTCTGTGACATTTCTGTTGCTTGCAAAATATCTTAGTAAATAGCATCCCTGTCTTTTCTTCCAAAACATGCTTCTCACTTATCATATACAGTGTTTGTTTGTGTGTACATGCACAACACACACACACACAAAGTTAAGTAGTACTTCAGCAGCTAATTCTCATCTCATGTGCTGTGAGAACTTCTGACTTGGATTGTAAACTCCTAGACAAACAGTGCCATGAAGAACTACAGTAAACAAATATTAGAGGTTATTTAGATGTGGGAATATGTGCATCATATAGCCTGTACTCTTGGTACTCTTCCCTGCAACATTTCAACAAGGAGCAATTAAGTATAATACCTTTTCTATTCATTTCAATGCTGGAGAAAGATGGGGGCTCACAGTTGTGATGCATGTGGAAGTCTGTCATTGATATTCAAGTGAATGAAACACTTCTTGCTCACAGTGCACAGGAACTCTGTGGAGTTCTCAATCACTGTGGTTATACATTCTCTCAAAAGCTCACAATCTAAAACAAAGAATACAAGAAAATTAAGGAAGATTGAATGTAAGATGATGTTGGAGTACAAGTCCTATCATCCCTGGTCATTGGCCATGCTGGCTGTGGCTGATGGAAGTTGGAGTCTGAACATCTGGATGGCCAGCCGACCCCACTGTAGAGGCATTTTCCTCCTAGCAACACAGTTATTATGACGCCTTGCCCTAATGGATTTATTGACCCTGTTTATTTGAATCCCATGTGCTTTCTGAATATATTCTGTTCTTGAAAAAATCATAGAATATTTGAATTCAGCTAGGCTTGCCAATCTGACGCCACAAGAATAGAGTGGGTAAGCAACCTTCCTCCTATTGTTAGGAACATAGGAAGCTGTCTTGTGCTGAATCAGACCATTGGTACTGCTGTCTGGCAGCAGCTCTGCAGGGCTTCAGATGGATCTCTCCTAGTCCTACCTGGACATGCCTGAATGAACCTGGGACCTTCTGCATGCAGAGCTTGAGTTCCACTTCTGAACCATGGCATATGTTCTTTGTCATTTCTGTTAGAGGATATATAGGTATAAATATATTGGAAACACTACATGCATCAGACAAAACAAAAATAGAAACTTGATTCCTTAAAGGCTTTTTCTCTTGCTGCCTTTTCTTTAATTATACCCTACATTTACTGTGTGAGGTTTCCACATAACTTTGTCCTGAATATTTATGCTTTTATGCTGCAAGTGTTATGCAAATCTTTGGTCCTAGGTTTCCAGTTGGACGGTGTAGGTGCATAAATGTTGTTATAAATGCAACTCTCTCTTTCCCCCTCTCTCTGTGTGTGTTTGTGTATGAGAGAGGGAGAGGGAGAGAGAACAGCCTAAAGTCTGCATACTCGAGCTACAATGTGTGGTGTTCAGTTCACATATGTTTGAGGTGCACAGGAAATTGAAATATACAAAAGTTCAAACTCCTGCAATGCTACTTCTCATAACCAATTCCCCTATCACACTAAATTCCCATAAAGCACATGCCAGTTGCTTCTCTTGCCTTCTCTGGAGGTAGGCGAGCATTTCTAATATAGTGTTTTCCTTTCCTCTGTGCCACAAAGTGGTAATATATTTGTTGATGACAAAACCAACAGGTGCCAGGGCTGTTGGGTACTGACGCTATTTGGCTCAATGCCTACAGTCGCACAGTGGATATATTGTATATCTGTAGGTTTTTGTGTCGTTCTATGTCCTTTTGAGGGATGGGATAACCCAGTTGAAATACATACTTAAACTCCTGAGGGATTAGATGTGTTTCCTTTGCTTTACAGTTAAGAATTTTACAGTTTCTTTGTTTGCAGGTTCTCAGATTGCTTAATGATTCCTCACCCCCCCCACCCCTTTTGCCCAGGTGTGTATAATAGCTGTATTTGAACCTTTCTAGGTTTGCCAGTTTTATTACTCAACATATGGTATATCCCTTTATTTCTGTCTGCTATGTCATTCCTTTGCTTTAGGGGCCCTGTTATATGCTGGGAGTTTTGCTTTAACAATTGGATTTCTAGAATCGGACATGTTTCAAGCTGGGAAAGACTGAGATTTGTTTTAGGCATCAAGATACTTTAATGAAGGTTATTTACAGGTCGTTGTCTTTTTTCCTCCCACCTTCATGATGATTGTAATATGGCTTCCCTAGTTGTGAAGATAAGAACCTTTTGGCTTCTGCTACAATTTTCATAAATGTGACTTATGGTACATTCATATGGCCATTATTGATGCAATGGCAATTTCCTTTAGCATGCCTAAGACACCGCTTTCTGTGGGAGTCAGCCTGCTCTCAACATCAGCTGTGGCTGTTACCACTTCAGTACCTGTGTTGAATTTGGGGCTTACGTCGCAGGCAGTTCCCCTGACACAAGGCATCTTCTTGACCTGGCTTGTCCATCATGAATTTCTAGGGCTACACAGTCTTCTTCCTTGAAGCTTTATCCAGCAGCAGTTGATGGCTTTGGAACTCTATTACACAATACCAGCTGTAGGCACCAGGGAAGCAGCTCCTACTGTTATAGCTTTAATAATAATAATAAAATCTAGCAATCAACTGAACTCGGAACCCAGGGCGTGTTTCCAGCTAGTAAACACTATAGCATCCAATGGATAGCAGTGTTTCAACTATGCTAGTCATCACCATTACCTCAATATTTATTTATTTGTTAAATAAATAAATAAATAAATAAATAAATATCTCACCCTCCCTCCCAAAGGAACTCAGGGTGGCAAACACTTCTTTGTTAAAAATTTAAAAACCTGTTTAAAATGTTTGAAAGCACTTTAATGCAATAAAACACAATAAAACATCCATAACAGATTTAAGAACACATGTTAATCATGTGGCTGGATAGACCCACTGAAACAGGAAGATTTTCAGAATTAGAGTTCAGTAATGGTGTCTGCGTAATGTCAAGAGGCAAGAAGTTCTAAAGTACAGGTGCCGTCACACTAAAGGAATGACTTCTTACAAATGTGGAATAGACATTGTGTGGCCCTTGTAGAAGTGCAAGTTATGAAGATTGTTGTGAGTGAGTTAGGACGTATGGAGTCGGGCAATCTCTTAAGTAAACTGATTGCAAGGTGGTGAGCACCTGAAATACTGATAATAACATCTGGATCTCAGTGCAGTAGTGACCTTGCTGGCAGTGCAAATATTTGAGCACAAATGCTGACACTTGTGTCAGCAATTGTGCTGCAGCATTTTGCATTAACTGTGGTTTCCAAGCCAAACACAAAGGAATCCCCATGTAGAGTACTTTGCCGTAGTCCTGTCTTTAAGTTACCAGTGCCTGAACCACTAGTCAAGCAGCCCCGGTCCAGGAACAGTCACTGTTGTCTTACTAGCTGAAGCCTGTGAAAAACACTCTTAGCCACCAAGACTAATGTTTTCTTTGGACTTAACATTTTCTGCTTGCCAATTTACTGTCTGATTTGAATTTTCATCTTTGAGAGTCAACATTGTATCAGTCTGTCTTACAGAGATACCATCTTTTAGATGGCTCAATATTAAGGTATACCCTCATCTTGAACAAACACTTAATCTTGCTCTCTCTGTGTGTGTCTTGGTTACTTCATCTGTGAAATTGGAATAATTAACCCCCCACAAGTGTACTCAGAATTAATGTTGGTAATGTTTGCGTGTAGTTTTGAAAATAGGAATAATTGTTAATAGGTCTCTATGTCTATCTTTACTGATTTAAAGAATAAGGCATTTAACTCTTACACACTGGGGAACATGAAACTGTTTTTGCTGTTACAGTTAGACTTGAGCACTTAACATATGTGTCCTCCCTTAAAATCTATCCTTCCTCACTGACCCATCTTAACATATCAATAAATATGTCTCTGAGTGAATTCACTGTATTCCCATGATTGTTAAGTAGAAAAGCATTTTTATATAATTACAAGCCTAATATCCCTCTTAAACACACCAACATTACCTATCCAGGGGGTTCTGAATGACTGTCTGTCTCCCTGAATTTAGCATTGAAATGTGAAAACCTTCATTTGCTAGCCTTAATAACATTAAACTTTTTTTGTTGACTCTTTTTATCAGGAACTTAATATCTCTGCATTAGAGGCAGAAAAGAGTGTATGGAATGCTAGGTACTGTGCACTATTTATTGCACTTCCTTGTTCCATTTGGGATTTTGGGGATTTCTGGTCCTTTGTCACCCTAGCTGAGAAGTAAACTGAAACCTTATGTACTAATTCAAAACAACGGCTTGATGTCACCTTCCTTAAGTACTTTGACTTGAACTCTGAGTTGCCTCCAGGGACTCTGATCCAATGGAGGCTCTCAGTGGCAAAAAGAGGAGGTGATTTCTGCCTATTTTCCTTTCGCCCTGCATCCCCCAATCTTCCGGAGCAAATTTCCAGAGGCCCAGAGAGCTACATCCCCTCTCTTCCTGCCCTCACCTTCACCAGCAGGAGTACCTTGTGGGTGAAGCTCACACCAGTATATGCAAAGTCCACTTAGCACATACCATGTATTGCAGCCCATCAGCTCTTTGCCTGTCACCAGAGTGGTTAGTGGTGTGAGCAGGTATCTACCTCTCAGATAAACACCATTTAAGAAAGGTTGTGTGTCTCCTTATCAGCGTGGTTGGCTTAGGTGAACATGTAGAGCATTTTCTAGCCTTGAAAATACAAAAGTATTTCCCACAAAGGAAGTATCCTGTGTTTTCTTTATAAAGACTGGAAATCCTGTTATAGGCTGAGATCCAAATAAGTACTTAAAGAGCCTGGGAGTGTCCACTAGGAGGTCAGTGGGAGCTCTTCACTTTAGCACTAGCTGCTTTTGGAACATCCCCTTCCAAAGTGTTTTGCTACGTGATATGGCAAGCATTCTGTTGATATCCAGAATGGGTATTCTGCCAAGAAACAAAAGTCAAAAGCCCCTTGGACATGCAGAACTAGTTTCCCCTTGCTTTAAAAATCATGTTTTGTTTTTCAGTTAACACAGGGAGAGGACTTTGTGTATGTGCGGAGGTTAACTTTCTGCATCTTCCCTATAATATCATAAGGACATATGCGAGTTTATTCTTTCATCTATACTTCCATGTACAGTGTTCACTGAATTTGATGTTATCTGCTTGAGTAGGCAATTAAATTCTGATTGGATTCCTTAATATTTTTCATAGATAGAAGAGCAGTCAGTTGCGGTGTCAGATATCTGTGCCAGGGTATCTCTCTGCCAGCTTTTATAAGCTTAGATGAATTGTCAACAACTTGTCTGCAAATAAGTACAACTGTTCCTCTGTCAAGAGGGTATGAGCAAAGCATCTGGAAATGTAGTAATTCAGAAAGAGCTACTAGTTTAAAAAAGCAAATAGGGAAAAACAGATCTGAAGAATAAGGCACCCAGCTTCAGCATTTTTAAAATAAATATACAGTTTATATGAATTATGTATGAAGCATGCATGCATGTCTCTAAAACAAAGTCTGTATTCACTCTTATGCTTTTTAGAGTTGAATGTCCACCTCCCCCATATTCTCTCTTTTCATTTCAATCCTGAAACAAGATTCTAGGCCAGGGGTCGGCAAAGTTTACTTTGCCTGGGCCAGTTCACTCCAGCGGAGATCCCTTCGTGCGCCGGATAGTGCACGTGTGAGCATGTGCGCCTGCAATTTCTGGTTTCTGCGTCTGCACAGATGCGATTTCCAGCACCGCAGAAGCGAGTCCCCACGCCGGTTTCGTGCCGCGCACGGGGACTCGCCAAGTGGGTGGCTCGGTTCGGGGATGGCTCGTGGGCTGGTTAAATTACCCCCGTGGGCTGCTTCTGGCCCATGGGCCTTAGGTTGCCTACCCCTGTTCTAGGCTTACTCAGTGGCGCAGGAAGTGATGTGCACATATGTTCTCAGATTCCACATAGAACGCTGGGTTGTATGTTTGAAGGGTCCTCATGTGAAAATATTGGCTCTCTCTTTTGAAGGATAAGTTACTCACACACCAATGTTTTCAAGCAAAGCATCATCCTCCAGATGTGAAACCTGAAGTATGAGAGTCATACAGTGTCAGTTCGTGCACATTTGAGTATGTGAATTACCTCCTCCGGAAGTTTCAGCCATTTTCACCCTCCTACCCCAAAGTTAAAAAAAAAAGTGGGGTTTACAGGAGCAGCTACTTTCCAAAACAATTTACCAAATGGAACAGTCTCATTTCAGTAGTGAAAGCTGGCATAATATGATATATATTCCATTTCAGTTGAAATATATTTCGACTTGGAAATTCTATGAAGTATGGGGACAGATTGTAAAAACACCCCCACCTTCTATTTGTTGCTAAACATGAAACACAAGCATTTGTACCTTCTTACTTTTTTTTCAGACAAACTAGATTTCTGTTGGGGCTGTTTGTTTTTAAGCAATATTCATTTCCTCCCCACTCGTCTTTGTTTAGTGCTTTTTAATTGTCAAAGTAGATTTCTTTCTTCAAAAGCTTTGAAACAACAGTTCTGGGATTTTTCAGATGATAAAAAAAAATTCTGGACAACTTCCCAGAAGAAAATTCCACTAATTGAAGCACACTGTTCTTTTACAATTAATATTTATAAGTGTATGCAGCATGTAAAGCAGCTTTGTAAAGTGTGTTACAAGAGTTTTAAAAATTAAGAATAAGTTAATTTAAAAGCTACATTGGATGATAGAAATGGGCTTAGTGGCTGCTCCTTGTGAAGATTAATTATGAGTGGTTGGAGCAGAGAAAGAGTTTACTTTTATTCCATAACTTCCTCTGCTCTTTTTAAAATCACGTTTGTTGGTTGTGTACTATTAAGGAGGCAGGACTAAGTTACTTGTGGCTGTCAGGCAGGTTATGCCATATCTGTGTGTGTGTGTGTGGCAGTGTTAATTCTCCTCAGAGTAGAGTCATTTAAATTAATACTAAATGTACATTTAGATGAGAATTCATCAGAAATGACTGCAGCCATGGCAGTAGACTGGTTAGTTTGCTTCAGTTAAGAATATCACAAACAAAATGTCCCTTGCAGCTGCATGCTATGTTACATTGTTGTTGTTGTTGTTTATTATCCACTCTTTACCCTAAGATTCCAGGGCAAATTGCAACAGTTAGTTTTAAAACTCAATGTTACAATATGAAAAAAGAGTTTTAAACAACTTGAAACAACATTTTCCCCATTTCCTACGATCTCATCCATTGAAAGCCATATATAACATACAGTGAGTGTTTTGTGTTGGAGCTGCCCATTCCATATACTTGAAAAAAATAAATTATTGCAGCTCACTTCACACATAGTGTAAATACTTTTCCCTAACCAGAATTTATCCTCCTGTAAGAAAAACATTCATATATTAAAGTTATTGAAAAGTTAAATTATGCATCAATAAGTGACAGAAGTTTTAACAGATAGGTCAGACAGGGTGAGGTAGAGGTAAGCTAAACAAGGTTGTAGAGAAACCTTAATGCAGAAACCACTGGCACAGCTCGCTACTTGTGAGTAACAAACTTCTAAACTCCTGGAAGAAGTTTGAAATCTGAAACTATCTTAAATCCAGGAACCTGCACTTTTGCTCAGTCACTCTAAGCCATGGTTTTACTTAGTGCTACTTGTGAACTGGATCACTATGTTACACCAGGTCTTCATGTTACACTGGAATCAATAGGGAAATTGCTGGTATTCCCCATACTTTTTTTACTCGGAAGGTGACACTAGAAAACATGATGACAATTTGTCAGTCTAATGCTTCTATTTCTTCGACATCTAAGCACTCCTTCAATGAAAATACCTTTTCTTATTTTCCTGCTTTCCAGAAGCAATCGATTTTAAGAATTTTTTAAGGCTTTTAAAAGAGTCTGTCTTTCATTGTATTTATATAGAGAAAGTTGTGCCAGAGATAGTTATCCTAAGTGGTTTCTAAGATGAAGTTAATAGTTTGTGATATCTTTTGTTTAGGAAAGTGGATCTGGTGGTATTTATTTGTCAATCTTTCCTTTACCTTTTCTGTAAGATTGATGGGTACCTTATCTTGCCCTTTTATCTTTGCGTTTGGGGGATTTCAGCAATGCTGGAATTACAAACACATCTTGGCAGCTTTCAGATCCCCAGCAACAGGTTTGTATGCATGTGTTAACAAATGAGTCTCTGTGAAGTTGTCAGCTTGCATTTCTGACATAATGAAGATGAGAGAAAAGTGAGACCTATTTTGTTTAGTTCAGTTATCTTCATAATGACTTGGAGCAGTACCTACTAGCTAACTTGAACAAGGGAGATTTTATACCGACTCCATTAAATCTATAGTATAGGAACTATGAAATAAAACAGAAATCTTCTCCATTTTTTTCTTTCAAGTATTGATCCACTGGCACTAATTTTATGCCTCTACCACTGGTCAGAGTTGCAAAGGCATTGAATGGTTGCATCTCCCACACCTTTCAGGAAGATCACCACAAGAGAAACACGAGCCATCTGCTACAGAAGGAGCAGCTGCAAGGAAATGTGAAAAAGATCATTGCTCTATCAGTTGCCCTGGGATTGAAGTAAAGTTGACCCACAAGTTATGTTTAACTTGTGCACATTCAGCTAGCTAAATAAATAAATAAATAAATAAATAAATAAATAAATGGAAGCAGGTGTTTGGGGGGAAAGACTTTGGTGATCTTACCCAGCATTGCACTATATGTGCTTTGCCAATATGCAATTTTGGCTTTATGCACTAACCCCAGAACATAACCCCCATGTAAGTTGCAGGTCTACTGTTTTGTGTGGAAAAACTGTAGCCCCTGTCATTGGCCATAGGAAGAAGAGCCACTTATGTCCAAGCAAGAGGTGGAAACAGCTTGGTGTACTATTATATAAATGCCTGTTTACAATCCAGTATTATGTTCTGGCATTGCAAAACTAATCTCCCTACTCTGCCTCTTCCTTCTTCTCTCCTTTTGTTCTTCTTGATTTTTTTAGCTTATAAGCCTAACGGCATCCTAAATGAAGTGAGCCAAATGTGGTGTTAATCATAGGCCTTCTTTCAGAATTTAATAGGAAAGGGAGTGTGCAGAAATTCTACATTCATTCAGTAGCAGTCTCTACAAAATAACCTTCCTAAATCATGGAAATGTTTCCTATGTTCATCTGTGTCAAGATCATTGAATCAAATTTAGTAGCAGGCACACAACAACTTTTGCTTTCATTCACTTCTGATGTCTGTGTTTCAAAGAGAAGGGTCTGATACGTTTTCTGCAAAGATTTCAAGTTAATTAAAATTTTCTGTTGGTTCCCTTTAAAGTGAAGATGAGATGCTGCTTTTAAGTTTACTCCTTGGAGAGTTTTAAAAAGGAGGATGATTAAGATGCCATGGATGATGGTGTCAGCTTTCAAGCACTGTAGTGTCTTAGATTATAAGAAACTAAACATCTTGGCTCTTGAGAAGCACAGATGCCTGAGGAAGAGAATGTGAAAACGTTTAGATCTTGCTTCATGGTAGAAATGGGGAAAACCCCACTGAAAAATGCACATCATACTTTTTCAAAAGCCATCTGAATGGCTTTTGAAATGGAGGAAGGTAGTTAAAATAATATCATCCATTAAACTATGGATTGCAGATGATAGTTTCCTCAAGTTCCCATATGTTAAAAATGTGATTTGAGACTCTCCTAATGATATCAGCTATTAAATATTTTAAAGGGAAAGGGCCTACAGTCTGCTTTTATTATTATTTTTAAAAGGTAGGGATTGTTGTAAATCAAATTTATTTTTCCTGCTATGTTCTGCCTTGGAACTGTTGGACCATATTTCCGCTCTGTGCTTGCTTTGAGGTGCACTAAATATTAATAAATGCCAGTGTCACTTTACACCTTGGTTTATGTTTCAGGCTTTTTATTGGTTGAATTATAGTAATCTCTAAGGGAGTATGTAGCTTTTCATTGCCTGGTTTTCTAACAGTTAACATGTTGCTTAACAGATAAAATGGCTGCATTAATGTTCAGTAATTTAAATAGGTATGTCTAGAAAAATTATATGGAAAAACCCTATTGTACAACATAGGTTAATAGAAAGAAATCATTTTCAGTCAACCCTTCATTTCAGCCAGAGCAAGTTCATTGTCAAATTTTAGCATGTAAAAAGTTTACAAGCTTTTCTACGTATGTAAATTGCCTGCTGTTATTTTGGCATGCTCAGGCATGTGCAACTATAATATTCTTTAATTATCAGCTTAGCCTATGTCAGTCTATTCCATCTGAAATCTAAAATTGTTCTGTTAATAATACAGTTAACATAAAATATAAAAGTAGCAGAAAGTATCAACTCAGTGTGGATGCAATGAGAATACATTTGCATATTAATACAGTTGAGTAGTTTGTACTGATTGGTATTGAGGTTTCTAACTTCATGAGGAAATGAGCTGTGGTGATTTAGTGTTCTCCATATTTTAATGACACCAAACTGATAGGAAGCTGGATGAACAATTATGGACAAGATCCTGAAGTAGAATATGTGGAAAAAGTAATTTTGGAGCTCAGTCCTGTTCATGTCTTCTCAGTAATAAGCCCCATTATTGTGTTCTTTGGGACTTACCCTCAGGCAAGTGTTTATAGGATTGCAGCTTAAATCCACTTACCTTTTGAAAATAAAGTACTAATCTGACACTAGGGACATGTTTGACAAATTAAACTAAAAAAAATATGAAAATTTATCCGGCTTTATTGTGTTATGGTGCAGGGACTTAACTACATAGAGATGGTATCTGATAGTACTTTTGTGGGATATCTGACTTTCAATACATGCTTTGTGCAGTTTTCCTCCCGCAAAAGTTTTTGGAAGTTTGAACAAAAAATATTCAGTTTGACTAAATATTCAGTCAAAGGGGCAATTAAAAATAAGAAGACTGTATCATAGGGAAGTAATTTGCTTTTTAAAAAAACCAGCAGAGCCACTCTCTGATCAAGAGTTCAGCAGTCTCTTTTCCACTCCAGCTCACCCCTCAAAGTTCATTGGGAAAGATGAAAGAAGAGGGGATGAATTCTCTCTTGCCAACCCACATGGCTAGGTTTCACCCACTAGTGTGAACAGGAGGTACCAGGATGTAAATGCCCCAAACCCACTTTCTCCCTGATAGTTTAGAAAGTCAGCTGATGTGTAGAGAGTCATTCCTCTTACAACTTATAATAATAATAATAATAATAATAATAATAATAATAATAATAATAATTTATTATTTGTACCCCGCCCATCTGGCTGGGTTTCCCCAGCCACTCTGGGCGGCTTCCATAAAAACCAGAAATACACTAAAATATTACAGATTAAAAACTTCCCTGAACAGGGCTGCCTTAAGATGTCTTCTGAATGTCAGGTAGTTATTTATCGCTTTGACATCTGATGGGAGGGCGTTCCACAAGGCGGGTGCCACTACCGAGAAGGCCCTCTGCCTGGTTCCCTGTAGCTTTGCTTCTCGTAATGAGGGAACCGCCAGAAGGCCCTCGGCGCTGGACCTCAGCGTCCGGGCAGAACGATGGGGGTGGAGACGCTCCTTCAGGTATACTGGGCCGAGGCCGTTTAGGGCTTTAAAGGTCAACACCAGCACTTTGAATTGTGCTCGGAAACGTACTGGGAGCCAATGTAGGTCTTTATAGCAGGAGGTCAATAAGCAATCTGCTTGGAATCACCCAACACACCTTCCCACCTCCTGTTTTTACCCTTAATTAAATAAGTTTTCACAAACAAGGCAAAGTATTTTGCCCCCATTCTTCTAAAATTATTTTTGTCTAAGTGTGTTTCAAAATAGCATTAGGAGAGGCATGCATTCCCACATTGCACATTTCCCTTGTGGAGATTTAGAACTAATCAGAATTTTCTATCGATCCTCTTTAAAGTGAAGATAGGACTTGTATCATGAACTACCGTATTTTTCCGTCTATAAGATGCCCCCATGTATAAGACGCCACCTAATTTTTGATATTATTTTTTAGGCGGGGGGGACCTAGTCTTATACATGGAAAAATATGGTACTTTAAAGTTTGTATGTAGAGACTGCCATTTTCTGTGAGCTGCTTTTATCCAGTGGTTCAAGCACAGCAAAAATTGCCATGGTGATGAAAGGCACTCACAGAAGAAATTAGCATGACTGACTGTTGCTTCATGGTACCATGCTTCATGATATCATGGGCTGTCCCCAGAGTTCGCTAGATGACGTCGCGGGAGACCGCTGCCTCAAGAGAGCGAGGAAAACTCTTAGGGACAATTCACACCCTGGCCAGCACCTCTTTAATCTCCTACATCCGGGCAGGAGATACAGAAGTATACTCAGCCACACCAACAGGTTAAAGAACAGTTTTTATCCGTAGGCTGTTGGAAAAAAATAGTGGTGCAATTGACTTCCGACAAGCACACAGAGTGCGAACAAGACTGAGTGTATGGGGGGGGGGGCTTATTTAATTTCACTGCACACAGGTGGTGTAGTAACAATAAAGGATTATTATTATTATTATTATTATTATTATTATTATTATTTCAGGAAGAAGGATTGGATTAAGCTGCATTTCATATGTCTGTCTATCATCTAGCTATCTACCTATCATCTGCCTTAAAATTATGAAGAGCAGGGAACTGTGTAGCTCATCAGAGTGATGGTGCAGACTTCCAATAGTTGCCCATGACACTCTTGTAACCACCCAATATTTCACTACAAATACTTACTGGAGGAAATCATGGCTTGTATCCAGTTAGACCTATTGAAATTAATGGAACTGTGTATGTAAATGAATGTAAATAGGTATGTTTTGAGTATAACTAACACTGAATAGAATCCCATGTCTTCCCAGGAACTCAGATTTATCATTTGAGTTTAAAGTAGCAGAAAAACAGAAACAGCATCTGAACTCAGTACGAGAGTAACCCCTGTGTTCTCCCTGTCCTTCCTCCCTCCAGAATGCTCCTTATTTGGTAAAATGTTGTGGATCTTTGTCTGGTTAATAGAAAAGTGTTTCCCTCTGCCCCAGCACACATTAATTTAATCTGCAAGTTATCCTAATTGAGACATTAATCCTTTCATCACAGTTTATATTAATGCCACAAATAGATATAAACATGGCATAACTGTGAATCTGTAGCCTTCTATCTTATTGAGCATCTGTGAGGTCATTAATTAAGTCACACATTGGGGAGGTGAGAATATAGCAAAGCTTGACATTTTGTGACAAGGGGAGAATGGAGTATTAGCAAAAATGTTTTGCCACACTCTTTTGTTTTTGCTGGAGAAGCAATCATTTAAACATTGTTACAGAGTGCCAATAGGTACATTTCTTTATCTTCACATGACCTCCTATTGGACTCTGCATGGTTTAGAAAATGTATAGATCTTTTATTCATGTTCAGTACAGTGGTACCTCGGGTTAAGAACTTCATTCGTTCTGGCATTTTTAACCTGAAACTGTTCTTAACCTGAGGTACCACTTTAGCTAATGGGGCCTCCCACTGCAGCAGCGCTGCCACAGCGCGATTACTGTTCTCATCCTGAAGCAAAGTTCTTAACCCAAGGTACTGTTTCTTGGTTAGTGGAGTCTGTAACCTGAAGCGTCTGTAATCCGAGGTACCACTGTATACTTCTTTTATTCATGTTCAGTATACTTCTGTGTCACTAAAAAGGCACGCTTTACCTCTAATTAATATTTATACCTTGCAGGCTTTCTAATGGGGTACTGAATATGTGTCGCAGGAGCTGTACAGATTTCCTTATGTGCTGGTGGAATGAAAAGTAGTTTTAACTGTCACATACTTTCTGGGCAGTCCCTGTTTTGTTTCTGTCATGAACATTAGTTTAAAGGCCCGGTTGAATTCCAGCCATATCACTTTGACATTTCAGAGTTGTTGAAATAATCGTCAGCATGTCTGTCTTCCTTATGGCTTGATATAGATCTGATAGTTGCAAGATGCTACTGCATGGTGACAGCAGAGACGGTTAAAACAGATGAGGTCTCAGTTGATGGAATTTGCCTTTTTTGGCCAGTTCGAGTGAAGTGGTGTGACCCATACATTTAAGAGAGAACTAAGCCCCCAACTGCTGTAGAACACTTGAGTTTTAAAGTGAAAAATACAGTATATGTGTACAGATGTGTTGACTTGTAAAGTCAGCCATTCTGTTGAAAGCAATTAGATAATTTGGGAAAGGAAATGGCTTCTAACTGTTCTGTTCCTTTTATTTGCATGGCGTTTTGCTTTATTTAATTTCTTGCTGCCCCGTGTAATCAAAATATACCTCATAGTGAACAAAACATAGAGGTGGAGACCAAAGCAGGGCTTGATCTGCCTGCCAGGAAAATAAATGCATATGCCTCTTTTGTGGAAGGGATTGATCTGCCTCTATGTAGAGTTGTTGCAGTTTTTATTATTTATTATTGAACAGTATGTTGTAGAATTTAATTTATGTCCCTTACTGCAGGCACAAGGCCTTGCTTGTCCCTTATTTTGACATTTTAGCCTGATAAAGCAAGATGCGACAACCACAAAGTCATAGTATGCAATGAATTAGGTGTTACTGATCTTACTGTTGGCAAAATAGCAGGTTGTGATTGCTTGAATTTTGTAAAAGCTGAGGCCACAGTGAATATCAATATGCTTCTGGGACAGAAAATGTGTTAATTAAAGTCTGTGACTTTTTCAGTACTCCCATATGAGAGCATTTCCTTTTGAATTGACAGTATCAACACTTTTTTGTAGCTATTATCATCTTCAGAATGTGACTACCTGGCTTTGTAGCTCAAGTGAACAAGCATCTGCTATGCACAAAATTAGCAATGTGACACTGTTTTGCAGAATAACATAGTGTGGTCTTGTTTTTAATTTGACACTAATTTGAAGTGGGAAATTATGAAGGGATCTGTAAGTAGCAATCCAGATTTGTGGGGCAATATGTTTTTAGCTGCCTATAAGATTCCAAAAGAACAGCTTCTAATCCCATTTGTTCTGCTTCATGTTCACATCTTCAAGACAGACAGGTGCTATGTGCCCTTTCTGAAATCAAAAGATCTCCTCCCTTTACCGTACTCCCCAAAGGCTCCCAAGCCTTTCTTCTGTTAAAATTGTGTGGGATGTTTCTAGATTTACTCTGGCTCTGCTCTCTGATAGATAGAAAGAATTAACTATTAATGGTATACAGGGTCAATAGAGCTCCACCAGATTATTCTATTGTTTTTGGAACACAAGAAAATGTTGCAATGTGGAGTGTTCATGTTTTTGTTGACCATGTCATTTGCTTATTAAGTTTTGGGAGAAAGTATTGAATTGTATAAACATGACTGTGCAGATAAAATTTTCAGAGGGAAATATTATTTCAAATTACATACCTACTAGAACCTTGTGGTAAAAGGCAGGTGAGAAATAAATACTTAGATAAACCCTGGGTCTTCCTCAATTCTCCCTCTTGTGGTTGGGTGGTGCCATTTTGACACTTCAAGTCTGAGCATAGAATGTAGAGAGAATTATTTCACTCTCTGAAAGAGAGAGGACAGAAACTTATTGAGAGTTAGTCATTTTAAACCAAGAATTAAGGTTTTACAATTGTAGTTTTAAACTATAATTTATTATTTTGGAGATCCTCTTTTTAAACACTAAAATAAATATCCCTGTGCCTCAGTGAATAAAGATTTGGTTTTTTAGAAAAATTATTGACATCGGCATTTGTTAATTTTTAGAATAAGTTTTAATAGTAGTCCTTTCTGAATCAATGTTTGTTTCAGAATTATAACAGAAAATATTCTGGTCCACAAATTTAATAATAAAAAGTGACAGGTACTTTGCCAAAATAGGATTACAAATCAGAGTTTCCAAAATGCACTGTTTCTGTTTCAGGAAGCATAAAATATCCTTAATGTTTTCTTAGTAAAGTAGGAATCAGGGCTCATGGGTACAGTTGCAAACTGGATAAATTGTCATGGGCACCGTACATGCACTATAACCAAGCACACACCTTAGCCTTCGCTATTGGCTACAATAAAAGGTTTCCTTCAAGTTTAATTTCAATGGGGGCAACAGGTAAGTGGTTCCTGTGGATGTCAGGGAAGGCTTCTCTTGGTACATATGCACCAAAAGGCACCATGTTGCTGATCCTTCCAGTAAAGCTTTTTCTGTGTCCTGTTTTACTATCCATTCTTACAAGCCATTTTCTCACCCAATCTGGGGTTCCAGCCTGAGTGAGTTTACATCAAGGATGGTTTTCAAAGTCTGTGAATGTTCTAGTTGCTCAATTCCTTTTTTTCAAAACTGGAGAAAGATAATTGCAAGTGAGACGTTAAATATTTTTTTTCATATCATACCCTTGCAATAGTGAATTGAGAAGCTATGCATTGACGTGAACTGAATTTGTCTTTTAATATAGAAGAGTTATTTTCTAACTTTAGTTCTTTAGATATTTGGAAAAGCATGGTGGCCAATTATACACAATAGTAAAAGCAAACAATGTACCGTTTGAACAGCTTTGGTGACCTTGGGCTGTTCTGAGTAAAGTTATCAGCTTCCCTGTGAATTCACATTATCACTAGTTTATGCTGGAGTGTTCTAGGAACAGACTTTGAGGACAGTCACACCAGCTGTATCTTTGCTCTCTATGCAGTTTCACTTATATGGAAAGCACTTTCTTAGAGGGATAATGTGAAATATTGCTTGGGACACTTGCGCAGTTTGCTCATTCATTGTTTATGTACAAGGAAGCCAGCATGTAGTATATGCTATGAATGCACATACTTGATCACTGATTGCAACAATCTATATGGAGTTTTCACACTTCTTTCCCTACATAGAAGTACTTTACGTAGCTCTCTCTTCCCTCTTCTGTTGCCCACACAGTCTTAATTAAGTGCCTGGCTGCCAATTGCTTAGCAGAAGTGATTAACTCTGAAATCAAAACTTTTTTTACAGAGGGTAACATTCAATTATCGGGTGGGTTTTCCTGGCTTATTTTGATTCCGCAACCACCTAATACAGAAACTGGACATCTTTTTACTTCATTAGCTTATGTTAGACAATCACATCCCTACAGCCTTAACAGGCACTCTAACCTTCCAACAGTTTGACTTCACCCCAAAGGCACGCTCCTCCATTGTCTCCTGAGAAAGACAGATGCCAACCTCAACCGCTACCTTACACCTGGATGGTGGTAGGAAAATATTGTTCCTTTAAAGAAAAAATACATAGAAAACAGTTTTTTCAGGATTTTGTAAAGACATTGTTGATGTCATTTCTTGCAATAAAAAATTCTAAATGTCACAAAACATTTATCAGCTGCATGCACACTTTCCATTTACATGGTTAACAGTTTATTTACCAAAAGGCAGTTCTCTGTATCAATTAGAGCCGTCATCTTCAGCCTTTTAACCTCAACCTGTAACATGCAACCCATGTATTGTTTATAATAACTTCCTTTTTCTCACCTTCCGTCTCTCTTTCTTCCCCTCTCTCTTTCTTCCTTTCTCTCTCTCTCTGTGTTTAATATATTCATGTACTTCTTCCTTTAGAGACTTTTCGAAGTGACTTTCAATCAAAGGAAAACAGCAAAAAGAAAATTGTGGTAGTAATGCTAGTGTGGTCCATTATAACTTGATCTGTGTCAGAGTCATTACTCTTCAGTTGATAATCACTTACTAGAGGGGTTTTTTCCCTGTTACCTAAAGCTGATTGATACTCAAACATCAATTTTGTATTTGCATGGGGAAAGTTGACATTTTCAAACTGTCTTAATGCTTTGGTAAACATAACAAGTGAAGGCCATTGCAAAGAGAACTGATGAGAAACATATGATTGCACATAACACTAAACAGCAATATGACAGTTGATCTCACACTTTGAGGACCACAGAATGTAATAACTTTGTCAATTTGATGAAAGCTATGTAAGGGGAATGATCTGCAACAGAAATCAACCACAGAGTCCTATTTTATGTGGTTTTTCTCAGCATCATGTTTTAAATATTTATCTCTACTGATTTAAAATGTTGTGTATGGTCTCAAAATCACTGCCAAGTTATGTCACTTGGTGGTGTTCTGTTGCTGTAGATTTAACCCTGCGCCTGTCCTCCTGGTGTCTAGATTGCCAAAAATGTAGGAAAGACAATATTCTCTTTCAGCCAAATGAAGTGATGCATTCAGACTTCCTGAGGAAACAGCCTCTTGTGAGCAGCTAAAATATTTATTTATCCAGGTTTCTTCTTACTGAATTTGTTGTTTGCTAAAACAAGCAAAACTCTGCAGGCTGTAATGAGATAAACTAAAACTGAGTGTTACCCCCTGCCTGGATCTACAGATGAATGGTATTTGAGACACATTTTTAAAGGGAAATGAGATTCCCCCTCCTCTGAACATCTGGGGGGAAATGTGGAAAGTATGACAACTGGTGTTTTGCTGACATATTTGCATCAAAAGTGCTTGTGTTGACTATTTTAGATACACAAACAACACACACACACACACACACACACACACACACACACACACACTATTGTGAAAAGGCCTGGATGCTGATACGCATTTAATACAAATTTCCTAATCTTTATATACTTCAAAGCTATAGGACAGCTGGTTCTTCTACCACCCTTCCCTTGTAACTTGCTGTCACATTTAATTATTATTTTCTCCTCCCAATCTTTCCCTTTTCTGTTATCACCTTCAGATGAATACTGTCCGTCACAATATGGGTGGGAAAACATGAAGTGACTTCTGTTTTGCCATAACCAACATAGGCAACTTCTAATTTTATGTATCTTCACCTTTTTATTCTTCCTGGGAGTTGCTTGCAAGCTATAGTTGCAAGCGATAGTTAATAAATATAAAAGATGCTTATCTCTCGCAGACTCCTATCTCAACAGCTTGACAGTGGGGTAAAAAATGCACAGAAAGACAACCTGGTTACTTAAGAAGTAACCATGGAACATGTTTAGTTCTTATTTTGCAAAATCTGTGACACAAAAGGCATTTCATAAAAACAAACAGGATTCCAGCAAAGAGCAAGCTGAACCCCTGAGCAAGATATGCTGTACGTGCTGAAGGTGCGCATGTCTGGGTCCGGCCAGCGCATGGATGGGTGACCATGTGGGAACCACGTGTACTCTGCCTTAAGTTCTGTGATGAAAGCAAGATGGTTTATAAATATAACTAGGAATGTGTTGAGACATTTTGAAATTCCCTCCACCCCCACTACATGTCTAGGTCCTGCTCCCCCCGCCCCACCTTGCCCACTGCCCTGTGTCTGGCTGTCACAAGTTAGTGCTTTGATGCTGCAATTCCTGCACCCACTTGCCCTGCTGTCCCAGTTGACTCATTTAAAAAGACTGTGTATTGTACATAGGAAAAGAAGACACTTGGTGGCAGTGACTAGCTGATGTCGCTGTACTGTTTGCTGCTGTCAGCAGCTGTTGACAGCTGCGTACTGCATAAGTAGACCGTGCCTTCTGCTGTTTGCAGGCAGTGGAGAATGTGATTCTATGTCTTGCTTTAGATCCTTTCTATTACTGGAATTGGTCACAAAGTCATACTAGAAGCTCATATAAATACTTAGTTTCATGAAAAGAGGTTGCCGTTCACTGAAGTTTGGCAATTACTGAATACGTTACTGATTACCTCTGTGTGATTTACATGTTTGAATAAAACGCCAGTCTCTGTAGTGCTGTGTCTTGCTTTATAAGGGTGGTATTGGAGGGACTCACTGTACCACAAAACTTATCCGACAGGCAGTGTTTAAAGTTCCATTGAGCTGCCATGTTAAATAATTCCACATGGCTTCTTTTTTAACTGCTATCCGTGCACTCTGTTGCATGCATTTGCAGTTGTCAGAATTGATTGATTGTAGGGTGGGTCATAAGTTTCCAAAGTTGGGTGATCTTGAAAACATTTATAACATTAATCTTTAAAAGTAGGAGCATGTGATTAGCAAGGATTGTTTGTTCAGTGATTTTTTTTTTTAAGAAAAGGTGGGGGACAGAAGGAAGAAGACGGTTGTTTTCATAATATACATGCATCATCAAAGTCTTGCCAAACTTGTCAAAGATAGAACTTGAAGGACCTGTTTAAATTATGTTTGTCCTACGGGTAGGCCCCCCCCCCTTTTTTAAGGAAAAGCCAAAAGTTTTAACGTAGACTTGCTTTCAAAATCAATGTAAAATTTGCTGTTTCAGTTGTGCTTGGGAATTTTCTGAAATGAAGACCAAAGCACCTGCAAAAACAGCCTGTTCTTTAGCTCGGATGGTCTCTTGCATCCCTTAAAGTCATCTTTCTTCTTTCCCTTTCTCTCTCTTTTTTTGGCAGTTCTTTGAGGTTCCTTTTGACTCTAATATGAACAGGACAAAAAACAGACCCCTGGTGCGAGGACAAATCAGGTAAGGGCTGCACACACCTGCTCTCCAAAATGAGTAATAAATCTCATTGTTCTTTTTATATATTTCCCAGCTTACTGCCCTTCCTTATGTTTAGATAAGCAAATATGTCAACTTCAGAACAAAAGACTGTGAAAGCGTTGCCGTTTTGTGCTTTGAAGATTCTAAAAGCTTACAATGCCACATGGAAAACATATTGGCTTGCCCTCTCATCATATTCAGCAAGGGCTTTTATAGATGTAGAAATTAAGAATCACAAGATTCCAGGTGTTCCTGTGTAATATCATAGACAATTGTGAAGCATGTACCGTATTTTTAGAAGCGAGTGGCTCTGCCAAGAAAATCATTCTGGATCTCCCACAATAATTCTTTAAAAAGAACAACAAACATTTCTAAAGTCTTTAAGAGGTCCAAGTTAGCCTTCTATTTGATTTTCCTTTGAGCAAAAGGGACAGGATGGAACTTGTGAGTTTGATACATGACAGGTCACTTGCCCACCATTACTTCCCACCTTGCCCACCTTCTACCACCACATTTCTTGCCAAGAATTCCAAAGCCTGCATTGCAGTCAGAATAACTTGCATGGACTTAAATATTTTTTTTTCTAGTTTGTTTAATCCGTTTCAGACAAAGAGGCCATGTTTCCTTGATGTAGAATTTGGATGTATTTATTTATTTATTTAAAATGAATGTTAGTTTAAATTCATGATTAACAGCTTTCCATCTAAATAGAAGGTCAGACATTAAAAATGATAAATTATTATGTTCATTGTAAAAATTACATTACAAAATAACATGCACACAAAAAAGAAAACTAAGTAGAAAGACGTTCTGGAGAAATAAATTTGTTCTAGTCTATCAGTTCCAGCACTTCCTGTCATGCAGCATAGTTTAGTTCCAGTATCTGACAAAGGAACCTCACTGCTCTGCAATATTTAGTTTAAGCTCATTATTTCTATCAGCTTATACATTAAGAAAACATTCAAGTTGTATATAAATAATACATTATTATTTAAGTTAACTACAGGATATACTACAAGTGCAGATAATATTGTTGGGATGCAGTTTAGTAGCATTTTTAGCTGCTTTTATTGTATTTCTTTGATGAAAGTCCTCTCCTGCCCTCACCGTGCTTACTAGGCAGTTTTTAGAATTGCTAGTTCTGCTGGTTCTGCAACAGGATGGTAGCACAATAAGCATAGTTTTATTTTTAAAAATTATAGTTGTAAACCACTTAGAAAAAGTATAGAATTTTTTAAAATAATAACCACTATGTTAAGTGTTGTGTGGTACAGCAGCAATAACTAAGGGCAAATACCTAGTCTGTTTATGAGGAAAATGCAATAATATTGAGAAGACTTCAAATGTTATAAAAACGTCGCATTCAAAAGCTTATTGGAAAATGGGAATTGGCCTTATTAAACCATGGGTGAATCTCTTTCATGGCAGGCATGTTTTAAACTCAGATCAAATTCTATATATAATTTTGTAAGACAAGTTATGTCGTTTTTAACAGCATCGCTTAATTTGTCACTGTGAACTCCCTACAGAAAATCTGTAGTTCCCAGCATGGACACAGTAAAAAAAACCCCTACATGTGGTTTTTTTCCCCCATCTATGTCTGATAGATGAAATATATATAATATAAAAATTGCAATTCCCATATTGTGAATTGCAGATTCTCCTAAGAGAGTTCACATTGACAAAGAAGGTCCATACGCAAAATGTTTTGCACCAAATACTGTTAATACAGAGTTGCGGGGGGGAGGGAGGGATTGGCCAAGGCATGTTTTTAAAGGAAGCTACCACAGAATCATAATCAAACAGATTAGAACCGTTGTGGAAAAACAGGACATCCTTGGGAAGATCCATTATCCCAGAGTGTCTAAGGGCATGTCAGTCATTTTAACAACTTGGCTTGTCTCACAAACAGGAGCCAAAGCAGCCTAATATGACAACAGCTAGAAGTGCTTGGGAAAATGCCCCTTCTGGCACCTTCTGGAACAGGGTTTTGCCCTACATTCTCTCCATATCCTAATACCACCACTTATCACACTTAGTGATGGAGCTCCTTTGTATATTTCTATTTTTTTGTTTCACTGTAACGTCTGACCTTTGTATTTTCTGAAAATAATTTGATGATTGGGTTTGCTATTTTTTATTAGACCTAGAAAAAAACACACTAAACATTATATATCTGAAATGCCCATTCTTTCATTCTTTATAAATCGTTACCAGTTTGTATTTCTTACTTTTCCCCCTTCATGACAAATCATAAAGCAGGAATCAAACTTCTTATGATGTTTTACAAGAAGAATTCTGAAACATGTGTCACCTTTTGTGCATGCTCTCTGCTCCATGTACACATGCAAATAAAAGGCAGTGTCCCATGGGGCTCCTGTTTGAACAGAAACTTAAAGCAGCCTTGATTTCTGTTTGTATATCTGTTCAGTTTTGTATAGGATTGGATTCCAACTTAACGAAGGTTGGGGAGCACTACACCTTATTTGCAAACTTGAAGCTAAAGCCCGTATTCATAAACTATTCAACAAACAATTTTCATATAGCATTTCCATGATTTGTGCCAAGGATTATTTATAACAAAATTATGTTTTCCCTTAGGCATCTGTGAACAGTTGGTCCTATTTATTTCTGTGTTTTATCCATCATCTTTGGAGGATTGAAAAAAAGTGATGGATGAAATTACATGAAAATTGAAACAAAATAGTAAAGCAAGCCCTGGGGGTAAACTCACTCTCATTGTAAATAGAGTACTTTGGTAAACTTGTTCTGATTTGTTCTGTAAGATGGTGCTAATTACAGATTTCTAAGTTCAGTTAATTTTATTTTAAAAACATCATGGGGAATATTCTAATGAGAACATCTGTTGAGCACACAGTGAGCCAAAAACTAGGCTGAGCCAAAATTCAATTGAATGGAGGTATCTTGAATTTGCTTAGGTCGGTGTGTGTGTAAACTTTAAACTCCTCCTCCTTTCTCACCCCCAAGTAAAATTAAAGCTTTCCCCCCACATCTGTGCTGTATTCAGAGCAGCGTCGTACTTTACGTGAAAAACCTGTTCGATATATACAACAGTGTTTCCCACAGAAAATACTAGAGGGCATAAAGGGTACAGAATTCCCATGTTGGGCCAGAGTGATATGAACACAAGTGTTTAAGTGCACGTCTGTTTCTCCACAGTTCACCTATTTGCTGTGGGAAACATTGGTATGTACATAGGATTGGGTTTTCCATATAAAAAAAATTCTCAGCGTTTTTGTATCCTAAACACTATCATTTAGGTTAAATAATCAGTGACACAAGTTTCCAGAGGCATACATTTAAGTCATGGTGATTTCATTTCGTCAAAACCATATTCACCAAACTTGAAACTTTATTGTACTCTCTTCTCTGCCCTTTGTGGTCATTGTGGGGACTCCAAGGCAATCACTCATCGATCTATCTATCCAACTGTCAACACCTAATTTAATGTTCTTTAAAGTGTCACTTAACCTTGAATGATGTTGGCCTAAGTCCTTATAGACTTCAGGCTAGACGTCAACTGGCATTATTTCTTCAGCTGGCCAAAACAACGCACTTTGAGAGCTGCAATCTTCTGCTACGTATTTTCCCAGAGTTCAAACTTTTCTAGTTAAACTGAGTGTTAATCAAAACAGCAGAAAAATGGGCAAATTGTATTTAAAAGGCTGGTGTCTTACACCATTCCAAAAATATTTGGGGCATGTAAAAAGAGTTCTGGAGCATCTTCAAGAGTGTTCTTGTTTTGATGATACATTTGACTCGTATCAAATTTAATTTTTGGTCTATTCTACTCTCATCATCTTAATTTAACCCATTGGTGCAATAAATCTTGAAGTCACCTACTCACAGAGGAAATGCTCTTTTACACAAATTTTACACAGGCTACTTAACAGCAAAAACCATTGCCAGCAAAGCTGGTAACTAAAAATCATGGATGTACAGAATATCTGCAGCTGACTTCTTATATATCTTTTGATTCTATCTTCAAATCAGCAAACAATGGGCCCTTTGCCGTGGGCTTACTTCCTCCAGATGTTCATCTTTATTCATCTCCTTTAGAGATTTCTGGATACCTTTTTATTAAGAAAAAAAACAACCCTCCAGTTTTAGGGAACTCCCTTTTAGGTATTTTTCCTTCCTTTCACTTTGCTTTGGTTGTATTTCTATAGGATTTTATTGATACATGTAAAGGGTATTGTGCTCATATGTACTTTATCTGAGCAAAGCCAATTCAAATAAGCTATATCAACCCAAAGATTGAAATAGCCCAGTCTGCATTTCCCTGTTGTGACAGTTTTCAAGGTCTTCAATCTAGAATCCTTCCTCCTCACAAAACTTCAGTTCTCTTTCAGTGTGAATGATTCTGAAAACAGCTATAGCTTGTTTATATAGCCAAATGCCCAGGGAGCATTCTGCGATTTGGGTGTTTTTACTTACGCTCCAAATCTAGCCCTGCTGTGTATGGGTTGCAACTAACAAAGTCATTGTGTGAGCAGAATGACTTCAGCTTACACACCATAACTTCCCCTTTTTCTCCATCTTTCCACCACCCCTCAAACATGCCTGTTGCTCTCTCCCAGATCTGCTCTGGGGTTTACACCAGCCTTCCTGGAGGCAACTCAGCAGCCAGAGCATTAACAAGAGCAGGAAGGTGTGAACACACAACACTGCTTCTAGCTGCCAGTTTTTAAATGATTGTTTAATTTAAAGTGTTTCTTTTGACCTTACAAAGCTCTATGCAGCCCATGACCCTAAAGGGCCACCTCTTCCCATATGAAAGACAGACACAGGCCTTCTCTATAGTAACTCCCTTCTCTAGAAAACTCTCCATGATAAAATAAAGGCATGCCTGGCACCAACTTCACTCTAATTATGCAGTAGATAAAAATGTTTTTATTCATTCCAGTCGTTCCGGACAGCTTTATGATACTGATGCTGCAGTTCTTCAATCCGGGCTTTACTGTGTGTTTTTATAAATGTTACTGCACTGAGACTGCTCATTGTTATAACATGTTTTATTGTATATGAGAGAGAGAGAGAGAGAGAGAGAGAGAGAGAGAGAGAGAGAATATCACTTGGAGACTTTTTAGTATTATGTGATTTTTTAAAAAAAAAAATCACTACTAAGGCCCTGCTCCACACAAGGAAACGAGGAATGAGAGGGTGGACAGCAAAGCAAGGTCAAGTAAAAATTAAGAGATTTAAAAACTATTAAGCAATTTATCAATGCTTTTAAATAAAGGAAGTTCTTAAAGTTACAGTTCTTTTACAAGGTCTGCCTCTGCAGATTCTGACTGTATAGAATAGCAGCAACTTCACGGTGGTGGTGGCAGTTCTGCCTGTCTTGCACTCCCTATAGGTACCCCCTTCTCCCCCACCCTGCCCATCAGATCCAGGAGCAGAGCAGATGACAGTGCCCAGGCCAGGAGGACAGGGCAGCTTCTGCCCCACAGTCAGAAAGCTGACTTGATGATGGTAAAAGAAATCAGAGTAAACACAGCATTCTCCTTTGCACCTATCCATCATTTCAACATGCCTATATGTCTCCTTTCACCTGTCACACACTTTAAAATTCCTGTTGGGGGAAAACCAACAACTTGATTCCTTTGTTGTTATATTTTGACTTATTTGGCAATAACAAAAGTTAAAACTTTCTCAAATCAGGCGTTTTCGAAAGATGCACACCCTACATTCTAACCGTAACAGAAGCCCTTATTTGTAGTTAAATTATGATGTATTACATTTTTGTGCATTTTGTTATAATATAATCTGAGCCTTTTCACACTTAATAAGGGACCAGTGCTCTAAACCATGTTAGGTTGAAGGTTATCATCTTAAATTGACTCTCATAGTATCCAAAAACCAGGAAAGCTTAGTTGTTGCTCTTCATTTCATTTCATGATCTGCATTGGTTTCATTTGCTATATTAGGCACTTATAGGAAGCTCCTTGAGGATAGAAGAACAATTCAACAAGAAAATAACAATTAATGGTAAAATCTGATATTTTTGCCTGCCAGTGGAACTGACATCATTGGCAGAATGAACTCCCCCAAATTTAGTCTTATTTATATATTTTAAAAATTGTATACTGCTATAGCATGAAAAATATTAAAGTGGTTTACAGCAAATTATCAGTAGAAAAGACTTTATGACCTGAAAATAGAGACAATGCACTTACTTTTGTAACCCAAGAAAATCTTTAATAATAATTGTGTTTTTAAGTGGTTTACAGCTATAAAAACAAAACAGTGCAATAATACAATAAAGCCATCAAAAAGTTAAAAACATATCTCAATTAATCATTGTGGAAGGGTGTACTCTTAATTGCCTGCATAGACCTGGAGGAATAGAAAAGTTTGTTGGTGGAGTACTCCACAGGACTGAACCAATGACACTGAAGGGATGCCCTTGAGCTGAGTTCTTCAATGCATGTGAATTCGCAAAAGACTGTAGTAGAGCGGTAGAGCAGTAGAGTTCTTCTTTGCATGCAAAAGGTTCCAAGTTCAATCCCCAGCATCTAAAGGTAGGGCTTGAAGATACTATTGTCTGAAATCTTAGAGAGCCACCACTGGTTACTGAGTAACAAGGACCAGTGTTCTGATTCAATATGATGCAGCTTCTTACGTTTCAAATATTACTGGTTTCTTAAAAATTTGTTACTGGATAACTGAAGTTGCAAATGCTTTTGTTTAACGTGATGTGGGGAGGAAGAGATGTTCCCGTTTGAAAACAACATAGTTCTAAAGCGACACCACAGCAGTGTTCTTTTCAAATAATGTTTATCCTGGAGGTATGCAACTTTTAATATAACTGTATGAAAACAAGTGTGTTCTTTCCTGCTGAGTTCCTTTTCTTCCATGCATTTCCTCTGAAGAGTGGGAAGCTGGCATTGCCTGAGTGTTGTAAACAAGAAATTTTAATAAGGCTGTTTTATATTTTGACATGTCCAATTACTCGTGAAAATGTTGCCCTTGCATTTTAAGCAGCAGGACGCTTATTCACTCCCCTGCTTCAGATAGCTACATTTACAGGCAATGAAGGAAAAATCCTTAAGGCTAGAACACAGTTTAAAGAGAATAAAACCCACATCAAAGGATGAACTAATGGATTGCTGTAATGCTTACTATCTTGCTTTCCCAAAGGGAATAGGGATGGCAGTAGCTATGTATCCATACACAGTGTTGATTACATCCTTTATGGTCAATGAGAGTTCCTGTTTTATGTTCATAAACAGAACCTGATAACTGTTTTTAAGATACATGTGTGTGGCTGGGTGTGGATTTGTGTTTGTATGTGTATTTCTTTGATTCCCCATGCAAGAAACAAAATTATTGCACTTTAAATGGAAACTGTAGTAGTTGCCAGCTACTCAGCTCACTATTTCAGTTGGTTGTGCTGTGTGAAAAAAACTCTGCAGCAGCACAGTAGAGACATTCCTTTATAAGCAGTTCTGTTTGTTAAATAGAAATCCCGCGGAAACATTTGACCCCTCACGCCTTGCTGCTTTTCAATTCAGCTGTGAGGCCTTTGCCATGGAATTATTTATCAGGGCCTTTAATTGCATGTGGGACAGTTGATAAATTTGAGTGCATTGTGCATCACATCACGTTAGGAAACATCCCAGATGCTCATGTATACGCCAGGAGTCATGGTGCATTTGAGTAAATAGCCCTCCATCTGCTTCTGAGGACCACTGCTGAGTAGCGATATGCACTCCTAATGGAGTTGTCTTAGCCTCCTGTGTCAGCTGCGCACTAGGAGGTAGGGCCCAGTTCGTTTGAAGGAGTACAGCGATTGTATACTATAATCCTTCTGATTATGACCTCCAATATGAACAGACCTTTGGGGATGTACCATTTATGCCAATTCCATTTTTTTCTTTTAAAAAAAGAAATAATGGCAGATAACTTCCTTTTCTTCTGAACTAGCCATGGGGAAGTATAGTCTGTTGTGGCACAGAACCAAAATAATTAGCTAGTATGGTAGACATGCAAATACCCAGTGGCCTTGATATCCAAGCCCCTTGCAAATCTAATCTGGATGAACATACATCTGTGGTGAAATGTACGGGAGTAGAAAGGCACAGAGTACTGGCAGAACATTTCATTTATACTTGTTAGGTTAGATTACTATATAGTTCCGTAGGATTTTCAGCAAAACACACTGCCCACTTTTATTGCTGAAACACAGTCACTAAACAATTCAGTTTTCCAGAAAGTCAGGTCCTAATAATTACAGAGGCAAACCTTCCCCCCAGATCGTTGAGCTGTTTCTTAAATGCAGTATGTGACAATTTGTCACCAGGAGGTCCTCCTAGGGATAGTGAAACACTTCAGTTGAACTGTCTGTGTTTTCAGCACCGGGGAGAATTCCGAGTGGCAAGAAAGACTGTTGCCTGCAATATCCCCAGGATATATCCTGTAAGTGGGTTTTGGGAGCCTCCAAGAAGAACTGAAGACTAGAGCCAAGGAAATAGGGATAAGCAACTAGGATAAGCTGTCTCATTTGAACATTGTCTTTATTTCTGCCCTTGTTCATAGCTGCCCATATAAATCTGCCTATATATATATTGTTCAGATGAGAATGTAGGTGTGTTGCTACTGCAGAGGTGTATATCTAAAAGCAGAGTGTAACTAATAGTGGGAAAAACACATCAAGAGTGATGTTTCTTATGGGCTACCAGATTATTTTTTATAAAGAATATATCCACCCTGCCTTGTGAAGCAATACATCTTGTCTCTGGGATAAGCCTGCCATTTTCTCAGTGTTTAGCCCTTATGGAGTCTGTCAAATTTATTCAGATTTGTGTTTGTACATTTTGTTTTAAGACAATCCAACTCCCTAGCACTCAGTTCTGTTTTTAATAGTGGGGCCTTATCTTACTTAACCACAGCAGCCCTGTTATTCAACATGTGCCAAGTAGTTTCAGAAATGACACCACTCAGCAAGTCCATTACCGAACTGCCAGGGATAGTAAATGGCTTGCACCTTGAGTTCTGTTTACAGTAAGTCACGTAAAAAGTGCATTTCTTCTATAAATGGTTGAGTTTATAAGGCCTTTAAACAAGGGACAGCTTACACATTATCAACTTGGCAAGTCAGATACCAGAGCTTACACTTTAATTAGGCATTGCTAGAATAGCCGTTGCTGCACAGTTTGCATTCCAGAGGCTAAGATACACAAAGAGCCCTCTCACACATTTTATTGGAATCTTCTTGATAAAGTCACAGTGAATATTGTGCTATAAATCCTGCTGAAAGGGGACCCTGGGCCTTTTCCTGTCTGTGCAGTGGAATTTGGGTTTTAACTTATTTGCTTGTTTGCCTTCATTATGAATTTCTAATGGCCTGCTCAGTTCAAGGTTTTCTGCATAAGAATTTAAGAGGGTCTGCAGCTATTACTGTGAACCTGAAGATGGTGATAGGCCAACCTTTGGCTTCAAAAGTTAGTGTGCTGTATGCAGACACTATTAGAACCTAAATGGAAAAGGGTAGCAGAGGAAACAAAACTATTGGGAAGCAGAAAGAAGCATTCAAACCCAAAACAATAATGTACTGTATTGGTATTTTTATACATTTAAAACAGATGATGGGCAGCTTTGAATATTATAATGTTACAGTAACAAGTGGGGCCTGCTATACACTTGGTGAAGTGCTTCTGTTCCTTGTTTCAGCCAAGCAGCTATGATTTTCCCATTCACCCTCATTTTTTTCTCTCTCTCCAGCAGTCAAGTCAGCATTTCTTACTTCCTAAGTACACTCAGTTACCATCGGCCTATTTTAGAGATCGTCTCCCTCACCCCGATTCGGGGAGGTTTTTTTTCATTTAAAAAATAAACCCCACAATGTGTACTTCTGCAAGTCTTGGTCTTCCCACTGTAATTTCCCTCATGTGTATGGATGGTACCATTTTGGCCACATAAGGATAGGCAGTCAGAGAATGCATTTGCAAATAGTATATATAGGTTGTTATGTTAGTAATAATGGATGAAGATAAGGCTGGCATATGCATGCTGCCAGAGAATATCCTTGGCAGCAGAAAGCAGCATGCAGCCTGGGGCCTGAGAGGGAAGAGAATTGGCCTTTGGCAGACTCCCCCCACCCTACCCCAAGGAATCCTTTTGGCAGGGAGGGGAAACTTCCTTTTGACACAAAAGGGGTAAAGTAAAATTGACCTTCTGAGAAACTTCAGAACCATTTGCACTCAGATCTTATTTCAATACAGTACAGTGGTACCTCGGGTTACATATGCTTCAGGTTACAGACTCTGCTAACCCAGAAATAGTGCTTCAGGTTAAGAACTTTGCTTCAGGATGAGAACAGAAATTGTGCTCCGGCGGCGCGGCAGCAGCAGGAGGCCCCATTAGCTAAAGTGGTGCTTCAGGTTAAGAACGGACCTCCGGAACAAATTAAGTACTTAACCCGAGGTACCACTGTAATGCAATCAAACTCAGCTTTAAGTAAAATGGGTTGTGATGGTGTCTTTTAGCATTGGATCATACTTTCAGCCAACATTGAGATAAAGTAGAAGAAGCACTTTCCTTCTACCATACAGATGCAATAGCTCTGTATTTTGACTACGTAAGGATTGCACACTTGGAGAATGGTTTGCTCTGAGCTGCACTCAGACCTAGTTCATATGATTCTTCCCTTGCTTTTTCAAGGAGGAGTATCACACAATTTGCAGTTTGCCCAAGGGGTTGGTTCACTGCACACTATCTGTACTGGGGAGGGAAGGTCCTCAGGCTACTATTCCCACCACACTTTCACCTCACACATGTGTGAACTGGGGCTTCCTTATACAGTAGCATAGGTTCTAGTGATATCTTTTGGGAGGGGTGTAGGATTGAAAGCTAACGTTGGTGTACAGATTAGAAGAGCACTTCTTTCTGTTCCATCATTCCAATCCTTAAATTTCTTTGTAGTCTTATGCTCACTCACTATCCTAATAAAAAAAATTCGTGAAAATGTATTGGTCCAGCACTGAATTATGTAAGCATGAAAAATAGACTGGTCTGTTTTCAGAAAACAAAGTGACTACTTTAAACCTAGCTGATTTGTTTATAGTGCTGCTCAAGTCACTAATTCTGGGCAGAGGAGATGGAACATCTGCAACTCACATTGGTTAGGATCTGGGAAAGCTAATTGCCTCCAATTTGGTTAAAATACAGTGTCAATTACATTTTCAAACAACAGCTTCTATACTCTCTGTTGACAGCAAAGCTGGGGTGCCATGCATTGAGCTCTTTTCTTGCTTCGAAAAAAGTGAATTCACACAGCTATGTGATATTTTACCACAGCCAATATTTATTCCTTTGCAAATAAGTAGACTTGCTGGCAACTGAAGTAACATAGCTTGGAGTAGAAATGCCATCTCGAGGCTCCAAGGGACAGTTTGCTTCTCCAAACCTTTTCATTCAGATTGGATCACTTAAAAAAAAAATCAAGGTTATTTAAATGATTGTGTGGGGTTTTTTTTTTTAAGATTCTAGGTTTTTGATGAATGTATTTCCTGAAAAACATGCATACTGATAGGTTGCTGAAACACAGGTTAACTATTTGTACAATAACCAATATAATACATAATGATTTATTTATAATACTTTATGTCAGAAATCTGATTTAAGAGATTTGAGTGTTGAGTTTAGTATCCTTTGTTAAATTAATAATTTTTCTCTAGCCAGATTATTTTTAAGATGCTATATCATTAGTATACTAGACAATTTTTAAACATGCCTGCTAAACATGTCTATACATTAGACATTCCTTATCTCAGCACAGCAGACGAATGACTGGGAAGGAGTAAAGCTACCACAATATCCTCTTTGGTAGTCTGCACATGTGCTATTTCATGCTAAGTCATATTTGGCTTATTGTTATGTGCCATCCATGAATTGTCTGCTAGTTAACAGAAATGCACCATTGTGTTGGGATATTCGGCCTACTGTCCATGCTCCATCTCTCTCGAACAATCAAGATCAATCAAGACCACCTTCGAGTTATTACTGATGAGTCTGGATTGCCATGTAGACAAAAAGAGATATTAGCAGCTCAAGAGTGCTTCTTTTCTAAGCCTGTGCACATCAAAGACAACTCTGCCTTTTCAGACAATTGGTTGTTAAATCCTTTTATCAGGAGATAAAATATTATGATGACCGTCAAAATTCCTTACTTAAGTGCTTTTAAGCATGGAGCCATTTATTACATCCCTATGGAGTTTTAGGAGCTCCACTTTACCACTTGGTAGAACTAGCCCCTTTCTCAGCTAGAAGGATGTATGCAATTATCAATATCTTTGTTGCATGTTTGTACTATTTCGGGAGTTTACAACCCAGCTTAAATTTTTTAGCAAAAGCAGACGTAGTTATTTAGAGATAGTTATGTAGACATAGTTTAGAGGGATATTCTTCTGAATTTCCTCATTATCCCTGCCCCCTCCCCACCACCCAAGCAGTTTTCAAAATTATATATTCACACACTACTTTCAGGTATTCCACAGGCTGCCTATGACATTTTTTTCCTGCAGTGTAAGGTCTGATTGAACTCTAACCCAAAATATATTCCAAAATATTTTTTTCATGTGGTTATGAATATTTGCAGCCAGCATGAAGTAGTTGCTGGTAAAGTACAATGAAAGAAGGGGAACATTGTCCTAAAAGAGAAATCAAAGGGGGAAAGAGTTGCTTGAGATACTTTTTCTAGCTGTCCTCAATCTCTTATCAGTTTTATAAGTGTGTTTTACCTCTTCTGCATTTAATACATTAGTAACTCAAAAGTCCGTACAGATTACAACAATGGCAGATTTGGGGTTCTTACTATCGCCTGGTGGCTTGAAGCCAAATATTATAGCTGAGATGCTCAGTATTCTGCCAAGAACTTGCATAGAGGGCTTTCTGCTGCATCTTGCCCTTCTTGACCTGGCACCAACTACAGTGGTGCCCCGCAAGACGAATGCCTTGCAAGACGAAAAACCCGCTAGACGAAAGGGTTTTCCGTTTTGGAGGTGCTTCGCAAAACGAATTTCCTATGGGCTTGCTTCGCAAGACGAACATGTCTTGCGAGTTTTTCCAACTTTTTTTTCCTCCCCCCCCCTTTTTCTAAGCTGCTAAGCTGCTTATCTGCTTATCCGCTAAGCCGATAAGCCGCTAAAAGCCACTAAACCGCTAATAGCGCTAATCCGCTAAGCCGTCAATGGGCTTGCTTCGCAAGACGAAAAAACCACTAGACGAAGAGAATCGCGGAACGGATTCTTTTCGTCTTGCGAGGCACCACTGTACTATGTTGAGAAGATTAATACGACTCTAGATGTCCAAGAGCAGGCATACCCCTAATTTATTTATTTCTAACGTAGAGAGAGAGTTAAATAATTCATGGGAAAGAGTTGACAGGATTTCTTATTTTTGTCCCTCCCTCCAAGGGCAGCACCATCTCTCAGGCTTTAGGCATGAGTGGCCGAGAGGAACTCCTTCTCCCAATGCCCTGGATTGATGGGAGGAAGCCTGAGTTCTCAATTAAAGCTGTAATTTAGTTTTGCATTTCAATTTTAAAACCAAACAGCCTCCAGTCTTTTTCATGAGTCATGAACCTTTTTGCATGAGCGAGTGAGGAAATAAGTGAATATGCATATTAGTATTTTTTCTTCCTCATGTAATGCCCACTTTGTTTGCTTAAATGAGTGCCCTTTTACTTCATTACACTGTTGGTTAATGTAATTCTGTGTCTTTGCGAGAACAGATCCCATCATCAGTTTTCCTGATTGTTCATAAGCGCTTGAAAGCCAGGGAAAGATGGTGACAAAAAGTGCGACACCAGCTTTCCTGCTTTTAAAGGCTGTAATTGATATTGCCTCTGTGTCCCCCATCAAGGAAGAAAAGGTAGCTTTAGCAATAAATCTGTAATCCTTGTGCTTATAGCTTTTTTCCTCCCTTTTAATTAGAAGATATATCTCATTAGACAAGAAGGAAATTTCTGATTAAAACCAGTAATTGAATGTAAAAACATTTTTCTCTATCTGTGTTTAAGCGTTTTGTAGGTGACAAGCACCACATACAGCTTCATTAAATGATTACATAATGTGCAATTTTACAACGGTTTTGATTTAAAGCTTTGGGTCTATTTGTTGAATGGCTGGTGGTCACACACAGATTGGCTGTTGATCTGTTGTAATTCTGACACTATGTGCCTATAACAAGAGTTAGTTTATGGGCTTCAGGTTTTTGTTTATTTTTCTTCAAAACAAACAAACAAAAAGTCTTCCACAAAACAGCTACTGGTATGAGGCATATTTCTTCCAGATTTAGTTTCACTTTTATTATTTTTATTACTAGATTATTCATCCCTTCTGAAAATACTAGTAAATGTGGTTTGCATTACTCCAGATGTAAATATAACTGCCTTAAAAGATGTGCTGAGCAAGTTGCTGTGTGCTTTCAGCACTGAGGAATTGCCAGGATTTGATTATTTGTGGTGACGCCTTAATTTGTTATGAATGCTGCCTTCATTGTAATTTTCAAGTTAGTCCAAACATTGTGGAGGCAAGCAGATACATCTGTGTGTGAAGACAGGCTAATGCCAACCTACCACATGGGAATTGTGGGAAAGTAAAGATGATGATGGCTAGGTTTGAACCATGTCATGGTTAGTGTTGCTCCACCTCTAGTTAATGACTCATTCTTTTGCTCAGAGTTAAGATCTCCCCATGCTTTTCTCTCGTGTTTGGTTGCTTCTTCCTGGTTCTTGGCATAAGTAGATGTATTGTATTATCAGTTTGTTGTACTGATTATGTTGTTTGTATTGGTTTGCAGATACTCTGAATGTCTTTTCAAAGCACATTGACTCAAGTGGATTTTGCTTTATTTTATTTTATTTTTCCCCATTGTGCACACATGTTCACACTACAACCACAAAGCTGAAAATAAATAAAGCCTTCTCCGTCAAAAGTTTTAACTTTACACAAACCCCACCCCGCACCCAGCATAAACTAATGTGACTTTGCATATATCACAGTACAGTCTCAATGTAAAGGGGAGAGAGCAACTTCAGATACACCAAAATATAAATGAAATAAAGAATACAGATGTCATAGAACCATAGAATCATAGAGTTGGAAGAGACCACAAGGGCCATTGAGTCCAACCCCCTGCCAAGCAGGAAACACCATCAGAGCACTCCTGACATATGGTTGTCAAGCCTCTGCTTAAAGACCTCCAAAGAAGGAGACTCCACCACACTCCTTGGCAGCAAATTCCACTGTCAAACAGCTCTTACTGTCAGGAAGTTCTTCCTAATGTTTAGGTGGAATCTTCTTTCTTGTAGTTTGGAACCATTGCTCCGTGTCCGCTTCTCTGGAGCAGCAGAAAACAACCTTTCTCCCTCCTCTATGTGACATCCTTTTATATATTTGAACATGGCTTCAGGCCCCACCAAACCTGCAAGTGTTTCAATATCTCAAATATAAGCATTTCCTATCTGAAAACCATGGAGGAAAAGCAGGAAAAACACACTGGACTTAAAATGTAAAACTCTAACCATGAAACTCTGCAGTTCAGGGAAACATTTCCCCCACTCAGCAGCACCAGAGATGACCTTCCAACCACATGGGTGATATAGTATTCCTCAAGACAGTAGGTTCAGGTATGTTAGATTCATGCACGCTGGGAACTTGTGGTGGCAGACTTGTGATAACACCACAGTAGTGCATCCACACGTGGTACTGGCACAAAGAGTTTCAGACTGAGTGCCTGCCAGCAGAACTTATCTCCAGGGGTCCAAGAGGCAGTTTTAATTTTTATAAAAGAAAGGATATAGGTGCCTACTGGAAGGGATTTTTATTTGATAGCAAAATGGCCATAGATGCCAGGTGTTTGTTCTTTTAAAAGGTAGTTGTATTCACTTGGTGGGATAATCAGTACCAGGCAATGCACAAGAGCCATTTGTGTTGTAAATTAATGAGTGGCAGAGTACCGCCCGGGTTGCATTTTGATATGGGAAAGATTACCCTAGCATATCCAAAAGTACTCTTATATTGATTTCTACCAAAGGTTGAGACTGGTAAGGTTCTCCCTCTCAGTCCATTCCACCTCCTTGTGGATGCCTACCTCCCTCTGAAATTTGAACAATTCTGTTACTTCAGGAAGTTACAGATAGGTAGCCGTGTTGGTCTGCCATGGTCAAAACAAAATAAAAAAATTCCTTCCAGTAGCACCTTAAAGACCAACTGAGTTAGTTCTAGGTATGAGCTTTCGTGTGCATGCACACTTCTTCAGATACACAGTGTATCTGTGTATCTGAAGAAGTGTGCATGCACACGAAAGCTCATACCTAGAACTAACTCAGTTGGTCTTTAAGGTGCTACTGGAAGGAATTTTTTTATTTTGTTTTGACTTCAGGAAGTGTTTCTTTGTACTGTAGGCGAGTGTTCTATATGGCTTAGGTGGCAAAGACCCTGATGTTACTAACTGTAATTGTGCAAAATCGTAAAAGCCATAAATTTTGAAAATTAGTGGTCATTGTATATTTGCTTTAGGTCTTTAAATAGCCTTCCTTGGTCATGAGGACTGGTGACTTATAAAAAAAAGTTTAGATAATAAAATTCTGGAGTTGGATGTGTGGGTGAACATCTGCTCATAGATCAGGGCTTTCTCATCTCCCTCTTCCCAGTGTAGACCCCTGGGGGGACTTTAAAAATGTTATTGAGAATTAGAAGACCCTCCAGAGTGATGCTGAGTGTGGTAAGAAGTGGAAATAAGGGGGGAACCCCCATGGAAACGGACATGCTTTTCTCTCACAAATGCCTTTAGGTTCAAGTACTGAAACATACATACATCTGAAATAATACGATAACTATATGACTTCTAAAAGTAAAGGCATCAGTTATCTGTAGAAATTACTGAAGTTTCACCATCCATGAACCTGCTGTGGAGAAGGTGTCCAGAGCTCTAGATCAACTGCATACCTCAAAGATGCAGGTCTTCGCTTTCAGTAGAGGTCACAATGGTACCTTGGGAAAAGTTGTTTCTAAAGATCTTGGAGCTTTCAAAACTTGTCCACAACACCACTCTGCAAGTGTGAACAGTACAGTGGTGTGGTAATTATGCCCATATATCCCCTACAGATGTACTTAATGTGGTTTAGCTTTGCTTACGTGAATGTAGCCGAAACTGTAGGAGGGACCCAGCCTTTCAAGTCTGAACAGCATTATATGAGACAATGTTGACAAGGGGAAATAGGCTTGTGAAGTCTGTTTGCATTTATAACTAATTGAAGGTTATATGCCTAACACTTCTGCCTCAGAAACCAATATGGGAATACATTGTTCAAATGAATCATCAAATTGAAAACCTTTCCAGCATCATTAAGGCTTCTATCTTTCATTCATGTTCTGTCTTCACAACAACTTGTTTGGTGATTCTGCCTTTCCTAATCAGTGCAGTGTTGACATTTTAAAAAACGTGCTCACAATGACTCTTTTTATTACAATAAACTGTTTTGACAGTGTTGTACGCAGATGAAATTCCTGTCTTGGGGAGCATCCATCTCACCTTTACTGTCATGCTCCCACTTACCTGTTGGTGCAGAACATAATGAAAGCAAAGTTAATTTAAAATTGTTCCCATTGTCAGCAGCAACAATGAAACTATAGCTTTGGGGAGAAAAGTGTTTCATTGCTGGTGTACCTGCAACCGAAAAGTACAGTGGTACCTCCGGGTGCGAACTTAATCCATTCCGGAGGTCCGTTCGTAACCAGAAACCGCTCGTAACATGAGGCACTCTTTCCCTAATGGTGCCTCCTGCTGCTACCACGCCGCCGGAGTGCAATTTCTGCTCGCATCCCAGGACAAAGTTCGCAACGAGGGACATCTACTTCCGGGTTAGTGGAGCACGTAACCCAAAGAATTCGTAAGGGGTACAGCTCGCAACACGAGGTACCACTGGAAGGAAGGAAGGAAGGAAGGAAGGAAGGAAGGAAGGAAGGAAGGAAGGCTGATTAAATGCAAATGTGTAGACTAGCATTGCCAGCTGGTTAAGGGCATTTGCCTGGTTGATGCCTATTTTGTCTCATTGCGGATAGCTGTCTCAATGCATGTGTTAAAGAGTATGCCATGGACTACTATAGAATATGAATACAGTCTCAGGGTTGTTGTCTTGCCTGTTGGGTAGGAGTCTAGATAAAGAACAGGTTTCTGTTTTGTTTTTTACTGTTGTTTTACCCTTATGCTCTTTCTTTTTAGTTTTTTTAAAAAAAATATTTTACAGACGCTGCCGTGGGAACTGGAAAAATGAGCTAAGACCATGTTAGATAAAATAAAATATTTATACGGGCATTTGTTAGCAAGATGGGGGAAATTCATCCGTAATGTACCGTCTGCTGCCACATATTAGAGTTTGGGTGATCTGTGTAGTTACCTGAAGCCTACGCAATTATGGCTTCCTGGACATTTTACCTTTCAATCCTTTCCACACTTACCTGGGTGTAAGTCCCATCAAACTCATTGCAGCATTCTTCTGAGGAGACATTTGTGATGTTGTTGCTATCAGTTCTCGCAAGGTGGGGCAGAGTGCCTGATTTTCTAAAAGTGCTGTCCTTCACTTTGAGTTTACTTCAGTTTGGGATAAGCTGCCTTGAACATGTCTACAATTAAGAGTCCATTTTGGAACAAGGTGGTGTGCAGCCAAGTTGCTATGTACGGTGCTTGATTCAACATACCATTTCTTCCATTTGGAGGCTCAGGGCTGTGCTGCCAAATGAAATAGCAGTGCTCAAGCACAAAGCTCTGGCATTTTGTCTCTCACAAATGGGCCCCTTATGCTGCTGGTGTTGTCACTCCTGTTCAGATGGAGGTATACATGTACCCATTAGTGAGATTCCATTATTTATTATAATAAAATAATAATCAAAATTCCATAATATTGGAAGGTTGAATTGCACAAGCATTTCCTTGAATGCACTTAAGAGTTCAACAACCGTGTGCGTGCATGCATGCTTACATCTCCATTTATGCAGCAGAGAAAGTGTAATAAGGGCTGAGAAGTTAATCAATGCCTATTTTTAGGCTTAATTTATGGATGTCCAATCTGTAGCTCCCTCAACCTCCAATTCATTTCTTAATTATGTTTGTAAAGAACAGCGGAAGCCTGTTTTCACCAACTGTGTTGTCTGCCAGTTCCTATAGATCGATTTTTTCTTTCTTTCATGGCACAGTGAGAGCAGCTGAACAATACATTGTGATGGACCTGGATAAATTCAGAAATAAGTCCATGATCATGTTGCTATTCAGCACTGGAAGACAGTATTTAGCTGTCTCAAAACAATAAAATATAAACACACTTTAACCAGTTCATTGTAACAAAAGCCCTTGATTCAAAGGATTTATAGTCTCACATGAATTAGGTGCCAAAAAATAGCCTCTGTGGTTTTGGTTTGGTTTTGTAATACCGACTGCTGTCCACTGCCCAGGATGAGTAGAGTTCCATATGAATGCATAGCAATTGTGCAGGGCATGGATACTTGATTCTTACTCACAAGCGATTGCCTTCCCACCAAAGCTATCGTTGAATGGTTCTTTCCCAGACTGACAGACAATTTTTGGGAAGCCCTGCTGTGTCAGTGGCAGCTTGATCTAAATGAGCAGGAAAGCAGCCTTTTTATTTCACTGTCCTGCAGTCCCTGTTGATGGCATGAGGTTAGAGGGGCTCTGCCCCAGCCAAACGCTATTAGAGACAAATGTCAGTGAGCTTTGGACGGAAAAAGCTCTCTGATTATTCACTCCATTCAGGCGTATCTTTCCCCAGTAAGCTTTTAGTCACTCCCACTGCCGGCAAGATGTAATCCTTGCAGAGCCAAGGGGGAGGCATGTTGCATATTCCTTAAGATTACATGGTGTACCAAATAATACACAGACAGTGGCTCTTCGCTATACAAAGGTCATTGGCTTCCTTGACACAGGTTGCTTCTCCTTCCTGCCATAATGTGATGGTGATTTAAATAATAGTAATAATAATAGGCAGCATCTTTTTAAACTAAACTGGCTGTGCAGAAGCAGAGGCCTAAGAAAATGGTTCCCATAGCTCAGTGGAGGAGCGAATTCCATTTTATTACCATTTTATTTTTGTACCCTGTCCTTCAGCAGGTTCCTATTATGCCTTCCATGCATCATTTTCCACAGTCAGTTCTTGGTATATTGTGTTGAATAGGAGCTGAATGAGCAGGGCTGCGAAGGACCTTTACCCGAGACCTCAAAGATCCACTGCCAGCCCGAATAGACCAGTGGCATATGTTCATAATTTGACTTCTGGAATAGTGCCTCTTTGTTGTCCACTATGCAGGCAACAGAAAGCAGCTCTCAAGGTAGACACACTGGATACTGCTATGGCTTTGGGTATGTTCTATGTTCTAAAATGTGCAGCTGTTTGTCTGTGCTTCCTTTTTTGAAGTGCAGTTTAAAAAATGTAGGGTGGCATATGCTGCACTCTGGCTCATCTGTATGTAGCTTATGAAGGGCCCTGGCTTGGTAACTGTGAAAAGCAAGTGAAATAACCTGTTCTGTAAAGTAACAATATTCTCTGTCTTCAGCAGAAGTTGGTTGTGTGCCCTTGGTCACTCTTGAGGTGGTGGTTCAGAGCACTGCCAAAGACAAGGCAGCTGTGCAAATTTTCATCGAATTTACTTGTTTTGTGAATATGAGCTGGCTTTGACAGCCTTTTGCCTTACAGGGTGGTACATCAAGCACACCATGTATATCCTGTTCATACCTCATCAAAGTTCTCTCCTAACTCCCGATTACACCCATACACACACACACACACACACACACACACACACCCCTAGTGATTTTAGAAATGGATAAAACACACCAGCTGGATCATCAGGTCCCAGGCTATGTGTGCAAACAGGGAAAAAAAATCTGCTTATGACTTGTCAACAGAGCAGATGTTACACTAAGGGAAATGGAACATATTGTCTCCCATGGGATCTGTCACTGTCACACAGGTACTCTTCAGAGTGTGACTGCATTGAATTTCCAAGGGCGGGTGGCACATTGTGAAAAAAAGTCTCCCCTTATGGAATTAAATATTGCAGAGTCAATACTGCAGAATATTGTTTCCTGGATGAAAGAAGCCTTTCCAAATTCCAGGTGCAAACATCTAGTCCATGTAGAAAGTGCTTCAAATTTTAAATCTCCCTAGCATGAACATATTTAATATTAGGCCTTTAGCTGTACCTCACCTATTGCAATAGCAAATGATATTTGCACATTACGGCTTCTGGAGTCAAATTAGTAATATGGAAAATTGGTAAATAACAGCCAGCCCTATTACAGGCAAGTAGTTGTGTTTTTCCATAAAAAAATCTCTCAAGCCCTATAATATTGGCTTTCACAGAGTGTTCTGCCAGCTCCTCAAAGAGTTGACACTTGACTTATTTTTATGCCACATGAAGTGGTGCAAACTTAAGAAAGGCATGTCCAGAGCGTAAATAGATATAAAAAATATAATTCATATTTTTTTAAAGCAAGTTCTGCATTCAAAAGACAAGATTTTCCATTTGGATTTTAATGTTTTCATGTTCGCTTAGTTTGGAGAGATTCTTTTGGAGCTCATCACAATCCCTTTTTGTTTTAAGCACCGTGAACAATTTGGTATCACCAGACATGGCTACTCACTCCTAACTCTAGATCACATTAATCCACTTCATGCAAATTGAAAAGGGGGGGGGGGACTTACTGTTATCGTCTGCTTCAAAAAAAAAAATGTTTCAGAAGTGTCACTGAACAATTGAGGAACATGCTTTTAAAAAATGTTTCAGTGTCCTGTTTTTGCTATTTTCCGTTTCAACAGTGTTCAAAGTACAGCATCCTTTATAGCTCATCTGAAGTGGTAACAAAATTCCTGTCTTTTTCTTTTCCCTTCCCTCTGAACTTCATCATCAGTCCATTCACCTATCTTTACACAGATACTTGAGCCAAGTGATCAAGTGATGAGCTTGCCTCCATTTCCAAGGTGCTAGATTCACATGACAAAACTTTGTCACTTGTTAACTAACGTTGTTGTGTAAATATAGGTCCAAGTGTTACAAGGTCAGTCTTGAATGGGTTCACTGAAAGCTGCATGTATTCAAAAGAACATTTTTTCTTGGCTCAGAAGCTTGTGAGAAAAATCTGATAAACATTGCATTCCACTAAATTAAATCGGCAAAATCCACAATTGGGTTTGTAAAGCTGGTAAAATCATGTTCCAGCTTATCAAATTGTTGGCCTGGTCCATTTAATTAAAAGTTAAATTGAAGGCAGACATTTATTCCTTCTCAGCATTCTAACGCGATCCGTGCACATCCATGCTTAGGCTTATTTTGCAATTGTGTATAAAACACTATGAGGTGACTGGTCTGTGTGGGGCTATAAAAATCTACACCAAACATTTAGATGCTTTATTAAAAATAGTTTCTTCCCCACTGTCAAGAGTTGACGTAGCCAGATCTGGAACTTTAGTGAAACCCATAGTTTAAGCTTCTAGGATTCCGATAAATTCTGCTAAATCAGGGCAATAAATTTTGAACACAAATTTCTGTTGAAAGTATTACATTGTGTAATTAAAGCTTGGATAATATGTAGGCATGTTTCTTGCACTATGCTATAAACAATGTTATAGTTGTGTGTGTGTGTCTCCAGGTGAATGTTTAGCTTTAATATGCCTAATGGCAACTTGTATACACACCTGCCTAAATTCCCAGGAAGGGAAGCTCTGCTGCCTATATAGCTTCCTCAAATTCCCTCAACGCCCACTGGCAGGAGTGGGAAGACAAAAGCTAAGTCGAGACCAGTCTACATTGGACTGCACCTGACCTGTTTTGCCTGCTGGTCAAATTTGCTGTGTTCTCTGTACACCACTGAAGAAGCTATGCTCTAGTAGGTGTTTGCTAAATGTACATTTATTCTGTGGTCATCACTGTTGCCCAATTTAAGATTGCTTAATAAAAAAGAATTATCAGGAAAGCATTGAATAAAAAGATAACAGTAATGAAAATCTGCCCTCAGATCCTTTCACTAACATATTTTTACATTTTCTTTTTTGTTTGTTTCTCTTTTTCTTACAGCCCTTTGCTTGCTGTGTCTTTCGCTGCCTCCTGTGCTGTTCCAGGAATAGCTCTGCTCACCTTCGGAGTAAATCCTCTTACTGCAGCCCTGGGAGCCTTCAACATCATCCTGTACACATGCTGTTACACACCGCTGAAAAGAATTAGCATTGTCAATACATGGGTAGGAGCTGTGGTTGGTGCTATTCCCCCAATTATGGGTTGGACAGCAGCAACCGGCAGTCTGGATGCAGGTGAGAATTACTCGGGGTGGGGGGAATGGGACCATGAGGAGGAAGAGAATTGAGTGTCTTCCTTTTAGGGCCAATTGAAAGTTACTATACTGTGGGAATGAGTACTTGTTTCCAATGCTCACTAGTATCATTCGCATTATCTAGGATCTGTATATTTCACTGTGTACTGCATGACTGTCTCTTCCGCTGACTTGGCATTTTGCAGTAAAAAAAACCAAGACTATCTTAGGTTCGGGACCCATTCAGTTCTTTGAATCTCAGATCCAGTGATATTTATGGGATTGCAGGGTGGCAGCTTCTCTGCTATCACAAAAATAGGATCTTGTCAGTCTACAGAACAAGGTAGCAAACCTTTAGAAGGTATGACCTTGGGGGGGGGGCTTGTAGCAGTGAGTAATTCAAGCCTTAGAAACACAGGGAGATGGGTTTGTGACAGGTGTGTAGACTTCAGTCAGTAAGACTTCAATCAGTTTATCACAGTCATAGGCCAACAGGTGTGTAAACTGCATAATGACTTGCCTACCTGTGTGAAGGTTGTGGAAGTCACATTTCATCTAGTTAGATTGGTAGATACTGTCAGAGTGAAGATGACAGTCATGGTGCAGGTCAGCACCAGTGAAATGGGGAAATGTAGTTGTGCAGTATTGGAAGCAAACTTTAGGTGGGTAAGCAAGAAGCTGAAATTCAGAACTTCCAGAATTGCTTCCTCCAGAATTCTGCCTCTCCTATTTGCAGTGCCAGGTAGACAGGCAAGGCTGAGGCATTTCAATGCATGCCTAAGATTGCAGTGTCAAAGGACAGCTTTTGATTTCTTAGGCACTGGAGAAGGTTTTGTAATAAGCCAAGCATATACAAAAGGGACAGGTTCCGCTTGAACCAAAAAGGAGCCAGGCTGCTAGCACTTAGGATCAAAACAATGGCAGAGAGTAGGAGTAAATTGACTGTTCTCACAGTGGAGGGATGAGAAAAGTGTGCTCTATTAGAACCTGTACTTTTTAACTTGCTCATAATTAAACTTGCATTAGAGCTGAGCAGTGAGGTGGCCAAGTGGTAAAAACAAATAAGAATTTCAAAGAGTTCCAAAATGATCTTTCGTAACTGGGTGAATTAGCAATAAAATGACAAGCTCAGTTCAGTGTAAGTCAGCATGAAGTGACTTACATCGGGGCAAAACATCCCTAATTCTCCTAACCACTATCCCTCTTCAGCTGCTGAAAACTAGGGCTTAAAGGTCTGAAATATGGGGAGCCTGGTTCTGTGCATGTAGGCACAGGATTCTAAACCACTCAAGGAGCCCTCAGATCTTTAGGACACAGTGCAGGGCCACAGAGTGCAGCCCTGCTCTCCCCTCTCTTGGTTGTAATCATGTGAAAGGATAATGATTAAAGAGAGCTGCTAAGTTGGTCTTAGTGACCCCTGAATAGCAGTTGCTAGGGAACAATTGTCCTGCTTTCGAGCTTTCCATTGGTCCAAAAGTGAGCTAGTACTAGCCCTAATACTAATAACACTGCAAATGGACAAACTTTGTTGAGATCACAACTTGGGATGGAAGGATTAAAGCTGCAGGTCTCTCCCCTGCACCTATTACTATTTTTTTTTAATTAAAAAAACTTTCCATGCTTCCAAGTGATGCATTTAGTGTTGTGTGCAGTTTGGCCCTCAGGCATATGTAAGTGCAAGCCTTTATCCTTCTCTCCCTCTTCTGTGCTCACATGCTCTGTGTTTCTACAGGAACTATTCATCACCGAGTCAGCCAAAAGTCAACCAGGATTATGTGACTCCTCCTGGTTTGAAGATCAAACATAACCTTCGGTTTTGCAGTGCTGTTGTGATTCTCTTTGCAGTGTGTGTCACGACAGGATCTCAAATTCATGCAACAAGATCAGAGAAATGTTGTGTTAGCTCAGTGGGCCTGCTCCCTTCATTGATGCTGCTGCTTTTGAAGCAAAGGCTACAGAGACCTGAAAATGCAGGGTCGGTCTTAATGAAGCTTCCTGAGGTGACCAGCCTTTTGGGGGGCATGTTGTATTCTTCTTAGCATTGCAAAGCATTTGTTGTTCTACGCACAAGTGATCAGAGTAGTAGAAAGGAGAGACAATGTGAACAGATTCAGTTATGAACCAGGGGAACATGATAGAGAAAATCAAGATGAAAATGCAAGAAGGTCCTAACTCTAGCCTTTCTGCAGTGAAGGAGACAAAGAAGTTTAATTCAAACGATTTAGCCAATATTAGAAGCTGTGTGACATGACTAGTGAATGTTCAACAACCAAAGCAGGGCTTCTGCTGTACAGTTGTCATGTTCACTTATCTGCACTGTGTTTCTGGCTGCAATTACAAGTCTGTGGCTTCTGCTGCCTCTCTGTCTTCCCCTCTGTTCTGCATCTCACTAAAACCAAACCCAAATTCCTTGAAAATCTCACTGTTAAAAGGTACCGATACCTTGCTAAGCAAATACATGCCGTGTTGGTAATATACACAGATAACTCTGACCATGGAGTTTGGGTTATTCCCTAATACAGAATCTGAATTTTATTTTGTTTCTTGATATGGAAAATCCCCAACCCTATCTGTCTCTCTCCAAGTGTCAGAAACCAGCACCAAATGTTGGCTTCCACAAGTGGGACTTGTTAGTTGAATCTAGGCCAATTATACATGTTATTTATATACATAACTCTGAGTAGTAATTGGCAGGGCTCATGAAGTTATTACAGTAAGTGCCACACTTTTAACATTTGGGAGGAGGTAGAGGTCCCTGTACTTGAGTACCCCCAGGGGGGGAAAGCACTGGAATAGGTAATAGTGGCCAATCTCAGAAGAAGCTTTTTAGCCCATGTTCTCTCATAATAACTAAGCATTGGATCTTCTCTTCCCCTTCCCACTCAAAACGCTCAACCATAGGCTTATTTGCAGGAGGGTGGGGGGAGGTATCCATGCACAGAAACTATTTCTTTGATTAAAGGCTCAGGCCTGCAGTTGGCTGATAGTTTCTTATAGATGTTAGGAATGCTTTTTGGTATGGACAACCGGAGTATGCCATCTGCTTCCAAATCATGGAAGCCACATCTCTGGAACCCATTAATGTTTCCTAATTAACTAGCTGAAGCAACCTGGCTTTAGGTAGAAGCGTGGGAATACATTTGCACCTTGTTAAAAAGAAGAGGAAAGAGCCTACCCTACTGAGCAGCGATAAGGAACATAAAGCTGGGGAGAAAGAAATTTTAAGGCTGCCTATAGTGCTTGCTATGTTTTACTTTTTATTGGGGAGCTTCTTCTCAAGAAAGCAGTCCAGTTCTTTTCTGGTTATTACGCTAAAGCCAGTCATGCAAGGTGAATCACTTTTTCATCCTTCCTTCATTTTACTATCAAAACTGTCTCCTGCTTCTCCAGGGAGGTGGGGAGGAGAGGGCATCTAGCCAATGCTGCCGCCGTTGCTCAAGCAGACTGTATGTTTACTTGATCAGTTCCAGTCTCGAGCGCTTGCCACATCATATAACTTTTTCCTAGGGAACAGTTCAGGATCAAAATATGAACCTTTCTCTGTGAGCATTGGTTGGCTAAAATTGGCCAGGTTTAAACTGACAATGCTCAGAGTCAATTTTATCATCAACTGTGGTAGCAGAAATTGCACAAGTGTTAAATTTAATCAGGTTCATGGGCTGGGACCAGCATCTCTCAGCAAGGCGAACGCATGCACTTGCCAAGGCGGGTACAGAGAATTTCCCTCCCCGAAAGGGAACCCCATCTCCAGTTTCTTTTTCCCCCCTGTTTCAAGGAGGAAGAACATTATCATGACAGGAAATGGGAGGCTGGTGGAAAATGCCAAAAGAACAAAGCAGTCTCATTTTTACAGAAGCAGTAAGACTCAGATCAAACTTCTCTCTTGCTGGCAGGAGATCATGGCTTGTGTTTAGTAACACGGCCAAAAAGAGGAATATTAATAATATGCCCTTTTTTAAAGAAGAAGAAGAAGTTTAAATATTGTAATGGGGAATTTCATACTGTGTGTTGTACAGCCTGGGACTCAGGTCTTGGCATTACCACATTTCCTTATGAAAGCAATAGGGTCTGGTATCCTTTCAGGAGTGGTGGCTAGCTGAAGTGTACTCAGGAGACTGCAGAACATAGCAACCCGGTGCCATGAAAGCACATCCAATTCTGAGTCACCCAGTTTGCTTGAAGTGACAAGCGGGGATCTCTGCCATAATGTGCTTTATCAGTTAAGGGGATTTACTCTGGGTAGGCGGTGGTGGCAGAGCAGATAACAGCCTCGCAAATGTAACAGACGTTAGAGACCCACAGTGGCCTGGAGCCATTGGTATTACTGCTCCCAAGAATGTTTATCTCAAGAGACTATTTAGTTTATCTCAGATGCCCCACTTTTACCTTCTGTTTTCCTGAAAGACATCTTGTCCTGATTTTCATTCATTTTCTGAAAATTTAAATAATTCCTGGGGCTATGGAATTTATAGACTGCCTGTGTATGTACCAACGGTAATCACGCAGAGGCTGATTTTCAAATTGCCTTGACTTTGTAATTCAAATTGGGTTGTGGGCTAGACATTAATTATGTCAGCCAACATCTATTTACAACTGGGGGATTTTAAACTGGGCAGTTCTTATCAGCAAGTGACATTTGGCAGATGGATGGGTTTAGCAACAAAACAGTGAAGAGAGAGGAAAAGGACAATTGTGTAGAGCCTTTCCTCATTTGTATAGCCCTTGTCTGCCCGGAAGGAGAGCAGTAAAGAGAGGACCTCACTTTGTTCAGAATAAGTGACACTGAACTTTGTTCCTATTTCCTTCAAAAAAAATTTTTTTTTAATTAACTGGATCATGTTTTGAACAGCCTGCTGGCAAAATGTGTAACTGAGCAGTTTTAGAGAAAAAGACAAAATTTTGCCTGGAGCACATTATCCTGGCTGTAGAAATAGAGGCCTGGAGATGTGGGCTGGCATTGATTGACCTTAGCAGAGGCTTGAGACTTCTCTTCCTCTTCAAAATGATGATCCAAGAAGCCTCTTACTCAGTTTGTACAAAAGACAGAGGTATGTCATCATTGATCTGTGAGCATAGGACGCACAAAGGCAGAGGGCCCCGTTGCTCCATGTAGTAAATGTGGAGGCAGATGGGCAGGGCTAGTAGGCAGCTGTTTTAAATTTAATAAGACAAAAGTCAGTCGATTATTTGCCTCCCCCACCCACGCTTTCTTTTGCAGACACAAAAGCGATAGTGATTCTGCTGTTGGGACACCTGAGGGACTGATGCAATCAAAGTCGAAGCCCACTCAGTAAATTCATTGTCACCTACACACTGTACACAGCTGTGTTAAGTTCCAAGTGCTTTCATCTTCCAAATAAAGAATATTCAATGGCCCATATGGGACAGCCGCTCCAGTTCACCTCACCTCCCAAATATGCATTATGAAGTAACCAGTAGGGGGCACCAGAGTAGTAGCAGGAAAATTGCATTGGCTTAAGAAAAGGCAGTGTTTGAGGTTTAGAGAGCTAAAATTAACTTTTTAAAGTTGTGTTGAGTTAAAAAAAGTGTTTAAAATATCCTCTTGCAAGCAAGTTGGTGAACTTCCCTTAGTGCCTTGCAAAAATAGGGCCTTTCCTGTCTTGCAGCCTTGCTGGAACTTCCAGTCATCTCCCACCTTAACTGCTACAGTCTTTGCATCTCTACGATCACATTCCCACCTACTCCCTTGCCTCTGACCAAAATCATTCACCTCTGTCATCACTGAGACCACATGACACCCTTTCTTACCTCCTCCATTCCTGGATCTAGCACAAACATTTGTCCTTGCCTTCATTACTCTGCCTCCCCTGATTATTCTGCCTGCATATCCATCCCCATAATCTTCCCTCTTCCATCTCCACCATCCTTTGTCCGTCCCCCACATCTTCAATGCCTAGAACTGCCTCCAGAAACCATTTGATGCTGCATCTTATTTCCTTCAGACTCTTTCCCCAAATTCAGTTTCCTTGAAGAACTTCGACACAGACACTTACTGTTCTTCCTCTGCCGAAACCAAGCCTAAGCACTTGTAATGAAGCTCAAGGCATATCCTGCCCATGTTCACCCTTACTGCCAGTTTATGTCTCTCCTTCTATTCTTCCCATCCACCCCACGGCAAGTCTTAAGATGATAAGCTGATCAGGGTGCTGCGTTTTTTTAATTCTCCATCGGGAGCTATGCATATTGATGGTGCCGTATAAATGATAACTGTTAAATGCCGTCATCATTTCCTCGCTACACCTGGACATGGTTTCAAAACAGTGGTCATTGAAAACAGCCGAGACTTGCCTTGACCAGATTGTGGTCAAACTTCTAGGCTTCAAATTCGCAACCTTTATTTTGACAGTGTTTTTGGTCTTCATAGCCACTGCTACATTCAGAGGCACCAACATGATATATGGGTACCATAGAAAAAGTAAGACTTTGCATATTGCCAATGGCTTGTTTGCCACTAGCATATATAACGACTAAGATGTAGCAGGTGCTAGAGAAGGAGAGAAGCAAAGGAGAATGGGTGGGAAAGTAACATGTAGTCAACATCTTCTACAGAAGTTTTATGCGTTGTTCTGCACTTCACCACACGCCCACCCCTTCCTTGTGAACCCTCCTGAATGTTGGTGCTCTTATCCACTTATTGGACCTGGTGTTGATTTAAATAAAGTTTCTCACTTTCTCATTCATATGTTTCCCAATCAACCATTCTAATTGGTTGTGGTAACAAATAAAACATGTTTTAAACTTGGCCACTATGATTCATGCATTGGTAAGTTTACAATTGGACTCCTATAATTTGTTCTTTGTGGGACTTCCCCTAAGACTGGTCTGGAGGCTTTTGGAGAATGCTGTGCCCAGGCAGTTGAGTGGAACACCTTGATGCACACATAATTTTACACCTGTGCGTAAGGAACTGCTGCTGTGCAGCTAGCCAGTCATGTACAAGGTCTTGTTACTAACGTATAAAACCCTGAACAACTCAGGGCCAGGTTACCTGAAAGACTGCCTTCCCTGTCTGCAAGAACATTTAGATCATCTGGGGAAAATTTACTTGTGGCACCACATCCTACAAAACATCACAAGGCACCCTACAGAATAACACAAAGCAGGTATTTTCCATCATTGGCCCTATACTTGATCTCCATATGTGTCTATGAGAGAGAGAACCTTTGTACTCAAAACTTACTTAAACTTCACTTGACTGTTTCCATTTGGTTTGATCAAGGGATATAGATTCTGTTTAAAGAGATTGGGACTGCAATCTTATGGTCACTTTTGGCAGTAAGACCCATTTGAACTCGCTTCCCCCTTCCTCTCCTCTCCCATGCAGCTCCCTGCGTGCCCCAAATATCTGCTCCAGAGTATCCCCCAACCCAAAGGTGAAGGAAGAAATGGAAAGGAGGTCCTCTTGTGGAAACAGATATATTTTAGATTTCCATCTATTCTTGTACCCTAGTATTTCTTCCTTTCTCTCACCACAAAACTTTCAGTCCTATTGAGTTATGCAAAATGCATCTTGACAAATTGCCGCATTCTGTCTTACAGTATTAAAAGTAGAGCAGAAATTGGATTTTTCTAACCACATAATTTGGAGGTCTTAACCGATCTCTCCATCCATCACTGCTATATCTTCCTTGCTTCAGTGTGGGCAGGTAGTGTGTTGTTTTTGCTGGATCAGCTTTTGCTGACGGGCATATTCAGATGATGGAAACCTAATTCTGTAGGCAAAGATAAGGTTCAGTTATACTTCATCTCATTTTCCAGGTTGAACATGGAACAACTACAGCTACATAACCGCCAGCCGTGTTTATCCAAAGGCAAATGGGTGCAGCTGGATTTGCTCTTGTTTTCCAGCTCTAATCTCCCTCATCTGGACCAAGGAGGAGTAATTTGTTTTAGCATCTTTTTAGCTAAGAGTAGCTGGTTTGTTACCATACCAAGATAGAAGAAAACAACCACACACAGTTCTAAGTACAGGCCATTAATGGCTAAACTTAGACTTCAAAATCCCTATAACGTCTTACATAAACTTAAACATTTAATTTATTTCCTAGAGAGACAAGAAGCTGGTGCTTCCCGCCCCCCACCTCCACTCTTAACCTCCCCCTCATGTGTCAGTCAGCTACCAGAATCTGGAAATGATTTTAAAATTCCTTCATATTATTCAAGGCAGAAGAATTACCAAAATTGTGCTCTAAGCAAAACAGCATTCTTGGGTTGCCAAGGCAGTAAACAATGGCTTTAGGAAATGCAATAAGACTTCAACATCTGTTTTGGAGCTGATATTTTAACCATTCTGTGTTTATTTTACATGCCTGGTTGGTGATCTCTGTCATACATCTGTGAAGCCAAAAACCAAGACAATGAAAGAGGTAGCAAGTCAGTTTGGAGCTCCAACTATAAGCCTGGTTTTCCATGCTGAGTTTTTAACATAAAAGTGCTTCTGGCTTTTGTCTTAAGTTTGTGAATGATAACTTAGTTTAGCAAATCATGCTACCATTACAAGACTTTTTGCATACACCTAGGACAGTCATGAGTTTTAAAAGAACATCATTGTGCTTGACAGCTTTAGATAGAAAAGCACGAATATCCTGCACCTTCTGTCTCATGTGGAACCTTAAGGGTTGCTGAAAATATCCTCCTGAAACAGTAACACCACTCAACAACAGCAGAAGTACTAGATTAAGTAGCTGCACAAGTTAACCACAGGGAGTTGACTAACAGCCAAACTTGTCATGGCACCAAATGCATCATTGGCACCCATATTACATGGTCAGGATAGGAAACCCACCTGCTTCTCAGCAGCAGTTCTGACAGTCTCCCAGGTCCCAAGAAGAAAATGGGAGCTTTCTTTTCAGGGCCAACACAGCCATGGGAAAGGGATGATCTCCATTAGTACTGCAATGAAGTATGAAAGGGCTGAACATCTGCTTCCTACTTCTGCAGTCCTGACAAAATCAGACATCACCACCTGCGCTTAACATCACTTTTTAAAAAACAAGCATGCAGTCATTACCAGTGTTGCACCTAGCATCATGCTGTATGTAGTTCAGCCTTGAGGGGTCTTTTCCCATAATGCACACCTAAATACACTTAAACTGGAATCTTAAACGCAGTAGGGAGTAAGAACCATTTGGCAAAATCATACTGACTTCCAAGTAATTTGGAATTTGGAAACACTTTCTCAGCACAGCTGACACAGTGTAGTAAAAACAGTAAAAAATAATTTATATTCTCTTAAGATTTAGTTTAGAGTGCATTTTTTATAGCCTCATCCAAAGGAATTTGCACAGAGGAGCACATAAATATTTATGCCACTGTTACTGAAGCACTATCCACTGCATGGCAATTGAGATAGAGGCAGACAACGCTGTTCCAGTTGCTATTGAATCTCTGAATCTCCATGTAGGATTGCTAGGAGGCTCCTCCCAACTAAGCCTGCAAAATAGCACCAGTTGCTACTAAGTACCCCCAGAGTGGGAACACAAGTGGCTATTTCTGTATCAGCACTTTGATTAATCCCAGCATCGCTACAAGTCTGCCCTGTCAGACAAAGGTTTTGAAAATGTAAAGGTAGAGTCTGGACCCAGTTGCACTGAAAAGCCTAATTCTGTACTGCACAGCAAGAAACGAAGCCATGCATGTTGCCATCAAGTTGGCTTTGCAGTATCTCCTAGAAAGATTGCGTGAGAAGGCAGGCCCCTCATAAAACAACTCTCCTTGTTTGGCACATCAGTTGTCTGGTTTGGAGCTGGGAGTTTCACCTGAAATATTGGTTGTTTTTTGACAAAGAAGTGAGAGTCGGAAGTTATTTTTGAGACAGCATTAGGACATCTTGCCTTCTTGTTGCTCCTAGTGTCTATCCCTTTGCAAACAAAATGGACTTTGATTCATCTTCTACAAGAAGGCATAACTCCACTGTAACAACATCATTTCAGAAGTTGAATCTGTGAAAATCAGTCAAGCTTTATTAAAGCGTAGGCCCTAAAGATGTCCCTTGTGAAACAGAATGAAGCAGATACTAATGGACATCTGTGCTAAATTTCAGTGGAGCAGGATCTAGTCTTGTAGCATAAGTTTTTGAAAGACTGCAGTTGTGAGGAAATATTCCCATAGTTATATTCAGTGGATCTCTGGGCCTGTTTCCCCCCTTTAATTCTCGCTTCTGTATAAACTTTTAGGTGGTATACAGGGATAGGTAACACAGAGACCCCAAATGTTGAAAGAACTGAAACAACCTTACAATTCTATAACATCCATGAATTTTTTACTCTTCAGTTTCAGGTCTCTGCCAAGCATTCATGGATCAACAGAAGGTCCTATGATACTGAATTCTAAGATGTATGGAGTGTACAGAATTGAGAAGTTAGTTACTTAACACTAGGCACTTTCAGCCCTCTAGCCCTACGTTATGTGGCTGTTAGAGGGTTGGCAACATACATTTCTGCTTAGGAAACCTATGGCCAAATATAGCAAGGTACATGCAGGCGGTGACTGGAATCTTCTCTAGATTTCTGCTGAGCAAACTTTAAAAAACTTATACTATTCAGTAGCCAAGGTTTATTGAATATTCTTCACTGTATTTGTTTTATATGTGTACCTTTGCGTAGTGGGTTCTGTGCAAAGCTGATGCACAGTCAGTTTGGACTATGTGAAAATATATTGTGTGTAGTATCAAAAAAGGTGGAACCAAATGGGGAAACCAAAGGATAAAATGTACGGTATCTTAAGTGTTTTCTACAACAAATGGAAAGTGTGTGTTTTTCTCTCATAGAAGAGTTTAAGATCATATATATATATATATATATATATATATATATATATATATATAATATATATATATATGCGCAGTTCGTAGATATTTTGCTCATTGTCTTCTACTTACAGTCTAGAATTGGTGATGATGGCTTAAGAAGTAAGGTGACCATTTATGCATCACCAACCCCCCCACCCACCCACAGATTTGCATAGCATTTACATTATGCTATTTTATATGTAGAGGTACAGATTTAAAAATAATAATTTAAATAGAAATACAATGCATTTCACCTTAGTGGGGAGAACTGTGACCTGTGTGCCTGCTCAGTTGGTTGTCCAGGTTGGTAGCTATTGTCAAGCAACTTCAGGGGTCCTGCTTTCCTTTTTATGGTTCTTTATCTTTTAAAAGGCATCTCTTCCAATAGAGGACTGTCCTCTGAAAAGTAGAACATGTGGCCTCCCTATCAAGAAGTCGTAATCAGTTAATCCTAACTGGGGCCCTGTCCCCAAATCATCATCTTTTTATTGTCTCCAGATGAGGCCTCAGGCACTGTTTTTGGTTCCGAAAGCCTCAGTTTCTTGCTTTCTGCAAACATATAATTGTGTGAACAAAAATACAAACATTGCCGAATTCAAAATTGTAGATGAGAAGTGTGATTAAATTGTGTATGTATGACTTGCCGGAAATGCACTAGAAGTAAACAGGTTGGACAAGGAATGCAAAAAACATCCCTGCATCCCCTGGAAGTAGCACATACATTGCTTGGGTTCTGAGCCTTTTGCAAGTGTTCTTACTCCAAAAATGATAGAATGATAGAAGTATCTTTTTTTAAGAGTAACATTTAGCAACTCCTGCATCTGAAAAGGGTATTTGGAGTTTATGTGGAGAGTCAAGTAAACTGTTCCACACAGCTCCATCCTGTATACCTTTCACTGCCTTGGGGCAAGCTGATTATATTAATGAGACTTCTGCACCTGCAAGTGATTTACTGGGTGTACAAAATGAAGACGCAGAAACTTCAGCCAAGTTATCCAGATTTCTGTGTCAGTGGCCCTGGCATACACCCTAATGCCTTGATTTCTCTTCGTTTGCAGGAGCATTGCTGCTGGGGGGGATTCTCTACTCCTGGCAGTTCCCTCATTTCAATGCACTCAGCTGGGGGCTCCGCGAAGATTACTCCAGAGGTGGCTACTGCATGATGTCTGTCACCCACCCAGAAATGTGCAGGCGGGTGGCTCTGCGTCATTGCCTCGCCTTAATTGGACTTTCATCACTGGCTCCCATCCTTGATGTCACCACATGGACTTTCCCCTTAATTTCTCTTCCCATCAATCTGTACATTTCCTACCTTGGCTTTCGTTTCTACAGAGACGCTGACCGTGGCAGCTCCCGGAAGTTGTTTTTCTGCAGCTTGTGGCACTTGCCAATGCTCCTCTTGCTCATGCTGACTTGCAAGAAATCTTGGTACAAAAAGGTCAACGAAAAGGAATCCTTGAGTTGAGGTCGCATCATGTTGAAAAACTCACGTTGCCTTTGTGATAACTATTGGCTTCAGAAGCTCCGGTTCAAAATGGCGTACATATTTCAGTTATCATGCAGCAGGGAGGTTTTCTGTTGATGTATTCAGAGAGAATATTTTGTGTCCAGTGAACACTCTCTGTGATTTTTTTCAAATTAAATAATTTGATTTGGGACACACACATGACTCTTGGATTTGATTTTCGAATGTGAGATCCTTTCTTTGACTATACAGAGATGATGCTAAGATGCGTGTTATATCTTAATAGCATACTGATGAAGGAACAAATCTCTAATTCTTAAGGCAAGCTTGCTGAATCTAGTCCGGCAACAGTTCCCACAGGTGACTCATATGCATCTACACTTTTCCACACCAGAACAGGAGGATTAGCTTAACAATATGCAAAAATCACTCTGCCCTAGTTGTAGGAGTATATTCTCATTCTGTATGGAAAGTTGAAGGGAGTAACAGTATTTGGAGCTGAAAGAAACCACTAGGGAGTGTCATCCTCTCAGAGATGCTATTAACCTATGAGGGTGCCCAATTTCCACCCTTATTTAAACTTTTTCTGAATATGGTATAGACAGTTCATAAAGGAAAGATACAGAGAAGTTTGACTGGAGCCATTAAAAAGCTCTTTAAAAGGAAAAACAGCCATGACTACAAGAGAGAGAGAGAGAATATTAAGGGGTACACATACAGTGTGTGTGTGCGCGCGCGTGCACACACGCGCGTACACATGGAACATAAAGCCCCCAATGTATGTTTAAAGGCAGACCACCATGCAGAAATACATGGCTTTCCCATCAGCCAGGTCTTTGCTCTGTACAAGCCCTCACCTCATCTCTGGTTACCAACTTAGAAGTCCTTTTGGCATTTAAGCGGATCATAAATAATAACCCTTAAAAGAAAGAATGTTAGTACCTGGTAATATTTGTAGTCAAAGCCATGGGGTTAGAAGGGCCCGATAGTTTGGGTAGCTCCAGGAATGACTCCTAGCACTAAAATCTGCCCATTGACTCGAAGTGTACAGCTCAATTCTTGGTTTTCTGACAATTGGCCTGCTTGACAGGAAACAAACTTATGCCCGGCAAATTTCCACCCCATCAGACCTTTGACAACTTTCATGCCATCCTACTTTCATAGCAGCCTTTTTGCTAGTAGGTTATGATTGCCATCCTCCATCCAGGAAGGAGCTATTTGTTGTCTGAATTTCCGTTTCCTAGAAGTGCCTCCGACTCTTATTTCCTGCAACACATCATCAAGCAACCCTGATGGAAATGGAAATACAGAGCGGATGGAATCAGCTCAGTCTGGCCACGGAGAAAACATTTTGAACCAATCTGAAACAAGGAAATAACCTTCAGGGTGTAACTACTGTGGCTGAACAACCACAGAAACAGAAGCTTGTTCACTTTATATGCCAATCTTGTTTATGGCTTCAAGATGCTAGGTTAGTTGAGTATAGTTTATTGCATTCTTTTAACGCTAGCTTTTATATCATAGTTTTTCATGTTTCCACTACTTTCAAAAAGAATATTCAAAGCACATTGATCATCTTCCTTTCATCACATACACCCCACCAAATAATTTAAGTTCATTTGGAATGTGAAGGTTTATTGGAATATGTGCGAGATCAAGGTGCCTTTCTTGGAGATAGGGGGACCTAGCATAGAACAAGGACAAAACTGTTGTTATTTTACCTACTTGCATTGTTGTCTAATTGCAGGGAATGGAGAGTTACCAGAAAACATTTGGGATGTCTGAATGAACAATTTGTAGGTGAGAACTGAGGGCATCATGGCAATTAATTCACAATGCTACTCTCATCTATATTTGCAAGAATGAGTTGAGGAGAACCTGCACAACCATTTTAACTGTCATATATACAGGTTGATCTACTTCCCCACGGATACATACACACACATCCTCAGAACACAATAATACTATTAAAAGTACAATTCTGTATGTGTCTACTCAGAAGTAAGTCCTACTGAGTTCAGAACTTCCACACAATTCAGACTACTGCTGAACAAGCTGTAGAAGAGGTCGTACAAAGAAGACAACTAATTTATTTGGCACGATTTCATGAATCCAGACCAAGCTCCCACTTAAATCAGTGGCCTGTCTTGTCTATTTGCAATGGTTTCAATGGGGCCAAAGTAGGCTGGATCTAAACTATTGTGTCCAAAAGGCAGTCAAATCCATGGGGTAAGGGCTCAATGGTTTTGGGTAGGCCCAGGAGTGACTCCTAGCACAAAATCTGCCCATTCACTGGAAGCATACAGCTCGCCTCTTGTTTTTCTGACAACCAGCCTGCTTGAAAGGAAATAAACTTCTGCCTGACTAATTTGCATTCTGCCAGTGTTAGATTCTGCTATAAATTCATAAGGAACAAGTTCTGGCTTCCAACTGCAATAATACTAGCCTAACTTCCTGGATTATTTTAAGAATTGCTGAAATAATGTATGTGAAGTACTCTCAACAATCTAAAATACTAAAGAAATAACATGCTAATTCTGCGATCCTATGCTTACTTGCTGAGATTAAACCACAGAGCCTAGGACTTGCTGATCAGAAGGTCGGTGGTTCGAATCCCCATGACGGGGTGAGCTTGGGCCCTGCTCCTGCCAACCTAGCAGTTCGAAAGCACGTCAAAGTGAAAGTAGATAAATAGGTACCGCTCCGGCGAGAAGGTAAACGGTGTTTCCGTGCACTGCTCTGGTTTGCCAGAAGTGGCTTAGTCATGCTGGCCACATGACCCAAAAGCTGTACGCCGGCTTCCTCGGCCAATAAAGCGAGATGAGCGCCGCAACCCCAGAGTTGTTCGTGACTGGACCTAATGGTCAGGGGTCCCTTTACCTTTACCTTAGGGCTTGCTTCTAAGTAGTCTCCTTAAATGCAGGGGTTTCCAATGAAGAACGAATGAATAACAGAAACACGGGTCCTCTCAAATACAACTGATTTTATTGTTCCAATATGGAGTTGTCTTGCTTCCACTATCAATTTTGCTAATAAAGCTTTTGTTGGCCTGGTTGCCTTTATGCGCATAGATTCCCATGAGATCAAGGTTGTGGGCAGGCAGGGGAAGCATAGGAAATACCATGATGGATCAAAACATAATGTTATCCATTTTGGAACTGCAACAGATTTCTTCCTTTCTCTGTTTTAAAGTGTAGCCAGTGGTTGTGTGTTACTTTGTGCAACTACACCTTCAATCCAAAGTAGTTTTTTTTTTCTGAATTTGAAAAGAGCTGTAGGATAATGGGCAATTGTGTCCATGACCCTTTTTCTTTCCCAGTAAACCATTACAGATTGCCACCTGGCCAGCTTTTTCTGCCACCTGATTGCTTTTCTAATACTGAATCAATGACAGTCAATGGACAGCTTCTAAATGTGCATATATTTATATTAATGAAATACCACAATGCACCAGTAGCTATTATTTTGTTTTCCTTAGGGGTAGGGGAAGACTACTGATCACAGAAGTGAGAAAATGGGAAATTATTGATTTGATCTACCATTGCTTGAGGGCCTGTGGCCATTAATATTCCCAGAAACCAGCTTTTGATGCTCAAAGCTGGGAGCTCATGAAATCATGTGTTACCTGGCTCTCCCATGTTTTTCATCTTTTTAAATGATTCTAAACAAGGAAATGGAAGAGGTGGAGGTAGAATAAACACACAGCTTGCCCTAGTATCACCCAAGCATCATATCCCATTGTAACAAATGTCCAGAACAGCAGCCTGTTGCAGTGAAAACAACTGTGGTTTGTGGCAGGCTAACGACTTATTGATTATAGCACAAGCATTGTGTGTACTACAATATACATCTTGTGAATCTAATTGCTACGGACTCGGCCTCACAATTCATTTGAAGGGCATATGCGGTGGACAAGCCAGTTGCTCAAGACATCTCTCGAAGGTGGATTTAGGGCAGCATGACCAGTTCTCCCACATAGGGCACTGAGCCAAGGCAATGCCTTCTTTCCTACTTCCCAAAGCCTAGAAAGCACTCAGTTCGGGTTGGAGACGTAACGGCTCTGGCAGGGTCCTAGAGTCCCTCTCCTTCCTTCTCAAAGCCCAGTTAGCACTTGTCCTGCTTTGGGAAGGATGGTCCTAGAGCCCTCATGCCTCCTTCCCATAGCCCAGTGCCTTGTTTACTCGGCTTTGGGAAAGCAATGTGAAGGCTGCAAGGAGGCATCAAATTTGGGTCCCACTTGGGGCACCATATTACCATTTCTCTTGCCTGTTTTCTTTTGAAGAAAGAAGACATTCCTCGTTTTGTTTTTTGAAGGAAGGTCAAGATGTGGACACCGCAAGAATGACTTAACACTTTGCTGGGGCGGTTCCGCCGGGTTTGGTTTTCATTTATTTGAAAGGCTGCATGTTTTCAACAGAACAAGGCATCAAGACAGATGTGAGGCAATCATCCTTCCAAATGTTCCCAACTAGAAGACGGGATTGCACTGGAAGCAGGGGAAATGGTTACAAGAGGAGATCAAACATTAAGTGATCTGGATTTATTTAAGTTAACTTGGGAGCAGCGGGGTATTATGTCTTACAGTGGAAAATAATAAAATGAAACTCAACAAAGAAAAGCATTAAGCATGACACATTGGAAAGAAATGGCAAATGTATAATTACCAAACTGGGGAGACGATTGTCTGGGCTCCAGCATTACCGAGAAGGAATAAGAAGGAATGAGAGTCTATCTGAAGCTGAGCCAGCAACGTAGCATTTCTTACAAGACAACAGACACTACTTGAAGCTGTATTAACAGCATCTTCAGCCTGCCAGACGGGAGGGGGTAATAGTCTTGTTTTATTTGGCACTAAGTAGGTCTCCAGTGCAGTATTGTGTCCAGTTGTGGTCACCACTTTTAAAGACGGATTAGACTAAACTGAAAACGATTCTGAGGGAAGCAACAAAACTGACACTTTGGAATGCATGACACAGGAGGGGGGAAACTGTAGAAACTTGTCGCGGTTAGTTAGCCTAGAGGAAAGAAGGGTGGATGGAAAGAAATGATAGCAGCTCTTGGGTATCTAGACATGCAGGGAAGGAAAACCTGGAGCAGCTCCTCCCCAAAGGCCCACTTCTCACTGAAGTGGTAAGCCAACATCTGTGTTGCCCTGCTTCGAATTGCAGGTGAGGGCTGACAGTTGTGCCAGTGGTATAGTGGCATCATGCACAGTGTAACCCAGATCCATGTTCTGGCAGGTGCATGCCTTTCTGTCTCTTTGGATAAGGAGTGTCACTGTTGTAGAGCACCTGCTCTGCATGAAAAAAATGTCATTGGCACCTCCATTTAGAGCTGGGGAAAACTTCTGACTGAAGAGACATTGCTAGTTGGTGTAGAGTGGACAATAATGGGCTAAATCAGGCGTGTCCAAAGTCCATTTCGGGGGCCTAATCTGGCCCCCCAGTCAGTTTAATCCAGCCCCTGTGGCAGTTAATTTCCTGGGGTAAAATCCTAAAAAAACCCTCAACAACTTCAATCCTAAAAAAAGGTTAACAACTTTGGCCAGCCCTTTGGTCGGCCCTCACGGCCCTTCACTTCATCAAATCTGGCCCTCTTTGGAAAAGGGTTGGACACCACTGGGCTAGATAGACCAATGAATAAGGCAATTGTTATAAGGCAATTGTGTTTCATAACTGCATACTTCTCCATCAGGAAGATCCTGCAGACAGAAAACTAGATGTCAAAGAGAAATCTTCTAGAATATCCTTCTGCCCAACATGCTAGTTTTCTATGAGTATGAGTTTTTCTATGAGTTTTCTTTCTTTCTTTCTTTCTTTCTTTCTTTCTTTCTTTCTTTCTTTCTTTCTTTCTTTCTTCTGATTCAAGTGGCACTGTCAAGACACAGGTTTAAAACCTCAGGGAAACAAGGACATGAGAGAAGCACTGAATGGAGAAGAGGCATCAAAAAATTAAAGTTTCAGCAGAGCTGAAATCAGGTGAATACCTTCCTAACTGTAAGAAGCGGACCACAGAATAAGTTGACTGTGGAAGTTGGGCGATCTGTTTCTGGAGGCTTTTAAAGGGAGGCTCCATGAGGTCAGCTCTTGTGGTTCTATGCATTGGCATTCTTATAGATCCCCCAGGGAAAATGATACATTGCTAGGCTTTCAAATTAAGAGCTCATTCCAATGCCCTGTTTCTTTCTTGCCACTTAGTTATGGCTAGAAAAAAACTTTTGCCCAAAGCACACCAATTTATATAACATGATAGATAGATGATAGATATAGATAGATGATAGATAGATAGATGATAGATAGATAGATGATAGATAGATAGATAGATAGATAGATAGATGATAGATAGATAGATAGATAGATAGATAGATAGATAGATAGATAGATAGCCTTTCTCCCAAATTGGACTTACAACATTTAAAATAATTAAATGCACAGGAATAAAAACAAACTAGTTAAAAACAATAGATTTGTTGATGTTGATGTTTTGAAGGTAACATGCTGGTCTTGCAGGGAGGGATTTTAAATGAAACATTTAAGTGAGCAAGTTTCCATTCATCAGAGGGCTGTGAATGGTTTCCCTGGCCCACTTCAAAAGACCGGGGCAGTGTGTCCGCTGGGGTACAACTCATTCAGGGGCACTACAGGAGATGTGAAAACATCTGCTCAAGTCAGGCCGGCGTCTTTCAGGACTGTTTTCCCCTTGCTAATAATTGTCTGTGTTCTGTCATCTAGAAAGGGGACTTTGTATGTTGTCTCCCAGGTATTCTAATGCTAATTTGTTTAGTTAAAAAGAGAGGAGGCTAAACAGATGTGAGCCATTTGGTTAGGTTGTAGTTCATTTGTTAGAAAGTGCAAAGGCTTCTTGGGAGGATATTAAATATTACCTTAGCTATTCATGAACACTTCATATTTCAAGAGAGGGAGGGCGGCAGGGATTGCACTCAATAAATCAAGCTTTTTTATAAATAAAAAAAAAGAATGATGGAAAAAGGCAAACATTTGATAAATCTATGTCATTATGCCTGCAGATCAAAGGGCTTTACATATGTATTTATGCAAGTGGCAACCTAGGAGACAATAATAACAAACATAGATCTCCGGAGGCTTTGCGAAAATAAAAATTAGCCTGTTCTAATCTGTAATTATCTGGGAAATGTGCAAGGCATGAGGTTGCTGGCTGCAGGAGTGTTTCAACTTGGTAAAACCAAAGGGATGAAACGGCTTCCATTCAGTTGCCAAATCCCAGGAAACACTGAAACTGGCAAATGTTACTAAGCACAATTCATATAGTTTGGGGTAGTTAGATGTCTGCCACTACATCGTACTAGTATTTTTGAGCAGAATATAAATGGGGCTGGTTTAATAAATAGGAAATCTAATGTGCTTTTAGGATATTTGCATATATAACATACAGTAATCTTATGCCCATTTACCTGAGTTTGTCCAGTGTTTATTATTCCTACACAGACATGCAAAAATATCCAGCTATAAGTCCCTCTCTTGAGTTTTGTGTGCTGTTGATGTGAGATAGGAATCAGAAGAGAGTCATTTTTTAATCAGTTGTACTTGATGAGCCGGGTTTGCATTCCATGTGATTTTAAGCAACAGCAACAACAGGCTTCAGATGTTAAAGTACTTCTCAATTATGCCTGTAGAATCTTCTCAATCTTAGGCTTTACAGCAGCCTTCCTAAATCTGGTGCCTTCAAAATTCCATTGGCACCATATATATATATAGCACATTTGGGCTAGCTGATACTGATGGGAGTTATAGTCCAAGAACATTGGATCTTAGACTGGATCCTCAGGTACAGGCACCAGCTGAGTCTGCTCTGGCTCCTGAGGTAATGGAGGACCCATTGCCTGCAGGTGCTCCACTCTCAGCCCCGTCAGGGGAAGCTGAGGTTGCCTCTGGGTCCAGTAACCCTCCAGCCTCTCCTGAGCTGCAGAGGCTCAGGGCAGAGAGGCAGAGGGAACTAAGTTCCCGCAGAAGGAGTGCTCGCCTCCAGGCCAGGAGAAGCGAGTCATCTGTGGACCAGGGCCGCCCTATGCCTCGGGGCAGATAAAAGCCAGCCAGCCCCAGTCCCAGGTTGCGGGAGCAATGTTGTTGGTAGCCTGTTCCTGCCTGCACCCTGTCCTGCTCTTCTGCCAGAGTTCCTGACCTCACCCAACTCCCTGCCTTGGACCCAGCTTCAGCTTTGACAGACAGCCTCCATACCGCACCCTCGACCTTGGACTGGACTCGGACCACGCCGCACAGTTAACCCTCGGGACCAGCACAGTTGCTTTACATTATGATCCTATGCAAATCAGAAGTCCCACAAATTTCAGTAAATATAACAATGGCAGTTTGATCCTCCACTTGTTGACTTGAAAGCGACTCTCACCATTTTATATCTTCTCATAATCAATGGGCTTCCTTCCTCAATTCTAGAAAAATCATAGAAAGGACCACAAGGGTCAGCTAGTCCAACCCTCTGCAACGCAGGACTCTTTTGCCCAACATGGGGCTTGAACCCACAACTCTGAAATGAAGAATCTCATGCTCTACCAACTGAGCTAAGTCCCCATAACTTGTGATGCATCGGTTCCAGTGTAAATAGTTAATGAATACGGGAAAGATCCATCAGTTTGATTGGCCCAAACATTAAAAGTTCATAAAAGGGCATTGTTCTCTCTGTCTGTCTGGCTAGAGTGAACACACTGTGTATTTGTGCTCTAAAAAGAGAAATGGAAGTGAAGGACTTTATTTATTTACTTACTTACTTACTTACTTACTTACTTACTTACTTTTCTTCCTTGTTCGACCCAACCACAATTGTTCTCTGTGTCTTTCCATTCCCCAGCACTGTTTCAGATATTCCAGCCATTCGATTTCTACCTCTTCCCTCGAGCAATGTCCACACTCCATCCATCTCACTAAAAAATAAAAAAATAAAAAGTTCTTTGACATCCAGCCCACATTTTTTCTTGACTCAACTCTGTCATGTCACTCCTACTCATCTCTCCTTGGAGCGCTGGAAAACACTCCTCCCCATTCAAGCCAAATGGCCTTGAGCCAGCAAAGAACGGTGTTTACAGAAAGAGGGATTAAAACTTTAGGGGCAGGTCAGGGCAAAAAAAAAAGTATAATGACTTCCGGTTTCTTGGGAGAAGAAATGGAGCTGACTGGGTGTTTATGACGGAGAATAAGAGTACACCCCGAACCCACTCAGCCAATGAAACCCAAAGGAGGGAGTTGTGTTACAGCATGAAAATGATTCCCTTTGGCTGAAGATGGCAACATTTCAAAATGAAGTTAGGCCTGATTTACACATTACAGACATAAGACTATGGAGACTGCTTGAAATTGCTCCACTACTTGGCTGATACAACCACAGAGCTGAAGGAAAGATTAAACTGACAAAACACCCTGAACTTCTGATATGAACCTAAAAGCCGCAAGTGGTGTGGAATGGCCACAAAAATGGGGAAACAAATCCACTCTATCCATGCATCTCTATGATGCCCACTTATTTCTGCTCCCCACTCAAAATGACCACATTGCAATGTGCATTGGACCTGGGACCTGTTGGTCACAAAGGGGAAAGCTATTTGTATGCAATTTTCATCCATCAGTTCAAATGTCCAGTGATGAAAATGGAGTATGTCCAATGATGAAATATCCAGTGATGAAAATGGAGTATCATATAGCTATAATGAAAACGGAGTATTACAGCCCACTGATTCAGTCCAGGACAACAGCCACAGAGTAGCCAAAACATAGATATCAGCCCTTGTTCTACCAGAATCAGAGCAAATGCTGCTCTGTTTTTAGGCAAACCCAGGGCTTGGACAGCTCATTTTGAAAGGGAATTAGTTTCATTTCCATTTCATTCCCCCCAAAAGGAAATTCAGTCCAATTCAAGTTTGCCTCCTTTAAAAAAGAACTAATTCAATTTGAGTTCAATTCGCAATTCATTCATGTGGTACTCGGCATTTTCTCCAGCTAAAGTTTAAAATATAGTTAAGCAAACTAAGAAGCCATCTGAACGCACATGGAGTGTAATGTGAATAATGCTGTCATTTATTTTCCCAGTGATTGTACTCTTTAAGCTTAAACAGCAGCATCAGTTCTCAGATACTGTAGGTACAATTAGTAGGCACAGTGGCTGCAGTCAAACACAAGAGTTAAGTGTGATGAAACCTGTGTGTGCGTGTGTGTGTGTGTGTGTGTGTGTGTGTGTTGAACTGAATTTAAAATTACCCAAAGTTCTACCACAATAGGAACTTAATCCACATTCAGTTCACCCAGAAATTATAAGAACTCCTTTCAGATGTAATTTAGAGATTTTTTGAATTAATTCAGTAAATTAGTATGAATTAGCTCATTCCAAGCACACTAGGCTGCTTAGATCAACATATGAAAGGAAATAATGTCGGAGGCACTTTGTATCATACTCATTCTTAAGAGCATTGAGAGTCGGTCCAAATGCATATCAAAAGAACAACAGTACAGCTCACTCCAGGGATGGATTGGGGAAGCCAGGAGATGTAGAGGGCTACAAAATGTGGGTGGTAATAAACTCCAGCTCAATTCTATAGTACTTACTTAGTCCTAGGCTGGGGCTGCTGAGTAAGTGATTCCTGACCTGAGACTCCCTTTTTCTCTCTTTCTTCCACTGGCTAGAGGAACATGAGAGTATGTGAGGGGTGTGACTATCGGCACAGGACTTTTCTCGGTTAAGACACAACCCGCCATTAGTGTGAAAGGGGGAAAACCACATTCACATTTTAATAACAAAGACATGAGACAAAAGATGCAAATAATTAGCTCCCAACTCACTCTTTAACATGTTGGATCAAACAGCCACCATAAATAACAATCAGACTAGGTCAAATCCTACAGAAAAGACTAAATAAAGTGCAGACTTGCCAATCAACCCTATCTAAGCAAACAAATACAAAGTCATGTTGACCTGTTTCCCTTTATTGGTCCAGATTGGGATTTTATGTTAGCCACTTGGAGACTGAGGAAAGAACTGGAGATAAGGGGAGGGGGAGCAACTAATAATCTAAAAAGATGGTAATTAGGCTCTGAACTTCCATGCCTACAAAAGACTCATAAATTGTGAAAGACAAGCTGTATCATTCCTCAAATGACCGGGGAGCCCAGGTCCATCTGTGTACCACACACAACCCAAAAGAATGGCCGCACAAAGAATGGGACTGTTCTTACATACACCACATGGAAGTTGGAACCGGTTTGCTGCATGATCCCTGGGCATCATTACTCAGAAGTAAACCTCATTGAGTTCAAGGAGACCTACACCCTCGTAAATGTGCTCACAACTGTAACCTTAAATTATTTTAACATGTCTTTTTGCACCAGACCTCAACTGGGATCAAATACACAGATCAGTTGCAACTCAATCCATCTGCAGCGTGAAAGTTTTCTAACCACATATTTTTCTCGTTGCACAATTTGAGATTTGATGATGCCCGATTTGAAAAGCCTTGATTCAATCAGAGGCATTTTATTTAATTTTTATTTTTTAAAAAAAAATATTAAAGCTTTTCTTGGTTTACAAAAGTACATGCCTTTTTCAGGCTGTACAGTCTTTCTTACAAATCAGTTACATTTGTTGTGAGACATTAGTGTTGAGTACAGTATAAGGTTGGGGAAGAAGTGTGGGGAGAGGAGGGATGGTGAGGCTTATATTCTTTTATATTTTATATTCTTTTATACAGTGTACATGTGGGGTTTTGTGTCAGCATCAAATGGGTTGGCTCCCTTTCTATTTGTTTATTACACTTCCTTGGTAGTGAGAGGTTTGGGGGGGCAGTGTGTGGTTAGTTGTCTGTGGTTGGCTGCAGTGGGGTTTCTCTGCATTTGTGAGGGGGGGGGCTTGTTGGGTCAGGTAAACCAGATTACTTTATATGCTGTCAGTAGATTCTTGTTGTTGTCTTGTTGGGCTGTGTATGTGATAAAGGGGAGCCATACTGGGGTGAAGGTGTCCACTTCTATTTGTCCCCATGACAGTTTCAGTTTATTGGGTTAGCTTTTCTGGTAAGGCCGTTTCCCATACAATTCGATACCATTGGTCCTCGTTTAGTCCTGACAGGCCTCTCCGGTGTCTGGCTATGAGCCCTCCGGCTGCTGAGAGAAGGTGTGTTATAAGCTCTGTATAATGTGACTGGTCATTATGATCTTGGAAGATGTTCAGTAGGGCCATTTCTGGGGTAAGTTCTAATACCTGTTTAGTTCTTTTGCATATCTCTGGTAGGACTGCTGTCCAGAAGAGTTGAATATATTGGGCAAGCCTTCCTGGGCTTTTCTAGAAAAAATGAAATGGACCTCTTCTGTCACTTCCTGCCTCTTGGAGATGATGTGATTGGCTCCCGATGCTTCCAGGCAAAGAAAGAAGGCAGAAGGGGATTCCACATGCCCCAATAAACTCCTGGAATAAAGTTGCCCTCCAAGTGGCCCATCTAAATAAGAGCCCTGGCCCTTTTCTACAGAGAGAAGTTACAGGAAAGGATCCAGATGCTGGCAGGTAAATCTGTTAAATGGTGATGGGAGGGGTATCCTCCAAAAAGCCAAAAGGTGTATGTCATCAGGGCCAGTTGGAGCTCTGAAGAACTGGCCTGGAGTCTCTGAAAAGTCTCTGCGCCTGCAGCCTGTGCAACAGAGCCAGGGCAGAGGAAGCCTTTGCATTGCACTGGGAGTCTGTTAGCCAGGAATCATTCCTGGGGGGTGGGGTGGGGTGGAAGGAGCCAACTTGCACAGCCCCTAACCAGATCCACTGTGAATTTTACAAACTGTCCACGGCCAATATTATTTTCTATAAAGGAAATATTGTAAAGAACACAGTACTCACGTCCACTTGCTGTAGCAAAAGAAAGGTCATCCCTCCCTCCAAGCCCAAGCAGGGTGAGTTTGCTGCTAAGGAACGGCACCTGCAAGTTGACTTCAGAACACACACACCCTCCACTGCCACATTCATCCCAGGCTACAAAGCGCTGCTTGGCCGGGGGCTGGGCTGGGCTTGACTTTCCTGCCGGAAAAGAAAGCCCAGCTGCTGATCTGCAAGGCTGTAACTGATCTACCCCGGGAGGCCTCTCCGGAGTGCCGTTCCGTGCACACACACACACACCCTTTCCCAGTATCTCAGCACCACTCCGGAGGAAAATGCGAGAGAATCTCTGCTTCGTTTTCCCCACCCGCAGAGAGTGTTGAAACTGGCTCAGGAACGCCTGTTCGTTTTGTGTTGACGGCCAGGAGATGAGGTGAGCTGAACCAAACTGAAGAGGTCCCTTCCTCCTCTGGAAGCTGCCTTGCGTGAGTCTCTACGGACTGATGACGGTGCCAGCATCGTCATGCATTGGGAGTGACTCCTGGCAGGACCGGTGCGATCAAACGGTGGGGCGCGCAAATTCTGGCGCGGAAGCGAGGCCCTCCCCTTTGACACCGAAGTACTAGGAGCGAAAGCGCTCCCCAACTATTCCAGGGAACACAATTTGGAAGAAAAGGAGCTTTCGTCCTTACAATTCTGTGCACAGTTACTTGGGAATAAGCCCCGTTGCGACCAGTGGGGTTTCCTTGCAAGGTAGCGCTCGCAGAGCTAAAGGCTGAAGTGATGGGCAGCAGCCGGGATTGCCATATTTTGAAGAGCAAAAAAGAGGACACATGATTTGCCGACTTCTACTTTAACTATGGATCGCTATGACGATTCTACTCACGGACCCCGAGGATCATCTAGCCCAACTCCCTGCAATTATTATTATTTTATATATTTATTAAATTTATATGCCGCCCTTCCTCACAAGATCTCAGGGCGCTTCACAGAGTAAAATACAAGATAAAAAACACAGGTAAATAATTTAAACAAAAACAGCAAAACAATAACTCCCATTCCCACATAACAATGCATAACATAGCAATGCAGGAATCTCAACTATATCTAAGATTTAGGCACGTTTGCTGAACAGCTGCGATCATGTGCACATTTGTCCACAACTCAGTGGCGCTTACTTCTGAGTAAGGGTGCCTAGGATCAGGCTGGGTAGGCACCACCACCGCTGCTGCCTGGGACGTGGTTTTAGGACCGCGATCTTCCAGGGAACTGACTTGCACTGAAATCTGTAAGCGCCACCCTCAAGTGCCAAGCGGTGTTCACGTCTGTGAGTAGCTACCAGCCCTTCTTGTTTCGCCAGCAACGCCTCTTCTGTCACTTATCCGTAAACCCGCACTCCAAGACATTTCACCCGCAAATTGTTCGGGCCTTTCCGCACTTACTAGTCACATTGGCAACGTTGCTCTTTGAGCCAACGTTTTTAAGAGTGAATTCGGAGCTGTCTGTCTGCACCTTTGGTCCCATGTGGCTGTTATGGGAAAATGAGGGGAGGTTTTCTCTTCCACACTAATGGTCGGTTGTGCTCAAGTTGGGGAAAGTTCTGGGTCTGTAGTCCCACCTCGTGTTCCTCCAGCCAGCAGGAGCTATGGGCATTTCGTGGAAATAACTTTTTAGCAATGTTGGGCATTTTATGCTTTGCTTATATATAATGCCTAGTATTACTGGAATTGTAACCGCATGGGAGGTTAGAAGAAATGTCCATCTGAGCTAATCCCCGAACTCCCTTCCCTACCTGCCATGTCTCTCCTCCCAACTGAAGATCTGGCACAGGAAAGTAGCGCAAAACAGACGACTCGAAACCACACCCACCCATCCTTTTTCCTCACAGAAAGTGAGCTGGTGCTTGTGCACATGCCACGCTAAAGAAAATATTGAGGATCCGTTCCAGATCTTTGACAGATGTCAGATGGCGGGGAGGGAAGAAAAAGCGTCCTTTTGAGGAAGATATTCCGGAATAGTAGCCGAATAATGACGACGTCGTGTGGCAACACGCCAAAACATCGAAAACAGCAACAACCCCATAAAGTGCGTGTGTAGAATGGCCCTTTATTTTGCTCAGAGTCCCTCCAATGCCGACGAAGTTTTGCACAAACTTGTGCTCAAACCCTTTCGCGTATCCAGACGCATCCCTGACGCCCAAATGTCGATTCTGAATACCTGCAAGTCTTTCATACATTCACCCTGCACTCAAACATGATCTCTCTTTCACACACACACACACACACACACACACACACACACACACACACACAGAGCTTTTTCCACGGGCTCAGTATTTTAAAAATAAAGTCAGGGAGAGGAAGAGAGAGAGAGAGAGAGAGAGAGAGAGAGAGAGAGAGAGAGAGGAGAGAGGAATTTCTCAATCGTTTTCTTCGAAAACCCCCAAGAAATTAAAAGTCAGTTTTCCTGCCCCGGTAGGGAAGAAGCAAGATTAGGCAAGGAGACTCTCCGTGTCCTTATGAGTGAGGGAGCTGTGCAGATTTGGATCAACGGATTCCATTTCTCTTTGATCTCCTCATTTTGAAAGGATCTTAATGAATAGTGATCTTCTGGGGCTCCTCTTCCCCTTGTGTTCTTTGAGTGGAGATGCCTCTTTCGCCGCCACCCCACTTTTAAAGGATTATTGTCAAGTTCCTGAGAAACTGAGGACTGCTGGACAATGAAATACAAATCTCTTCCCATTCCTCGAAAGAAAGCGAAGTGTTTTTTCTCCTAAGCAGGCTGGGGAGGGGAGCGAACCGGAGCTGCAATTCCGATCGCCACGGCTGGGGAGTCAAATCCCATTGAGATAGTGGGATTTAGGGCTGGGCTAATACGCTGAGGATTGCAGCTAATGTGAAAATTAGGAACACCTTTGGGGCATCTTGAGAATGGAGTTAAATTGAGCGAAAGATTGGTGTGTGGTATTTGGAGGTGCGGGGAAACAAGGATTGGTTTCTTCATTCCAGAGCGCACTCTTGCAATTTCTTTCCAAGACTGAAATCGTTAGAATATCCTGAAAGAACTTCACTTCGCTGGGGTTTTCATTTGAGAGAGTCTGTTCGTGATTACCAGCTTTTGTCGACTCAGTTGGAAAGTTCACGCTTGCCCCCCTCTCTCCAAGCTTTGGCGACCCATAAAATTTCTTTCACTCCAAAAAGAGGGTTGACGGAGGGGAGAAAGAAACTTTTTTCTTCCTCTGAAAACTTGCGGGGAGCCTTCTGTCATTTTTCATGTTGTCACCACAGAAGATTCGGATCACAGGGAACTGAATTTCCCTTCCAATGTGATTCAAATCCCCTCTACATGTCCACACACCCCTAACCGCTCGCTCCCTTCGGCGCATTTATTGTCTTCATTTTAATGCTCTCTGGGAGCTTGCAGCAGGCTATTTAAACAGAATCCGATTCGGCTTCGCTTCGCTTCCACACCAGCGGTAACCACGGGATCGTTTTCGGGGATTTTCCCCCGAGTCTCATCTAGCAGTCAATTGACTTTTTGAGAAGAAGAAAAATAAGTGGAGAGAAGGCTATTATTTATTTACATTGATTTCACTAATTTTTAATTTTTTTGCATTTTTTGTCCTCCGCGATGGCCCTGTGAGGCAATGATCTCTTATTAATGGTCTCTTATTCCTACCCCACCTCTCTATACCTCAAAATGTAGTTGGGGGGCTTTCTGCTCATCCTACTGCGTGGGAGGCTCTGGAATCATGTCCCCAAATCGGAAGCGAAGACGTCCCCCACCCCCCGAAGGCAAGTTGCGCCACTATCGACGCGACGCAGTCTTTCCCCCTTGACAAGAAATCCATTGACACTGGTTTGAAGCGAATCCGAATTATATCGGTTGTACTGTCCCTAGCTTTTAAGCCTGTCCCTTCCCGCCCGCGAAACAAGGAAGACATGGGGAGCGGGAACCTTCACACTTCGACGTGAGCTCTCCCCCCACCCCACACCCTTTCAGCCCGCAGCTGAAATCTATTAGGCAACTGCGTGTCCTCCTGCGCGAGAGAATTTGGACGGCTTACACAGCCCCTTCTTCACATTCTAAGCGCCTTTACTGAGAAAATCTTTCCGACTCCAGTGGACGTGGCTGCAAAGCGGACGTTAATTTTTCTCCCCTCTGAAGTAAAGAAAACCCCGCTGAGCTCACGGGAATTTGTTTCGGGGAAAACGTGGCAAGGATGGGGAGGCCGGTGTCCTTAGGATCCGGCCCAAGTTCGGCTAACTACAGGATCCTAAGGATGTTTACTCGGAAGCAAGTCCCGGTGACTTCATTGGGGACTATCGAATATCTTTTTGCTGAAAACTTGTATGTGCTTGTGTAACACACATGCGGCTTAGAACAGAAGCTAGATTGTACGTGACAGTTGAATATGAGGGAAATTGGGACTTCTAGGACATGACCAAGAAAGAGGGTAGTAAATATAAATAAAATAAAATCCAAATTATTTCCAAGAGTTGGGCTCAAAGAACAGAAAACTTTCTGCCCCTCTAGAACAGAGAGACTCCTTTCTTTTTTTCTAGCTGTCTCTCCTTATCCCGTCGGCAGCATAGAAAATGTTCTAGAGTGATTTACGTAAGTCCCATCGCTGGAAGACGCCACAGGGGCAGAAATAAAAATAAATATAAGAGTTGTTTTTTGTTCCTTGTAAAAGTTTTCCACTTTCTGATATTCCTCCCTCCATTTCGAATAAACCAAATAATGTTACACTAATACAAATAATAAAAACAAGGATCAATTAACACATCTTGTCAATTCCCCGCACCCCTTCCTTGTTATTTTGGACGCCAGTTCTAAATAAGCACATGAGCAAGTGAGATTTAAATTGGGCCGATATTACTCCTAAGTATTGACAGTTCGAATTCTTCGGCTCACTTGTTCCTAGTTTTCAGTGGAAGATCTCCACCTCCGAGTTCAGAAGTAAACCATCATGGCTTGAAAATCCTACCGTCCCCCTCAGTCAAGCCGAAGTACTTTACTCAAAGTATGATTTGAGCAAAACGAGCTGCTTGGAAGGAAGCCTCGCGGTTTTAGCCCCGAGCCCCTTCTGCTGAAAGTGCTTGGAAACTCCCGTGGCAAAAGCGCGGCTTCACACGAACCCAGCTGTAGCGCATCTCCGTCCAGTGTCACCGACGTTTCCATGTTATGCACGTTCGATTTGCTTACAGCTTTTTATCTGGAAATGGGCACACTAAATAGTAAATGTGTTGTTGTGGTTTTTTGTTTTATTTTACTTAAGAAGGGGGCACACACACAGAGCGAGATTTGGGGCATCTTCGTAAAGCTAAAGTCCCACCAGAAAGGGGTTTTGAACAAGGTCCGCACGTGGCAAAAAAAGAAGGGCGAAGCAGCTCCAGAAGCGTTGGGCGTGGAAACTGGTCTTGCACGCCTTCATTTCACTACGGTTCTGCTTCTAACTTTGCCTAGGATTGCAGTGAAACTTTAAAAGTAACTTGACTTTGTGGATCAGTTGGCGTAATACGGTCCTGCAGTGATTTGTTCGGTAAGAATGGCAATGAGATCGTGACGCACTTAGAGCTAAGGCGAGCGCTGTGTGTGTTTGTGGTGATTTTTTTTGCTACTTTTCAGTTTCGGGCCAACCTAAAGCCCGTCACGTCTTCGAATGGATCGCGGCTCTTCCTGCTGTTTGTTTGAACCGAGCATCTGGCACCTTCCAAATCTCCTTCCTCGTGGCCGTGGGGGCTTCCCTCCCTCCTCCCAGGATGTGCGAAAGAGCCGCCCCCGCGATCCGAGGATGACAGAAAAGGGCCGAGTTCCTTGGGGGTGTGAGAGAGTGGGAGTTACAGGAAATGGAAGGGAAACCGGACGATTCCCACCGACACCCCCCCCCCCCCGCTTTCCCTGGATCTCCCAGGAAAACGCTGGAAGCCTGGCAGACAGGCAACGATGTTGCAGGCAGCCAATGCCTGCATCCGACTTCTTCAAGAGACGTCATGCATTGGGAGTCGTGCTACTCGAGAGGAAAGAGCTCGGGGACACGGAAGGATCTGAGAGATCGTTTGCCAGGGGAAGACCGACCCGGAGGCAGGCGCGCCCTGGAGAATCAAGTCGCCCCCCCCCCCATCATTTCACAAAGTTTTCATTCTCAGGTCTGGCACATGCCATTGTCTGTGGACTGGAGAGGGAGCCCTTGCGAGGAGTCGGAAGAGAGATGAGGATGGGGAAGAGGGCCATTCATTGCCCCAAGGAGGGAGGGAGGGAGGGAGGGAGGATGGGGGGCAGCGGCGAGGCCTCCTTCCCAGTGCTCCTGTGTGGGGGAAAGGACTTCAAGAAGTTTGGATGGGAAAGGGAAGGGACAGGACCCAGGAAGGGTGGCATCCCTCGAATATCCTCCCAAAAAAGGAAGCAAGACCCTCCAGCAGACCAGTCGGTCAGACTTTGATGCGCTCAACCCGCTTTTTAGAAAATTTCTAGCATTTTCTTCCTGTCCTCTTCCTCCTCCTCTTTCTCACAGGTTCGAAACTAAGTTCTTATTTCCATTTTCGAGACGATCGTCACCTCCATATTAGCAAGAGCACAACCCCCTTTCTTAGCCTTATGGGATGGTTACCCTGAGTGTAAACAAACGGGGCCCAGTTTCGAAGTGATTCGAGGACTGAGGCAGAGAGAAGGATGGAGGTGGAGACAGTCGGCAAAGGTGGTCTTTATTTGCCGGGACAGGGCTACACAGGACGGCTGCAGGAGGACAGAAGGTGTCGCAGTTTGAGGTGGGAGCGGAGCGCTGAACCGGCCGGGCAGGCGGAGCAGGAGCGCGCGGCCCCACCGAGACAAGGGCCTAAGTGTGACAGCATTCCCTCACACCCTGCTGTCAGTGGTACCTCGTGCACTAGAAGGCCGCGCATTTGCGCTCCGACTCCGTGAATCCGGAGCAGGTTGCTTCGATTCCCTTTACTAATCAGGATCTCCACCTCACCCCACCCGCAGTCCCCAAATCTCGCCGTTTCCGGCTCTTTGACCGACGTGAGATGAAGCTCGACGTGCCCACTGAGTCACTGCGGCCTTAAGCGATCTTGACCGCACCCCCCTTCCAAACTTGGTTAGACGGTTACTCAAATTATATGCCACTGGGTTGCAGCAGCCTTTAAGCCACATAATATGCTGGGGGTGTGTGTGTGTGTGTGCATGTGTGTATGTTGAGGTCTGGTTGATGCTGGTGCGTGCAGGTAAAGACACTAGCGTGCTGTTTTGCTAGAGCTCTTACTTCCCGCAAGGAAGATGAGATGAGAGGGGAAGCAGCGTTCACTGGGCAGCTGCCTGAAAAGCCATCCCGCCCCCGTCTAAGAGATTCCTTCCCATCCTTTGGTCAATTGCACTTCTTCACGTGGTTGCCTCCAGTTAGCTCAGTCAGTAGATCTCAGGGTCGTGGATTCGAGCTTCACGTGGGACAAAAGATTCCTGCATTGCAGGGGGTTGAACTAAATAACCTGCGTGGTCCCTTCCAACTCTAAATTCTATGAGTTACTCGAAGAACCTTCTTGACTCCGCAGTCTCCGACGCCTCCAGGCCACGTTGGCTGCTTCTTCACCGTAAGCGCATCTCTGCAGCAGGGACGGGGCGGGCGCGTGGAAACCACGGCTTGCCCGACGGGGCGGTCTGGTCTGGTCTGCTACGAAGCCGCCTCGGAAGCAGCTCGCCAGCCTCGGCGGCCCCCTCTCCACTTTCCTCTGCCGCGGGCTCTTTAACGGCTCATTAGCCAATTAGAATGGCTAATCGCCTCCCGCAGTTCCTCGCTCCCCGCCCACGGGGGCGGCGCGGTTAGCCATTGGCTGCCTTTGCTCCACCAAAGGGGGCTAATTACCATGCGGCGAGCGGCTCTTATAGGCTCCGAGGGGTGCCAGTCAGGCGCGCCTGCTCTCCGCCCTCCCGCGCTCCAGCCTGGCCGGCCAAGAAGCGCTGCTGCGCTCGCCACTCGCTGCAACCGCGAGCGGGACTAGACGGGAAGCGAGCGAGCGCTGCTGCCGCCGCCTCGCCTCCCCCCCGCCCCGCCGCCTCCTGCGCTCGCCTCGCCGTCCGGGCCCCGCGAGCCATGGTGCCGGGGTTGCCTCCCGCGGGCTGCAGCCTATGGGCCAGCTGCGCCTGAGCGGCGGCGCCCGCCTGCCCCCCGATGCCCCCGGCGCCCCTGCCTCGCCGCCGCTGCTTCCCCCGCCGGGGCGGAGGAGGCTGCTCGCGCTGCTGCTCTTCGCCATGCTCGCCTTGTGGCTCTGCGTGCTCTATTCGTGCGCCGCCGGGGCGTGCGCCTCCGCCGCGCCGGGTCTGCTGTTGCTGCGCGGCTCGGCGCCTCCTGCCCGGCGGGCGCACAACCCCGCGGCGCTCTCCAAGCTGCTGCTGCTGCGGGCGCCGGGCTCCAAGGGCCAGCTGAGCCCCGAGCAGGAGAACAACGACGAGGACGACGACGAGGACGACGACGGGGGGAATAACAACAGCAACGGCGGCGCTGCCGTGGATTCTCCTCTCAGCCCCATCTCCAGCTTCCTCAACGGCTCCGGCACCAAGCGGCTGCCCCAGGCGGTGATCATCGGCGTGAAGAAGGGTGGCACTAGGGCGCTGCTCGAGTTCCTGCGGGTGCACCCCGACGTGAGGGCCGTGGGCGCCGAGCCCCACTTCTTCGACCGCAACTACGAGCGGGGACTCACCTGGTACAGGTACGCCCAGCCTTGGGGAGAGCGTCCCGGACCTTTAGCGTAGCCTGGCGCCCCCTTCGTCGGGGGCGAGCCGTTAGAAGCCGGTCAGAAGGCGTAGCCCACCGGAGACCCCACCAGGGTGTGAATGGACGGCAACCCGTCCACGTGTCTCCATCGACCCAAAGTGGGAGATTTCCCTCTGCCCCACTCCTAGGGAGAATGCGACTCGCTTAACTCTCTAGCAGTTTACTGGTTACTTCACCCCCAAAACACACAGGGCTTTTACTGGGTGTTGAAGGGTAGGAGTTAAGCGGGTAAGGTAAGAGAGAGACCCGGGCCGAATCGTCCTGCTTTTCCATTGCACCAACAGTACGCGCGGTGAAAGCCACCTCTGAAGCTCTTAGTTTGAGTTTGAGTAGCCTTGACTCCCAAGTAACGGGTTTAGACGCGACTTGTTCGAGGGTTCCCTCTTCTCCCCGCTTTCCCTTCCCGGAAAGAGGGATGCGTTTAAAATGTGTCCGGGACTGTGGATGTGGATGGAAGCGAGAATTAACCGGCGTGGGTCAAGGTGGGAAGTAAGCAAGGGAGGCCACTGGCCCTCGCGGCCGAGCCGCCTTTGGAGCCTGTAAGTGGGCCTGCCCACACGCCGTGTCGAGGGTCCTCTCCAAGCCGTGTTGTTTCGAGGCTCCGGTGGCCTCTCGAAGGTCTCCCCGCGCGGCCTCCAGTGTATCAGGCATCAAGTGTCCGTGACCCTCATGATGGACGGGGTGAGACTCGGTTGCCCTGCAGTTATTGTTCCCAGGAGCCCCGGCGTGGATTAATTCCGCTAGGCGTTTGTATTGGGGGCTGTTTGTGTGCGCGCGTATTGGGAGGGTAGCGGGTGTGAGCCGAGGGCCAGGAAGGGAAACTCCCCCCCCCCCGCTTCCAAATCGGTTTCAAGCTCCGTAGCCGAACTCGCTCTAGATCTACCCCACTTCCTCTCTCTCTAAAAAGCCCGCAGCCCCATTCAGACGGCAGTGAGGTCCGTGTGTATCTGAGCAGCGCGCCGGCGAGCGAGTTTGAAGGCAGTGCAAGGAGGCGCCGGCCGTGCGCGGAGAGGTAGTGAGCTCTGTTGGGCGAAAGGGAGCACTGCAGCTCCTGCTCCGCCAGCCCGCTCGGGATTCTTATTATTTTGACACGGGAACCCGGCGATTTGCTGTGCCGACGGAATCTCGGCAAACGCTAATGAAAGTTAAGCTTCCATAACTTTCCTAGACCTGCTTTGTGGAGCAAACGCGTCTCCATGGGGTGCTTTTTAAGGATACTGGGATTTAAAACGACAAATAGATCTGGCATGGTTGTGGAGTCCTTTGGGCAGTTTCACGCGTCCTCTGGGGGGTGCGAGGATGGTTTTAAGGCCTCGTAGTAGCGGTCATACCCACCCGATCCCGCCGAGTTTAAGTTCTACAGGACTGGGAGAGTTGCCCTTCCCAATCTAGACAGCGGCGGCTCCACTCGGTCTCCTGCGCGCCCTCTTCCTTGTCATTTTCAACGGCAGCTCCTTGCGCGTTTCACATTTCTCGGTCCTTGGCCGATGGACTTCTCTCTTTGAAATGACGCTTTAGAGAGGGGAAAAAAGTTTTAAACAAAAATGTCCTATTGAGGGCATGCAAGAAAAATAATAATCCAGAGTTCAAAACGAGAGCAGAGAGTGGAACGAAAGATCTTAGGCAACGGATTTTCTTAAGCGGGTCTAAGATCAGCCTGTGCGGTTTGACTTGCGAGCTTGATCTCTCCGTCCTCCTGCTAAAGGAGAGAATTTTATTTGCGGGGGGGGGGGGCAGAAATCCTCCGCTACCTTATGGGGGAAAGTGCTGTAGACACCAGTTATCAAGCCAGCGGCAGGTGATTCTCTCCTCTCCTTCAGATGCATGGGAGAGGGGGAGATGGTGCGATTAAAAAAACAACACCCTGCAGCTTTTAAACGGATCTGTCCGTTGACCTTCTGCGCTTCATGGGGACTGACTGCAGACCTGCGAAGAGAAGCCTCTGAAGCATCTGTAATGGGATGCGGTCGTCGTCTGTGCAACATGTGTCAGGGCATGGAAATGAATCCTTGTACAGTCGAGGTGTCCATTGATTTATAGGGTGGTGATAACTTGGAGGGAGAGCCTTGTCTGTTATAAATAAAAATGGTTTTGATTTTACATTCCAAGCCCTGCACTCAAGTCAGGTGACTTCCACTTCCACCCCCCCTCAAAAAAAAACCAGCTTGCAGAACTTTGAGTGAATCTGTGCAGGGAGATGGAAAAATTACAAATCCAAAATCCAAACCTGTGCTATGCTAAGCACATGGCCGAGTTGCTGTTTGTGTGTGTGTGTGTTTAGAACATTCTGTTTTAAATAGGATAGGATACAATTTAAAACATCTCACAGGGAAAAAGGGTTTGATTAAGGAAGAGCCAGAACAGTGGCAACAATTTAACATATACCAATCAATAGATGTAGTTGTTGCTTTCAGTAAAGGAAATTTGAATTTGTTTTTAAAGTAAAACGGAAAGACACAATATAAACGTCTTTGGAGACGCCAAGCTCTTTTGCTCATTTAGGGTCACACAAATGCTTCTTGGAGGAATTGTGGGCCAAGTAAGCAAGAGTGCGAAAGCAAATCAAGGGCTTCCTGCCTTCTGCTCTGGCAGGAGGATCAAGTCCCTTGTTTGGTAGGCAGGCTGTGCTTGTCCCCGTCTTCCCGGCTCCTTCCTCCCCGGCTCTCCTTTGTCACTCCCACAGCCCAGCGCCACAGCCTTTGATTAGGGAGGCTAGTGCTAATTTTGTTAGCCGAGGCTGTGAAGAGCCGGATCTCTGTTATCCAGGGTGACGGCCTTCAAGGTTTTCTAAAAGATCCTCCCCAAACTACTGCTTGTAGCTAATGAGCAGAGCTGTCAGGAAGACGAAAACCATTAAGTGTTACTAAAGGCCAAACTAGGGGGGAATTTTCAACTTGCTTAGAAGTTGCGGGTTGGGTGGATGGAATGGGAGCCTGCATTTAAAACTCTTCCTCAACTTTGCCTAAGTGGTTTAACTATTTTTGGGGGGGAAACTTAATCACTGGAAAGCCACATGCTTAAAGGTGTGCATTTGATGTGCAGTTTTGTTAAACGATGAAACTCAAAAGCATTAACACGTAAGGTGGCTGGGAAGAAGGTCTGTGCTGTTTGTCATTCACAGCCATATTAAAGTAACTAATTTAAAGTAACAGTTACCTCGCATTGAACCCCAACTTCACAGGATTTTTATTTGGCATGATTTTGGCTAATGCAACCACTTTTTGATCAAATGTGCATGTCCGCACTTTTCCTGGTGCCAGTCTTATTTTCAGGATGGTTTTTAAAAAGCTGGGCCTTGCTAGATAAGTGCAGAGTCTGGAGTGCCAGTGACTTGATAGGAAACGTTTGCAGGTTATGCAAATATGAATTATGCAGATTAGCTGGATGTCCAATTGTTGCAGGCCTTGGAAAGATGCTAGTTGAAAGAATGGGAACCAAACATATGACCACCTTAATTGCCTAGAATAATATTCCAGCATCCTTGAGGAAACTGAAATGGGTTTAGCACTGGGTTTATGAGCTTTCCTCTCTTCCCCTCTCCAGCCACACAAGCCATGGAGCATGAGATTCTACCTGCTTGGCATATTCAGCACAATCCTGCAGTTTTACTCCTTTTATTTCCCCTCTCTCTCTCTTTGGTCAACTCTTTCTCTTTGAGACTGGCTCAGTGTATGCACAGTTACTTGGGAGTAAGTCACTTTGGATTTGTTGGGGATTCCTCCTGAGTAGACAGGCATAAAAATAGCAGCATCTCTTTTTAAGACTGGCAGCCTTGCATATAGTATCCAAGCTTAGTTGAAGCCATTTTTATGTCAGCTGGAGCAATGTTGCCTTAAAGGAGATGACATGTCGAAACGGCAATAGTTACAGGTGCTGATCTGGCTGGTGGCTTTTATTTAACAGGGATGTAACAGTTTTCCTAATTAAGGCCCAACTGAGCCCTTCTACTCCCCCCCCCCCCACTTTGCCAAATAGTCAATCTGCTGCTATTTAAAGGAAGGACTTCTGTGCAAGAGAAAAATCAATGTGTAGTTAGGCAAATGATAGTTTCTTAAGCTAAACCAATATACACAAACTTGTTCTTTTGAATTGAGGTGTACATTTTCCTACGAACATTTTTTTTTTGGGGGGGGAATAAAGAAAGACTCCAGCTTAGCACTGCTTTGAGTTGAAGCTGAATTATTAAGGGCAGCTTGATTTCAGCTGCAGCGCACAACATGCTGCTTTAATAGTGGGCTTTGTTTTGTTAAATCACTGTCTACGAAAACTCTGAGAAATAGCTTGGTTCTCTCACAAACAATTCAAGCTGCTGTGAAGTTGTCACGTGACACAAACTGCCCGTGCAGCATCGGCAAACCATTTTTCAGCTGAGTTACTTCAATTTGATTATTATTGAAACTAAACCATCTTAGTCTCCTATATGATTTTAATGAGCTCTTGGATTGGGGTGTTAGTCCTGTTTTAATAAGACTAAATTGTCTTATGGTAGTTCAGCTGGGGACTGTGACTTGTGAGTGGAAGCCATGATACGTAAACAAGAATAGTTTTGGGAGGGATCTATAACGGAGGCAAGAGCCTGAGTGGCAGATTAATGATTTCTGCTTTAAAATACTTTAACAGTTGCAATCAATTAAATGTAGGTTTTAATTTCACTCAGCAGCACCCCCCCTCCAAGAAAGGGTGTTTAGAGTATAACTTACTGTTGTAAACAATGCTTTCTTAAACAGAACCATGACCCTTCCCTTCAGCAACCAAATATTAACAGAAACTAAACTACTATGTGTGCCTTTTCAAAAGTAGGCACCTCCCTTTCAAAAAAGAAAGAAAAGTAAGCCCCATTTCAATTAACTGGAAATCTTTCCTAAAAGTAAAGTATCTAGGACTTCAACTTCGTAAAAACTCCACTGCCAAGTGCTTGAACTGACGTACGATTTTGAACGCTATCTTTCTCCACGTTGCCAAAGCAACTTCAGAGTTGGCGATATGTAATGTGACAGCATGTTAGTAGAACCATACTGACTTTTCCTAAAGATCTTTGTATACAACTGAATTTTATTTTGGCTTTGAATGGCTTCTATTTTTCCTCTTTACTGGATTGACACCAGACCATTGTAAGTCTATAGGCTACATTTTTATGGGACGCCTCCACCCTATCTCTGCTCTGATAGCTGAATTCGCTCAAGTTTTGGGTTATGGCACAATTACATTATTACTGAGACAATAGCCACAAATCATAATTCAACTTACTTGATTTTATGGGGAAGAGAAAACTGCAGTAATATAGCCATTGAAGTAAATGAGAAGTCTTTTTTCAAATTCTGCAAAGGCTATGAGTTTTTTGCAGCTAACTCATCACGAGGAAGCCATTTATGCACAAGTGTGACCAGGATTAGGGACTAGTTTAGGATATTATTTTTTATCAAAAGGCTCGCCTCTGAAGGGAGATGCAAGTGTTCATCGTCAGCAAATTCACCTCTTGTGTGATATGTTTCAGCAGGAGATCTGCCACTTGGACTATTTGAAATCTACAATTTTTGATGAGGATGGTTGGTTACTGCCATGACAGGCTTTCAAAATTTTTTAATTCATTTTATCACATTTTCTGTCATCATTCAAACTAATTTCCAAGTGAAAATTTTGTGATACTTTGGTTGGTCCTACTTAAAGGTATTGCTGTGGAATTTGGAGATTTTTTTTTTTTTTTAAAGAACTATTTTTAAAAATTCTTATGGAAGACCCTGCTTCTGGTGAAAATTAACAAGGCATTGTAGGGGTTGTGTGTATCTGATTAGTTAAGCACCCCCAAATTAGTCAACTATTTTTTTTTAGACCCTAGCCTAGTTGGCTCTTAAAGGGAAGTGGAGGAAATGACTCCTTGGGATTTTCTGTTCATATTGACCGCAAAGCTTTCAGTGTTATCTATGATTAACTTCAAGGTTAGCCACCTTGAACTATTGAGAAAAGGTTGTGTGTTTTAAAGCAAGCAAGCTTCCATATGTGCAGTATCAAAACTGACTTGGGGGGGACACTATAACACACCTAAAACATTTTTAGCCTCAGACAGTGCAGCCTCTGCTCAGAAGTAAGCCTTGTTGCATTCAGAGGTATTTATTCCTGGATAAGTGTGTACTGAATCACACCTTAATTTCTGAGTTAAAATGTAACAGTAATCTCAAATGGAAATGCTCCTGAGATCTAAACAGCAGCATTATCTCTAACTTTGCTTAGGCAAAGGCAGCAAGCAACTCTATATATGGCTCTTGAGTTAGCAACAGCTAAACAGGGTAAAACTGAGAAGAGAAAGTGTTCAATATCTGCAGCATCTCTTTAGCTATTTTTGGAAAAGTTTGATCCTCAATAGCATCCATAGCATTTTAAAAAGAACTATGTGTGGCTGGCTAAAGAACTGGCTGTCATGGTTTTATTAGCGAAATTATGTTAAAGCATCTTGAGTTCTGTATTAAATTAGCGACCTAAATTAGACTGTAAAATGGTTGATTAATCCTTCCCATGTAAAGAATGGGTACGCAGCTAATTGCAAATGAGATTCCCAGATCCAGTAAGTGGAATAAGTCAATATTTAAGAGAACACTTTGCTTTAGGGATGGGATTGCCTGCACTAGCAGAATCACACTATTTACGCTTAAATGATTCACCAGAATAAAATGCCTCTTGTTTTAATTAATGTATCTATTAGTCTAAGGCCAATTCAGCAGACATGCAAGCAGTTTTCCTCCTGGAAAAAACTACTTCTGTGAAGCTAGTAATTATGCAGTTACAGATATGGGGCTCCAAGCAAAGATCATGGTGATTATAATAATCTTAAGACTATGAGGTATCTATTTTGGATTTGGCTTATTTCAGAACATGGAGCATAGTGGGATCTCTGAAGAACATCCTGTGGTATTCTGACAAATGTTGTCATGAAGTTGTGCAAGCATAAGCACATTTACGGAGTTAATTAAACTGAAGTTGCAGTCCTAAATGTGCTTACCTGGGATTAAGCCCTACTGATCTTGACCTGTGTGGATTGTTGTGCTACTCTACTAATTGTGTTTAGGATTGCATGGATGCTCAAAGGTGAGCCCTGCTGTGCTCATTTGTACCTACCCCAGATAAGTGCACATGTGTTTCCAAGCAAGAAATTTCAGACCCGAATGCATTTTTGTATTCTGACTTGTGCACAACTTTAGTCTGAATCAGTTAAATGGTAAAACACACACCCCTACATTTATTTTGCATTTGTAATATGTACACAATTGCTAAACTAGAATAATTTTGTTTTCGATCTTAAAATCTTATGCCACCCTGATCTCTCTCTGCTCAGTTGTTTGTAATGGGAAGAGATTGCTAAACTTCACACTTCCGGCAATGATTCTAGTGCAGGTTTCTTTTTGAAAATATTTCTGCTTCTGTTGTACAACTCCAAAAAACAGCAGCCTGATAGCTGAAGGTCTTTGGAACGTACTATTTCTGTTTAGTGGCTTCAAACAGAAATGTTTCGGCAGGAAAGGAAAGGAAACTGGATCCAGCTATTAATGCTAAATAGTTACAAGCACTAGAGTTCCTGGGTTTTTTCTCTCTCTTCGGCACTGACTCTGGAATCCTTGTGGACAAAAGCAAAGTGGGAGAAAATGGCCCTTTTTGCAGCCAAGCTTGAAGGATGCAATCACTTTCTTTATACAATCGAAGGCTTCTTAAAACCTTCAGAATAACTTTACTGGTATTTGAACAATGCTTTCAACCTAACTTCCCCATTGCTATGTTACTATAATAATATAATATAATATAATATAATATAATATAATATAATATAATATAATATAATATAATATAATATAAATTATTTTTTGGGGGGGTGGCAGCAGTTGTGAAAATTGGAGATGTGGGTAACTTTCTGAAATATGCACACACACAGTCTACCAACCTCTTACCAAACTTGTGAGCGTAAGTTTTTGCACTGTGAAAATGGTTAATGTGCAATGCTGTTTGGCCTTTTAAGAGTATAGCAAACTACACAATCTGTACATCTTGAGAATTTTTGTACCAAATGGTGTAAATTTTGAGGGAATGTTGTCTGTGTGTGTCCTTATGTGCAACTGCATGATTTCTGGTTTTGGGGCCTCGGGCCTCTCCTAATCTGCCTAGAAATTGGAAATTCTTTCTACTTAGATAGAAATGTCTGGCTGTGGAAGCAGTGGCTAGAATGCTGATGCTTGATTCCTAATGAGTAAAAACAACAACACCTAGACATTGACTTCTGAGAACTGCCAAATTTTAGTCAAATGCTAAAACAAGAACATATGATACAGTAAAGTATCCCAGTAGTCTTTGGTCAAATGTTGGATGCCATTTTTTCAGTAACGGGAATTGATCCTGTCTGCCTTCCCATTGTGCTTGTTAGATTTTCCATATGGCTCCCAGGTTGATTAGCAAATATGTGGGAGAGAATGGAAAAGAGCTCATTGTTCTCTGTGTTGGATGCTTTGCTGAAGTTGTGACCCTTATGACTTATAAAACTCCTGGTGTCCTAAGCTAGTCCCACCCTCCAATACTGAGATTCTTTAGTAGGAGGCAAGCATTATTTTGGGGTGGGGAGAACTGCCCCTCCTCCCCTGCGTCCAAATGAAGGTTGCTTGTGCATCTTAGACAAATAGAAGAAGGGCCCAGAGACTTGGGTTTTATACACACTATACCTTTAAAGCACATTCTTTCCCTCAAAGAATTATGGGTGCTGTAGTTTATCTACCACAGAGTTACAATTCACAGCAACCCTTAACAAACTACAATTCCCAGCTATATTTTTTAAAAAGAGAAATGTGCTGCTAATGTGTTTTCAAGTTATAGTGTCTTCACAACATTAGTTGTAGACCTGTATTTTCTTCTCCACTGCAATTAATTCCATAGGGAACCTTCTGTTGTCACATTTCTGGTGGCAATGGCAACTTTCCACACACACCCCCTTGAGAATTCTGAACGTACTAGCCTTTCCTACTTTAAACCTTGGTCTAGTAAGCTAAGTCTGTGGACGGATACATGCTTGCAGAGTTGTATTTGTACACACTGTCTGTTCCTCGATTTGGGAAGGCTAGTAGTGGTAGCCATGAAGCATCCCTGTTCTCAGTGTATTGGGCTGGAGATTAATATGGTGTCAGACTGGTAGGATGCTGACATATCACATCGGGGGAAAAACCTATCCATTACCGGTACTCCCTTGAAATCTGGCAACATGAACTCTGGGGCTGCTTCTGGGATTGGTGCTTAGATAACATTGGGACCTATAAGCAATTGATGTACATGTTTGTTAAGCCCTTGGACTGGGAATAAAACCACAGAGGGAACTTGGTATAAGAATGCTTTGTAAAAGAATTGAGGGTTTGTTTGCCACCCTGGGCTCCTTTGGGAGGAAAGGCAGTATGATGATAATAATAATAATAATAATAATGATGATGATGATGATGTATTTCTTATAACAGCTCCCCCATCCCCAAAAAATAAAAATAAAATAATAATACTTAAACTGAAAAGCTGTCCTTCTTCATTTTTGAAAAATGATTGAGTGGAATTGTAGATACTGCTTTAACATTCCGAACTTTGTCCAACTCTGTTCCCTGAAACAAACCGTAGAGCAAAGTTTTGTATCTGATTTCATGCTGCATCAGCTTCAGGGGCTCTTCACTTCTACTTCAGAATATACTTACAGCCTCTTGAATGAATGAAGCTCTTTGGAGACAAGAGCCTAGCACAATTCAAGATGGGGGTCTCCCTACTCTTTTTCATCCACTCTCCAAGCCTTCCAGTTTGATTCCAGCAGGCCCCAAATCACAATGTCTTAGTCGCAGCATGAAGTTATGAGGAAAATGGCCCCCAAAGGAGGGACGGGCTCTTGTGATCCATCAGCAAGGCCCTTGTGTTTCTCTGGGAGCCTTCCTTCAGATTGCAACAGGAGCGTTGAGTTGTTCAGACAGATGGCAAAGATTATTTCGTGTTGCTGAGATTTCAGTGCACTACTGTTTCAAGCATGTCTCCCAGTGCGGCGCAAATGATGCGTTCTTCCCAGCACGGCGCTGACGGGAACTGCTTTGTCTTCCCTGATCATGTTTCACAGCCTCACCTGTTGAGGAATTGATTCTTCCCACCCCAACCCCCCAACCCCGAAGTTGAGCATGCGCCGGAGCGGACATATTTGGCTGGTGAGTCCACCCATGGCTCTGACTTGTGGTGAGACTCTGGGGCCGTCAGTGAAATGGAACATTGCTGAGTAGCATAAAAAAGTGATGATGAAAACTTTCTGCGTAGGCTTTTCTCTTGGTGGTTCAGGGATAGTAGCTCTTTATTAGAAACCCATGTTTCCCAACTCTTGCTCTTTAGCAGACCTGTTATTAAGAGCGGAAAATGGTCATTCTTATTTGGCCTATTCAGGCATGAGCAGAAGCTAAATAACTTTTTCTTTGGGTCCGTCTCAGCTGCTGCATTTGTCAAATCTGGATGTTTGTATTATGTGCCATTTCTGAATAACATGCTCAAATAATGAAGGTGTGTATTCATGTGTACAACTGCCATCCTAATTCCCTTCACCTTGCAGCTATAGTTCAGATTTTAGAACCAGTTGTGTGGCACTTTCAAGACCTTAACAGGCCAGTTCTGATGGCTTGTGAAGCAAGCCTATGTGTTTGTGTAGTCTATCGTACTCTGGGCCAGTCCACCCAGGTGGCAGGATCCACAGGGACAGCAGAACACAATGTAGAGCTTTATTCCCACCCCCTCTTGCATCTGATGTAGATCCTAACTCATCCCTTCTTCCTTGGTGGGGAGGGAGGCACCATTTTGTTGTTCTCTTCAGGTGCCAAAAGGTCTCAGGCTGTTCCTAGATGCTCCTTATTTTGAGAGATTGTACACTTACAAGAAGTGACTGGGTATGTATGCTGCTAACAAAGCCCTCTCCTCCGTCAAAATGGCTGCATTCATCTACATCTTGGGGATTACTGCGTTCATACACACGTACATTTCTGTGAGCCTGAGAGGTCACCTGTGCTGAAAATGCTGGCTGTATCCAAGAATGCCATCAAGGCCTTCACATCATTCAGTCCAGCAACTGTGTGAAATGTCCAGCTTGCCCTTTTAGATGGAAGGCTAAAATGAGAAACTTAAATCTCCTGTACTGGATTTAGCGCCTGGACATTCTGCTTTGCAGCTTCCGATAGTTAGCGCTGAAAGATAACCAACATCCTTGCTCTTTTGTTGTTGTCGTCGAGGACTGGTGATCATTGAGTCAAAGGGATAATAAATAGTCCAGAGCTCTGCTGGGTAGCAAACCATATGGCCTCAAAGCACAACAAATTCCAGGTTCCATATATTCCTGTAGCCTAATTACAGGGTTGGAAAGCAACCAAGGCTGCTACCTGTTGTCACTGTGTGGTGTCTGAAATGATTGAGGAGCTCTGTTGCTCTGTTGTGTGATGTTTGCACTCTCAGCACCGAGTTCTGCTGCCCTCGAAACAATTTAATGCTGGGCTCAGTTTCCCGGGTTTAATGTGTTGTATCTGGCCTTAAAAAATATTTTAAAATCCTTGTGCCAAGAAACATGAGCTTCTTTGACTAGCACTCGTTATATATAATGTGTGCTGCATGCTGCCTCATTAAGAAATGGGGAAATCATTTTGTCAACTGAAGTGATGACTGCAATGTATATGTACATGAAATTGCTTGCCAGTTCTCCGGATTGTCAAACAGATTTGAAAGCCAATAACAGGCCAGCAGCCCCATGACTGGAGAGATCAGGCTTGCTTTGGCTGCATCAGTCACTGACATCCACTTGGCCACCCTTGTGTGTAATGCTAAAAGAAAAAAGAAAAGAAAAAAGGTACTTCTGTTTTGGGGCAATGCGTAGGAGGGTGAAACCTCTCCCATTTGCTTGAGGACAAAAAGAGCAGCTGAGAGCAGCTCTTTCAAACAAGATCCAGTGGAATATATAAATTTGCATTAATATCAATCACCAGCAAAAAATTAGTTGCATAAGTGGCTGTCAGAGATGAATGAGATTACTTGCTGCTTTTTGTTTTAAGCAGCAAATCAAACTTAGCATCTTAACTGCTGCCTTGGAGGTGGGGAAGCTGTTCAAAAGGTTTGACTTGATTCCTGACAATTAATCACTGGCTTTACCCCCAAATACGGCTGGGTGATACATTGATATACCATCCAAAACTGGTTTGAAATCCATATCGTGAGATCTGTTTCATAGTTCTTGACCTGGCAATATATTGTGAATCATGGTGTATGTGTGTGCTATGCAAAAATCACAACATGGGAAAAACCCTTCTCCAAGGTCAGGAAGTCTGTGCCCTTCCAGATATTGCTGGACTACATCTCCCATCATCACTGACTGTTCGCCAGCATAGGATTTGAGTCAACAACATCTGGAGGACCTTGCAGTACCCAAATTTGAAATGCATATCTAGTGTGGTGTTTGGAGGTGAGAGAAAGCGGTGGGGAGGCATGGAGGATGGAAATGCAGTTGGGAGTGTAAGCAAAAAGACAATAAAAGCCTGGTTGGTAAAATATGGATTTGTTACTAATTTCTCATTCTTGGTGATGACATTCTGTCTTCTGCTGAAATGTGTTTTCTCAAGTCAGGCTTTTTGGCTCCAATTATCTCTTGAGAGAAGAGGAAATCTCTCATTGGATTATTTGTGAAGTGAACACACCAAATTAGAACAGTAGAAAAAGCAATCCCTGCAGCTGTGGTTCCTTGCAATGTATTGTTTATATTGATTTATGCATATGCAAGCAACATTGGGCAGCTGACCACAAGTGCTGGGACCAAAGAAGGTTTATTTCTTATTTAAACATCCATAACAAAGCATCGTGTTTGGAAACTGTCATAAGCCCAAACAAATTCTCTTCCCATCACTTCTCGTTTCCCAGAAAATTTCCCAGAAAACAGTGCTCCAACTTTGCTTTATAGGAACTTCCGCATCTTAGGATGTTGCACCCCTGATTCATGACTTGTGTTGTAATCCTTTTACCATTTTACCTGCAATCCTTCCATTTCCACCATCTAAACATTCTGTAGATCTGACTGGGAATGTCTCAGCACGGTCTGACGAACGAAAACAGGAAATGTGGGTTTGGGGTTTGGGGGGAAAGAAAGAACAGTTACCTGGAATATTGAAGTCCCCTCATTAGAAGTTGTAGTTTCTGGGTGGAACCCAGTATCATATGAATGGACTTCCACTTGCACAGTGAGATTCACCCTCTTGTTCTGCCCCCTGTGTAGAGGGGACTTTTGGGGCCATTTGGGGGACTCCAGGGGTAGAAGAGGACAGTAAAAGTTCTGTTCTGCATTCACATGGACAGCTTGGGATGCAACCCTATAGTGAAGATGTTAGGAGATGTGAGCTAATGGCTGAACTTGTTAGTGCATCCTTCAGGCAGGAAGACTGAATCTCTGGCATCTGCTTGAAGGAGGAAAGTTGGGTGCTGGTGCTGGGTGGAGCTGGCATGGGGAGAATAGCTGGCATATCACTTGTCTTTTCTCTTAATATACTAATTTGCTTAAGTGTTAGGCACAGATGTGGTGGAGGAAATTCTGATCTCTTTCCATTTATATGTCTTAACCATCATCTAGGTGGTGTTTGGCTGATCTTTGTTGGGGACGGTGGGGTGTGGAGCCAGAGGGTGATGACTAGTCAGAAAGAGGACCAGGCATTGATAAAGTGAGAAAGCAGGCTAGTATTTCACTCCATGCCTTGATGTGGCTAATCCAGAATGCGGCAGCTAGACTGGTGACTGTGAGTGACCTCCGAGACCACATAACACTGGTCCTGAAAAACCTGCATTGGCTCCCAGTACGTTTCCTTGCACAATTTAAAGTGTTGGTGCTGACCTTTAAAACCCTAAATGGCCTCGGCCCAGTATACCTGAAGGAGTGTCTCCACCCCCATTGTTCAACCCGGACACTGAGGTCCAGCTCAAAGGGCCTTCTGGCAGTTCCCTCACTGTGAGAAGTGAAGTTACAGAGAACTAGGCAGAGGGCCTTCTTGGTAGTGGCACCCACCCTGTGGAATGCCCTCCCATCAGATGTGAAAGAAATAAGCAACTATCGGACTTTTAGAAGACATCTGAAGACAGCCCTGTTTAGGGAAGTTTTTAATATTGGATGAATTATTGTATTTGTGTTGGAAGCCGCCCAGAGTGGCTGGGGAAACCCAGCCAGATGGGCAGGGTACAAATAAATTTTTATTTTATTTTATTTTATTTTATTTTATTTTATTTTATTTTATTTTATTTTATTTTATTTTATTATTTTATTTTATTTTATTTTATTTTATTTTATTTTTATTTTATTATTTTTATTTTTTATTTTTTTATTTTTTTTATTTTGTTTTGTCATGTCATGTCATGTCATGTCATGCCAACTGACGGGGCAGGGAACTCTTTGTGTTCTTCCCTGGTTGCTCAGGACTGTCTCCTGTATTCCCTGGGTTTGCAGCAGGGTGTAGCCAATGTGAAGCCCTCCAGCTGTTGTGGACTACAACTTCCACCCTTCCTCACTATTGGCTGTGGTGTGGTTGTGGATGATGGGAATTTTAGTCCAAACATATGGAGCACACTGTGTTGGCTACTCCTGGTTTGTAGGTGAGGTGCGGACCTTTCCATTGATGCTTTTTGTAGCTGCATGATTTTTGACTATTTGTATTGTGGCTGTTTGCTGGCTTTGTAAATTTCAAGGAATTTGGAAATGGCTTGTTCATATGGTTTATGCCAAGAGTTGGGAACCAGTAGCCATCCAGAGAATGAATGCTCTCTGCAGTGAACATGACAAGTGGCTGGGGATTATGAGGATTATTGTCCAACAACATCTGGCCACAGTTTCTCCATCCTTTCCTCAAGTGGTCTTGCATCTTCTCCAGCAGTTTTACCAAGGCTAGCATAGCAGGGTTGTATTTTTATTTTTTGGATGGGGGAGTATATGGAATATTCCCTTAGTGCTGTTCCTTCTTTCAGCAAATATTTCACTCCCCCCCCCCAGACCATGGAGCACACTGTATGATTGGGAAGGAGACACAAACATCTCTCATCCACCTGCCAGCTTATCTAATGCTAAGCTGTTAGCCACTGGATTCAGGATACAAAGAGTGGTTGTGTGTACTGGCACATCCCAAGTATTGAAGGCCATTCCTTGTTTAGAGTCTGTTGGCACACACTTAAGAGCGCCTCAGGATGCTTCCACATAGCATTCTCTCCCTCGCCCCTCTGCATATAGAGCCCATCCTGCACCTTCAACCTGTGAATCTAGCTATTGGCACCATTCACTTAACTGGTTTATTCCAGAGAATCCCAATGACGTTCCTGGCTCAAACTGTTGCACTCACACTTTCCCAACATGTCACTCCATTAAAAAAAATGAAAAGTGGCAGGTTCAGATTGCTTTTGGAGTTTCTTGCACGATTGTAAAGCTATTTCCTTACTTGGTTTGAAGGTGTGGCTTGCAATGTGCTTGGCGATGGGGCTGGTGCGTAGCCTTTCTTCCTCTCCCCATTACCTGCTTGCTGCTCCATCATGTGGCCTCTTCAGAACCATTGCCCTGCTGTAGCATCTGGACTGTATCTGAAAGTGAGTTTAAAGGGGGAAAGGATGTAAAATGACCACGGGTACTCTTATGGGAGGGACATGGGTGGCACTGTGGGTTAAACCACAGAGCCTAGGACTTGCCAATCAGAAGGTCAGGGGTTTGAATCCCCTTGACAGGGGTGAGCTCCCATTGCTCGGTCTCAGCTCCTGCCAACCTAGCAGTTCGAAAGCACGTCAAAGTGCAAGTAGATAAATAGGTACCACTCCAGCAGGAAGGTAAACGGTGTTTCCGTGTGCTGCTCTGGTTTGCCAGAAGCAGCTTATTCATGCTGGCCACATGACCCGGAAGCTGTACGCCGGCTCCCTCAGCCAATAAAGCGAGATGAGCGCCGCAACCCCAGAGTTGGCCATGGTCAGGGGTCCCTTTACCTTTACTCTTATGGGGGAAAGGTGGGCAGGGAACATTTACCCCAGTTGTAGCAACTGGTAGGAATTCTTGTGTCAAGGGAGAGTGAAAAGAGAGGACAGGCTCCTTCCATATGTAATGAATTGTCTGCAAGATGGAATCTCAGTAGATATAGTGAGTTATGCTGAAGTTTTCCCTTCTATACAACTACTAAATATGCAAAGCCTCTTTTTTTCACCTGGTCTGTATTGTGCAAATAATAGCACATTAGGCTCATGCTTGTACAACTTTGAGGAAGTTGCAACGCTGTGCATAATTCCCTTGAGTTCTTCCCTGAAAGAGAGGTGCTGGGTGCTATTTGATCTCAGTCTCGTGGTTGGTGACAAATGTCTAGCTTAAATGTGAGTGGATGTGAAGTGGCCTGAGAGCACCCAAAATATCTGAATGAAGTTCAGGCAGTGGGGGCTTCCCCTGGGCCCAGAGCCCTCCCAAGACTCTACTGATTTTGGCAGCAGTAGCCAAAAGAAAAGAATAAAAGAATAAAAATAAAACAAGCTGGGATGGGGTTCCACAGCACGGAACCAATATGTTCAGCACCCTAATGGGAATGTTAATAATCACCTGTAATCAGCTGAAGTGTACATGTGAGGGTCACGCCCATTGCTACTGTGGAAGGTTGGCCAAGGGTGAGCATGATCCTCAGGCAAAAGGAAGATTGGTCAACTCTGGAAGGGATGAACACCACAGACACTCTCTCTGTGTACTTCCAGGGATATGTTGCTACACAGGCATGTGCTTGGATGATTCAGATGAGAGGGCATTGACTTGATTCAAATGCTCCTCCTACATACCTCTTCTGAACGCAATTGCTTCTCTGGAAGTGGCAGCTTCCGGTAAGCCAAGAGGAAGCGGTGCCTGCATCCTGATGAACAGCCAGTTTCTTAATAATGGTGGAGGAAAAGGGAGCCTTTCTTAATTACAACCTTGCTCTGTCCCTGTCAAATTACTGAGTTGGAAATGCAGAGTCTTTCATTAAAACTTTATCTATGTAATTAGAAATTATATATACCTACAGCAGAGAGCACCTTCATGCCTCAGTCGCTCTCTTTAAAGATACCTTGATGCTATCTGACTAAAGCCGGGGGTGTGATCAGAATCCCCTTTCTTCAGATATCAGAGCCTTTCTGTCTCCCCAGGAGGGAATGTAGTGTGGTGCTCACATTTTAGTTCCAGCTTTTCAGCCTCTAAGTTTCTGAACTCTTCCCCTCCCAGCCACTCCCAAATACGTCCAGTGCATCATTGTTTGGGAGGCAGCTGTTCTATTATGCATTCACCTCCTGAGTAAGCCTCGCTTACACAACCAAGAGCATAACAAGAGCCCTACTGGATCAAACCAAAGTCCTATCTAACAAGCTCGCTGTTTCCTACAGGGTCCGGCTAGATGCCTCTCGGAATCCCAGAAGCAGGATATGACAGTAATAGCCCTCTCCTGTTGTTTGCCAGAGGCAAACTGTATATGGTACGGGAGATAATATAAAGCTGAGATAGCCTTACCCTCCACAGCACTTTCTTGTCCCTTTTTAACACATCTAAGTTGCTGGCCACAACTGCATATTATGGTCACAATTTCATAGCTGAGCTGCCTTGGGTGTAAAAATATTTGCTTTTGTCTGCTCACAATGTAACTTCATTGATGGTATATGAGATAGGGAGGAAACACTTTGCTTCAAAGAACTCCAGACTTCTAATTTACTCATGTCATTGGTGCCAATATGCTGTCTACCAGCTTATCTAGGCAAAGGTTGACCTCTACAACTTTCACATCAGGCAGGCAAGTGGACATGCAGTCTACATGCCCATCACAAACCTCTTTCTGTTGACTGAATTATTCACTATGAGGAACCCTCTCCCACTGGAGGCACATCCTTGTCACAGGAAGATATTGGTTCACCCCACCACATGGAATAGGTTCCTTCTAAGAGATTCCTCTTTCTTGGGACACCATCCTCTGCCCCTGAGACCGTCCTCACAGTACAGGTGATTTCCCTGGATGCTGCTATCTCATCCCCCAAAGGACTCTTCTTCCAGTCTCTGTGTCTCTCAGCTGTGTCTCTCACCTTGGCCTCATTTCTCTTGAGCTCATTGCACCAAGCATGGTTTTCGTCCAGCAGACAGGTAGTGTCACATGTATAGCTATTTTCATAACTGTTTCGATTGGGTGGCGGGAGGGTGAGTTTGAGGGCTTTTGCCTTTTCCACCCTGTCACTGAAATCACACAGGTGCCTAACTTGCTTGTTTGCTATACTGTTTATCTCAACGCTTTAGCGCTGGGGTGGAAATGGTTTGTCTGCTGGGCCTCCCCTTGTGCTCTTAGCGGATTGTTTATCCCCTCGCAGCTCTCCTGTGAATCCTTGTCTACAGGAAGGATTTTGATAAGTCTGCTTCCCTCCCTGCCATTGTGCCTTGTTTGGCTATCTTGGGTTATTCACAGGGGACCGTGCTTCTCTAGAGAACCCCAGTTCACCCCACCCACTCAGACTTAATAACCTTGCTGCTGTTATGCTTGTTTATCTTAGGAAAGGGAGGCGAGTTTTAACAGCTGATCTTGCCAGAGGTTTTGGACACTCTGCTGCAGCTCTTGCTCCTGTCGAGGTGGCAGTTCTTAGGGCACCGGCTTTGTTCTACAACCCTGAGCCATGTTGATTTTCTCTCCAAGCATGCCTGGGAGCTGATGTTCTCTGTCCATGACCAGGCTAATTCAATTTCAGATGCAGTGTCTGTCTATCTCTTTGACTAATCACCAATCCAATAATGGGAGATTGGAGAAGGCAATCCCATTTGTATTAAAATGCATTTAAGGCTCAGTGTGCAGAGAGGATCAACAGTGTATTAATTTGCTAGACCTCTTATTCCGGCGTGAGGAAATTATAGTGCAGCACACATTGTCTGGGTCACCTTCTGGCTGTAAAGTAGTTTTAAGGAGTGACCTTTTCAACTTCTGACCATTTTGTACCCCCTTGAGAAGCAGGTGATGTGGTTAAGGGTACATGTCTCACATCTTGTCCATGCACTGACCCCTCTGATGTGGTTAGGAAATATAAACCCTCTCAGAAGCTCTTGAGAACTTGTAATAACTCCAGCTACAATTGTAAACATTACAGATTGATTAGCCCAATTTCTCCAAACATTTCTCTACTGCCTGATTTGCACAGGGACACGGGAGACTGCCTTATACTGAATCAGACCATCAATCCATCTGTCTGGTGTTGCCTGCAGCAACTGGCAGTGGCTGTCCAAGGTGTCATTCCAGATTCTCTCCCAGCTGTACCTAGAGATGCTGGGGATTGAACTTAGCACCTTCTGTACACAAAGCAGATTCTCTGCCACTAAGCTATGGCCCTTCTTCATTAGAAGCCACGGGCAAACAATAAGGAAATCGTAGGTACTGTGCAACTAATGCAAACTGCAAAACATGCACTTGAAACGACTGCTGTTAACGAGTGAGCTGTCCTGGCTCCGGTGAGTTCCTGTTTTAAGAACATTCAGGAAGCTGTGTACTCAATCTTCTGAAGGAAGTGAGAAAGAAGAATCTAAGTTCTGCTTCTGGTGATCTGAATGCAATCTTAAAGAAGGTCATAACAACTGTGGTGGTGGTTTTTTTAAAGCTTCACATAGAGAAGTCCCCTTCTTGACCTCTCGTGGCTTCTCCAAGGTGGGAAGACTTTGCCATGGGGAGAAGTCAGTGAAAAGGCTTTTAAGCAGCTGCTCCTTGAGCGCCTTGGTCCAGTGCACCACGGCACTGTTGGATAAATAGAACAGCTTCTGGCACATTGAAAGCTTGCTTTCCTTTTGTGTGCTTTGCCACCAGAGTGGTGTTGGTACCTCCCGTGCAGACGGGGCCCTAAACAAAGAGCTTGATAGCAGGCCCATCACATGGCTGCTGCCACCATGTAGCCAATCCCGTTCAGGGGTTACAGCCTTGTGCAAAGTTATAATTGGCCTCTCCACAGCAGTGTGACTTTTTGTGCTCTTCAAAAGCTACCTCTCTCTTTATACAGAGGCTGACTGAGAAGGTGGGAGGGTGGCTTTTGTTGAGGGAGGACACAGAGACCCAATTGTGAAGGTGGATGGGTGATGCTAGCTTGGCTAGCTATATATATATATATATATATATATATATATATATATATGGATGGGCTGGCTTTTGTCAACCCATTCTTGAAAACAGCCCACAGGCGTTGAACATGGCTCCCTGGAAGGAAGAATATCCTGCTGAAGGGAAACAAAAAAAGCAAATCTTTCCAACAAGAACTCCTGTGGCCAGCCATTATTCTTTGGATGTCTCACAGAAGCTTGTGTTCCTGCCTGGCTCTTCCCCCCCATCCCACCCCCATCCAGTGAAAACTGGTTTGGGGTAGAATTAAAGGGCCCATTTCTCAAAAGCTGTAGATAAGAATCCTGAATACCACAAATCCTTGCATTGCGATTGTCAAAGGAAACGACGTGGTAATAATAATAACAACAGACACCTTTCCTTTTCAGTTTATTTGCTAAAGTAGGCAAATAAACAAAGGTTAACAAAGGTGTTCATGCCATTTAGGGTTTGGCTTAGGAGTGTTTTCTTTTGAACCATGCCATATCCTTTGATGCTCGCCTGCTATTGGAAGGTGGCTGTTGGGCAAAGTGAACCATTGTCTTAACACATATTTTCTTCATTTTTTATAAAAAAAGTGTCTGTTCCTCTAAACTCAGGTAGTTCTTCACCAGGACCATTTTAGCTTTACTGTGTTTAAAGTTTCGTCTCATAATCACCTTGGGCTATATCAGACAGATGTCTGTTGTAAGGTTAGTGCTGCATTTTTCTTTTTGATTTTTGCAGCCTTCACATGTCATTGGCATAAAAATGCCAGCCTATATTCTCTCCCCCCCCACCCCATTTAAACCTGCTGCATGTAAGCCCAATCTTTGCTTGGTTTAATTTAAGATAGTAGAGTAGTGGCTTTTACAATTCTCATTGTAGTTTACTTTGCCAAGAAGCTTGGTGGCAGCAGGAACAGACAAGTGGGTCAAAGCACAACTGCAGACTGCCTGCAGAGCATCTTCTCATGCCCAGTTTTTGATATGCGGCTCTTGAAAGTAGCATCCAACATGTCTTCTCAATTGTTACCCTGACGGTTAAGTTAGTTGTCCCAGTTAATGTGAATGCTTTGAACCTTATAAAGAAATAAAAAATGCAGTTCTTGTGTGCCTCAGATATGCCCCTTTGGTCTATTTCCAAAACTGGCTAATTTGGTTAAGTGCAGAAGGTACTGAGTTTTTCTTATCTAAAACCTGGTAGTGATTTCTTACATTTTCTACAGATTTTAGTGAAGAGTGATTTGGAAACAGTTTTGGGATGCTGTCCCAATGCTACCACATTATTGCTGTCTGGGGGGACTTGTAGTGTGACAATGGCAGGACAATGATAAACAAGAGCATGTGTGTTATAAACAGTTCTGGGATTTCAGCACGAAATTCTGGGATGGACTGTGGTTGGAAATAAACCACCCCGAAACTTCTTCAGGTACAAATGGTATTTTAACAGGTATTGCATATAACTGACCTGATAGCATTGTGAGCCCCAATATTTTCTTTTATTTATTGTTAATTTTGCTTTTATACACCACTTTTTCTCCAAAGAGCTCAAGATAGCACACACACATCTCCCCCTCTCCATTATCCAATCCCACCCTGTGAGGTAGGTTAGGCTGAGAGACAGTGTCTCTCAAAGTCACCTGATGGGTTTCATGGCAGAGTGGAGATTCGAACCCTTGTTGCCCAGGTCCTAGTCCAGCAGTCCAGAAAGAAATGAGAGCTCCAAAGAATAGTTGTGGCCTTTCTCTTTTCTTAATGTTCTGTTTTACAAAGATGAGTGCCTTCTTTTTATTGGCCATTTTAAATGTTTCTCTTCTCCCCTGCTGCATAGTCCTGGGTGTTGTAGTCTGTAGCTGGGATATTAAACAGACTAAAATATTTATCACCACAAATCTCTAATAGTGACGGTGGGACTTACATCCTGGCAGTGAGTAAGCAAAAGTGAGAGAGTAGCTTCATGTGCCCTGGCAAAGAACTTGGAAAATATTCTTTTCCTCCGCAACCCCCAAAGAATCTTTGTTACAATAGATCAGTCCTACACATATGCATTCAAAAATAATAAAGTGTATGGGTTTGGTACAATCCACATGCCCTCTTCCTGCTTAGTGGCTAAACTTTATATGGCCTTTTGAAATCTCTAGAAGACACATCTTCTCTTCAAGGGCAGGAGAAATATCTTTTTCCCCAGGTCTGAATCTTCTGCACTTCTCAATCGAACGCCTGTTAAGTCTGTTCTTGTAGGAGAGCTAAATCCATAACCAGAGCGATTAAACCAATTTGGCTACATGGAAACAGGGTCTAATTAATCACGCTGTCCAAACTCCTCTTGCTTTATGGAGCCGCTTCTTATTTTACATTCCTTTCTTGCCACTTGAAAAGCTTCTATGTTAGTCTTAACTTCTTTGAAGCAGATCTTATTGAATTTAAATGTATTCACTCAACCATGATTGCTGCCGCAAAGCCCTTGTCTGTGCTGGCAGTCCATGTAGGAGGAATAGTGTTTGGTCTCCTCCTCCTTTCCTGCCTCTCTCTCCCCCCTGCCTGCTCCCCCCCAACATGCAGCAGTCAGGGTGAGGAGTTGAACGATTACTCCCTGGCCAGGATAGGTGGGCAACCATAGGTGGGTGAACAAGCATGGGGGGATATCGCAATGCAGCAAGAAGCTCTTGCCTACACAGATAAATGAGCATTATTCCAAGGAGTCCTGCAGATCCAAAGCATCAAATGTTGGATCCAAAATGTGCAAGTGTGGTATAGGCTCCCAAAATATGTAGAAGTGATTCCTCTTCCTCCTTTTCTTTTTTAATGACTTGTGGCTTGCTTCCTTAGCCGCCTGTAAAAAAGCTGCTGATGCCTGGTTTTTTTGTGGGGGGTTCTGAGCTCTTGAACCAAGAGAGAGAAGCTTATGAATTATGCAACTTCAGCGAGCAAAGGGATTAATGAAAGCACAACCCATTTGGTCCGATGGAGCCAGAGTCCTCATTGGATGCCTCTGCCAACTGAAAACATTAAAGAGGCCACTCAAAACTCCTGTAAACTAGGCGTATAATTATTGGTGCCTCGTCCTGTGGACTTTGCGCAAGAAAATGGAGCAAGCAAGGAATGGTGGTGGAGATGCGCTTGCATTTCTCTCCTAGAGCACAGGCCTGGTTGTGTTGTGCAGATGGAAACATACATCCTGGATGTTGGTGGAATAGCGACTGTAGTCACAGGACTAAGTAAGTAATGAAGAGAAGGGGGGTGGGAATTAGCACATTGAAAAGCGCCTTTTGTGTGGAAAGTCCTTGACCACTTTTTTTTATCTCTCCCTCCCCCACCCCCGAAATTGGCTCTGTCTGTTTTGAGTCATTTCATTTCCAAGAACCCTTTCTCCTCCTCCTCCTTCCCTTAACATGACCTGAAAAAAAGCCCATGCAGGAAATGGCTGCAGATTACTCGACTACCCCTCTGGCCAAGCCATGTGAAATGAATCCCTGATAATGATGAGAGAGTGTCTAAAGGAACGGCTCCGTAAACAGCAGTGAGCTTTTAATCTAACCACTATCCAGTCATCTGCACTTATTTTCCGCTCCTTCCCACCACCTCCTTTTCCCAGCAGGCATAAAACCTTGTAGCCATTAAAGTGGTACTGAGGGGATCCTTCAGACAATGGAAGGGGCGCCAAGTGGGACAAAAGGAGTTCAGATGCGCTCTTGTCTCTTGGGCAAGTGGAGAAGTGAGGGGAGTTCTTGTAAACGGCAGTGGAACTGGTGTGTCTTGGATGATGCTGACAATTAGGAGTGTCCTGCTGGTTTTTCTGAAACAAACCAATACAAATACCCTGCATAAAGAGTATAATATTCCTTTGCATTAATCATCTCCACCAAGTCATTCAATCATGCAGAATATTTACCGCTTAATTCTACCTATTGCCCCAAACAGTTATATTAATAAGACAGCCTTCTCTCCAGGAACATGGTTGGAAGTGAAATCCTATATGCCATGAATCAAGGAATAGGATAGCTAGTATGGTAGAGCTGTGTATGGTCGGTGTTTGGGCGGGAGGCTACCAGGGAACTCCTTGTACTTAGCTCAGAAGGAAGGAGGGATATACAACTGTAATGTGTGAAAGGTTCACAGCCATGCGGCTGACATTGTCTAATTTGTTTTTACTATGGCAATCCCTGTTGCACCAATAGTGCTGATATACCTGTGGTGGGAAATAGCTCCAATTCTGTGTTGGTTAGGAGCTGTTACCTCTCTCTGTAAATAAACTTTCACCTGTCTGAAAGCTTTTCACATGTGAAGGCTACCTACAGATGACCTGGCTTCTAGCAGCAGCCTTATTTGAGTCTCGAAGGTACATATGGACCTGCCGCTTTCTGGCAAAAAGATTGAAGGCCAGCAACGAGCTGATGACTATGAAGGGTGCTGTTCTATAAATCTGCTTTCTGCTTATTAAGTTGAGTCAGGAATTTCCTGCCATTTCTAAAAAAGCAAGAAGCTCTCAAAGCTTACGGTGGTCTGCAAGTGACAGGATGACCTGGCAATCTAAATTCCAGTATATGATGCTTGTCTCTGAAGGCGCCAGGCTAAAGCACGAGGTGATTGAATCTAGTCGAAAGCCACTTCTGCATTATTCCCCACCTTGTAAGCCATGTCAGGGGTGCCATAGCAGTAGATTCCCTACATCAACAGGGGATCACACAGTTGGTTTCCAGAACTATCCACTTATTCTTACCAGGCTCTCAAGAGCCCTTCCGTCTCTGCTGCTACTCCTGTGCAATTTGCCCCTTAAGCACATCCTTTCCCCTTCATTGGAATAGCTGAAATTTCCCCATCTTCATCCCAATTGATGCAGTTGTGAATCATCTGAAAAACTGCTAGCAATCAGTGCTGGAGAAGAACATTATTTCCAGTGTCTCCAGCTGAAAACCATTTTATTTGACTCCCCAGTTGCTTGCTTTTTGGCTGTGGAGATCCTACCACCTTTCCTTTGATAAAAAATAGGGAGGCCATTGAATATGCAATGACTGCTAAAGTGGCTGTGGAAGAGGGGTGGTGAGGTGAAACAGCGCAATTCTTGAGGTGGAAACCAGGAGAAACATCAAGACCAGTTGCTTGCTTCTAACAAGCAAGTGGCCATATTCTCTGGCTGCCCCATTGGTTAAAAGGAAAACTCTGCACATGCATTTCTGCAAAGGCACCAGATCACTCTCTTCTGTTTCGTGTCTGCTCTTTACTCTTCATATACTCCTATGCATCTTGGTTCTTCTGTGAAAAAGAGTGTTCCAACCTGGATCATCTCAGCTATGCTGCTGCCTGGCACTTTTGTTTTTGTAGCTTCTGGCCTTGCAATAAAAGCTCGAGAGCCTGGTTGTTTGTACCTGTCAGCTTGTTGTTGTAAGCCCAAGACAGCAACAGCATGTAAAATACTTCTCCTCCCCCCCTCTTCTGCCACATCACTAACAAGAGCCTTCCCCCCCCAATTTTCTTTATTGGGAAGTGTCAACAGATTAGTGGAGAATCCCTCTGTGCGGACAAAAACCTGCCACAAAAGGCATTAGGCTTTCAGCTATTGGATTACCACGTGGCCACCTGTCAACTGACTTTCTAAATGTATCTGTCTCCAAACTGTTTTTCGCATTAGAAGGCTGAGGTGTTTTTTTCCTCCAGGAATGTGTGTTGCTAAATGACTATTTCAGCATCCTGCGTTTAAGCCTTTTTGGGGGGTGAGGGAGGAGTTGAGGAGATTAAAGCTGTCTTGTGCAAGAACACTAATGTAATAAAATCTTAAGTGGTTAACAGGCAAAGTGGGCCAGTCTGTCTGCACGGTAAATACATTGCTTCACCTAGCCCCAGGTGCCTTGTGGGGAAAATCTTTATGAAAGGAGTTCTCTAGCTCCTAAGAGTTCCTTTGTCTGAGATGGTTCTAGGAGGTAGGGCTCTATTGCTACCTGAAGCAGTATGCATGGAAAGGGGTGTGCGGGATGCTTGCATCTCCTGAAGAGACTCCTTCTTTCTTGCACTTTTGTGACCATGCCCCCAATTTAGAAAATATTGGTGATTATCAAAGGTTTGTTTTTTGACAGAACCTGCATCCTTTGAATGAGCAGCATCATTCAGTTGATCACCTGAATCACATTTAAAGTCATATAGTGAAATAGCCTGTGGTGAGCCTCAGACATAAACTCTGTTCCCCTCATCTCCTCTTGGGGGGGGGGTGCATGGGGGCAGCTGCCCCCCCTCAGATCAAGTAAATAAATAAAAATATTTAACTGACCAATTGCATGGCAGATAACTTGGCTCTGCCTCCCCAACATAAAGCTTGCCTCCCCTAAAAACAATCATTGCTATGCCCATAGATGGGTGGACATTTTAGAACAAATTGTCTGGTTATTCATGAAGGTGGAACTCTTGGTTCATTCCCACCAAGGTAAGCTTAACTCAGCCAGAGTTGAAATGTGGTGGGCACCAAAATGTAAGCAAGTTATACAGTGGTACCTCTGGTTAAGAACTTAATTCGTTCCAGATAATTCGTTCTTAATTAGTTCCAATTCGTTCTTAACCTGAGGTGTGCTTTCACAAATGGGGCCTCCTGCTGCCACTGCACCGCTGGTACACAATTTCCATTCTTATCCTGGGGCAAAGTTCTTAACCTGGAGCAACCACTTCCTCGTTAATGGAGTTTGTAACCTGAAGCGTCAGTAACCCGAAGCGTCTATAACCTGACGTACCACTGTAAGTGGCACAGCTCATAATAAAACTTCCTGAAAAACCTCCTGAAGTAGGAGTGCTTAATATACCTCATGTGAAGTGATTCATAAATGAAATAAACAATGTCATTACGGAAGAGACCTTTGGGTACATCTTGGCCTTTTGATTCACGATGTACTTAAGTCTGAAATGATGCTCTGTTGTTCCTTGGCTGAATAAGTAATCTTGCTGGGTATTGTCAGTACCAAGAACTGTAAAAGAGTGCTGTAATTATTGCCCATTAGTGTTTCTAACCACTCTGTGCTTTTCTTCTCCCTCCCTCTCTCTCTTCTTTGGCAGGGATTTGATGCCAAGAACTCTCGATGGGCAGATCACCATGGAGAAAACTCCCAGCTACTTTGTCACCAAGGAAGCCCCGGCTCGCATCTCTGCCATGTCGAAGGGCACCAAGCTCATTGTGGTGGTGAGAGACCCGGTCACCAGAGCCATATCTGACTACACGCAAACTCTGTCCAAGAAGCCTGACATCCCCACCTTTGAGAGCCTGACCTTCAAAAACAGGACTACAGGCCTCATTGATACCTCCTGGAGTGCCATCCAGATTGGCATTTACGCCAAGCACCTGGAAAACTGGCTCCTGTACTTCCCCATTGGGCAGATCCTCTTTGTCAGTGGGGAGAGGCTAATCAGTGATCCAGCTGGTGAGTTAGGCCGAGTCCAGGACTTTCTGGGCCTTAAGAGGATCATCACGGACAAACACTTCTACTTCAACAAAACCAAGGGTTTCCCATGCCTGAAAAAGGCTGAAGGCAGCAGCAAGCCCCACTGCTTGGGCAAAACCAAGGGGCGGACCCACCCCAACATAGACCAGGAAGTGGTCCAGAGGCTGCGGGAATTCTACAGGCCCTTCAACATGAAGTTCTACCAGATGACTGGACATGACTTTGGCTGGGATTGATGGTTTAATGCCGACGTTCTTGCCAGAGTTAATCCCCTCATTTCAGCTTGCTATTCCCCTTATATATGTAGATAGGTCTATATGTAAAATGTACAGAAATCTATTTTATAATAATTTATTTTTAATTCTTAAGCAATTAATTCACTAAGCTGCCTAACCACACTGTAGCAGCCCATAGCTGTGTTTTTAACATTCCACAGTGCTGAATCCTTACTCTGCTCTTTCTCTTTTTTGTAGCCTGGTTCAGTTTGTGCTGGAAAGTGCTTCCAAGTATCTTCTATGAGAAAAATTAATATAAAAGAAAGGTTGGTGGGTAAGGGAGAAAGAATTTTTAAAAGCACAATTTTATTTTCCAATACGGGTACTAGGCATTTTGAAACACTTTTGTGAAAGGCCCTCCAGCTAGCATATTTTGCCTTCCCTCTTCCAGATCAACCCACTTGCAATTGAGTTTTTGGTTGGCTATGAAATTTCATGGAACTCAAAGCATTTAAGCCTAGCTTAAGCCTTTACAGGTGGGCATGGCACAAGTGCAGAAGGAGATTCTCTCCAGCCATATAGCTGCTGCTGCTGCCTGTTTCTCAGATATGTTTTCCTTGATGTGTACAACTCTCTCTCCTTGTAGAAAGCTTTGCTACAGTAGTTACTGAATGTTCTACAGTTTTTCCTTTCTTGACCTTTAAGCAGATTTCCTGGACTGACAACTATGCATATTTGGTCCAGCTTTAACTTGTTCCTGCTGAAAATGTGAAATGCTTCCTTCGGGTACAATTCATATGGGGTGCTTCTTCTTTTTTTAAAAAGCTGGTCTTGCAGAAGAAGACCATGCAGTCTGAACTTGTATAGTGAACCACTCCCTGCTATGTATAACTGAATGATAGGCCTGATTGCTGATAGCCCTGCAGTCAGGGTGCTCTCAGATTAGAACATGCAGAGTTACATGCCTCATCAGCCTTTTTCTAAGAGTGTTAATTAAATCCCCCCCTCCGCTGGTGCTGAGCTGAAAATTTTGGACTTTCATATGGGGTCAAGTGGGATGTGGGGGGAAGCATGCACTTCATTAAACCCTTGAGAGAGGGGTTGGAAATGAACATGCAGGGACCATAGACAGTCTGAACCTTGCCAAAGAATTTCACACCCACCCCCCAAGACTAGCAAACAGCCTATTCCTGCCCCTGCCATCAATCACATTATGCTAAGGTGAATTGAATGTAACATCTTGGCACATTATAACTGGACCTCCAGGAGAATTGCTCCCAATGTAGGTACTTGAGAAGGTTGGGCATGTCTGACTAATGTTGCAGTGAGTGAGCTACCATCTTGTATTAAAACCTCTGTTCAGCTGTACTCTTTCTCTCTTTCTCTTTCTGTGTGTGTTTCAGTTCTCAACACATTCTTGAAGTGTCCCACATTGGACACATCTTGAACAATGTGGGCATAACTGTCAGATTTATTTTGAGAAGTAACTGCATATGGAATGTGGGATTCATCAGAGGGCTGTATACAATTTGTGTGTGCATGAGCACATGCACATTATTCTAAGGATGTAGACATTCATTTGAACATTCAGCCTCTGTGTTAGCCATCTTTGGACATATGATGTTTGCTATCACCTGCTGGTGAGGCAGCACTCTAGGACAGGCTTCCCCAATCTTGCACCCTCCAAATTTTGTTGGATGGCAATTCCCATCACCCCTCACCATTGGGCACCTTGGCTGGGGGGATGACCGGGATTCCAAAAACATCTGGAGTACCAGAGGTTCCCCTTCCTGATTTACATGTTGAGCACTACAGAATACATTAAATAGACCCCTTGCTGTAGACCTCACTCAATCCTTTGCACCAGGGTTGGTCAGCATGGTGTCCTCCAGATGTTGCTGAACCACAACTCCCACAATCCTATGCCGGCTGAGGCTGATGGGAGTGGGATTTCAAAAACACCTGGAGGAATGCTACTATAGAAAAAGTTGCTTGAACCCACCTTCTTCCTACTAAAGTGAGATGCAACACATGCACCCTTAGCCTCCTCTTTCTGGACCCCCTCTCAACAGAATCTGTGACATGCTTATGTGATAACCATGTTGTCAAGCCACGCAGCTTCTCTTGCTCCAGGAAATTGTAGTGGGATTTTCTTTTATAGCTCTCCTTTGTTTTCCATTTCAAAATCTTTTTGCAGAACTCAGTGCTTGGACTTTTCCTTCTTCTCTGAGTAGGTTTGTAGCCAGATGCCTTCCTCTCCATTGCACAAATCAAATTGGCAAAGTAGGTATTGTATCCACAGAACCTGTTCCGAATGATTTTGCAAAATAAGTTGAGTGATAACTCTGCCACTACTTCACCATTCAGTATCTTGAACAAAATTGGCTGTGCAGTCTATATAGCAGAAATATTATGAAACCAGTTAATTTAAAAGACCTTATCTACGTATCATGGTAACGATGGTGGACCTTGTACCATATGGCATTTGAAACTGTTCAAGCTAGCTTCCATACATTAACTTTTTAATGTTCACGAGAGGGTACCCAGTTGAAACTCAGAGGTGTGGTTGGACCTGTTTCCCCCCACATGGTAACATTAATTTATGGCTGAGTTCCATTCAGCAGTACGTCCAGATATTAGCAATATTTTTGTGTGTGTGTTTGCTGTAACATGATACATCTTAGACTAGTCTACTTGTAAAGGAAAGCAAAATGGCAAGCAAAAACTGTAAATTGAGTATTTTGTGGTATGTACAACACAAATTAATTTTACACAGAGGTTTCTAGGAAAATGAAATTTTGATTCATACTATTTCTTTGTATGAAGAAATAAAATATATTTTACCAAACCATGGAGACCACCTCATTTTCCTTTTCAATGTGTGCATAAACAGAAATCAAAACAAAAGGTTTGGCTATCAGAGGAATCCAAATTGGGGCCAGGGAAGTGGAGTGGTGGATAGACTAGTGCAGTGAATGCTGAGGGCAATGGGCGTATCCTCCACTGCTGTTGTTTTTTTTAAAAAATAAATGTTATGTATTATTTCACTTTTTAAATAATAACCCCCTCCTGGTACAAATCTCAGCAGTGAAATAAAAAGCAGTTATACATACTCTTATCAGTATCGTTACACATTGCCTTGCTCCTTGCATAAAGAAGTAAAGTGCCACATGTAAAATAAAACAATTTAAATTCACAGTATAGGAAATATAAAGATGCAGATGTCCTCAGGAGAGCTTTCCATAATGTTCTGTGTTGAAGATGGATTCTCTCTGAGGTATAGATGAAATAAAGCCATACCATTTTTCATGGAAAGTGTCCCCCATTATTATTTACTGAAGGGCTCTCATCCGGCCTCTCTGAGGGGAATGGTTGGATTGAGCAGATCAATGGTCAGCTCTGCTCCATCCCCACGATGCCTTGCTTTGGGAACTTACACTGGCAACTGGCAACAGGAACACCAGTAGCATTTGTGTTCTCTTTGTTGCACATTCTTCAGTAGGAGCTTTCATGGTGGTGGAGCCCCCTGGCTGGACACCTCTGCCATATCCTAACCCCCTCAATTATGGGTGATCAAGGGATTGCTCTCAGGTATACTTTTGGGATGATTATTCCACAGAAAGCAGTATTCTACACAGGGATGTTTGGAAGAAGTCCTCTGGAAGATGTGAGTTGGTGGTAAACAAATTCTGCCCCTCGGCCCAATTTCAGAAGCCCTATATAAGCAATCGGATCTCTTGCAGGAGTACACTATCCTTCCTTTGTGGCTGTACTGGGCAGAGAGAAAGAGGAAAAGAGAAAAAGGAGTATTCAGGAAAGAGAAGGGGAATGGTTCCACTAACTGCTGGCACAGATGGATTATCCCAGAGGGAACGAACCCCACATTTATTCATTCATTCTGAACCCCCTGATCTCAGTAGCACTGCACCCAGAGCGTGTTGTGGTGCATGTCCTCTATTTTGGTGATGCAAGGTCTCAACAGCTTCCCAAACATTTTGTGACTCTGAAAAATAACAGGATAGCTCCATTTTAAGGTAGAGACTTCATTTGCAAACAGTTCCTTGAGGTATTGCAAACAGGTTGTTAGCAACAGGTTTTTGAATTAAAAAACATCAACCAGATTTTCTCTAGAAAGTGTAAACTGGCATTTTGATGTCGATGCTGTTGTGAACTCTGCAAAAAACAAAATCACAATGCATGTACGAGGAGGAACAACTGTACAATAAGTACCCATGTGGAAGCACCCCTGCCCAGAGATCTGGCAAACTCAAAGTGTTAGTGAAGAGAGAGAAGAAGGGTTGAGACAGACCTGGACTGCTTTCCAGATAGAAACCTCAAAGCAAACTTTACTGTTTTAAAGCCATGAATGGATGTTTATTTTTCATGGCCTGCAAGTTTCCCAAACCCACCTTGAAATATAGCCTCTGCTTCAAGGCTACTCTCATCCCTGATTGGCGATTTTGCTAGGACCAAAACAAATGCTTCATATTTTACCACATATTAAGAGATCAGTCCCCCTCTTCCCATAATAAATTAGACCAGTTGCTTAATGATTAGGAAAATACAGATGTTTGTAATGCAGACACCATTTCTTGAAAAAGCAGCCTTGTTTTCATATTTGTTCTGGAGGAGGATAGTGAAAGATGCTTTTATGCTACACTTTTTTAAGGAAGGAGGGAGAGAAAAGAAGCTTCTGCACATCTGGGTGTGTGCATGTGGGGAGGGAATGGAGCACTCCAAACAAATCCAAAATAGTCTGCAGCAATTGACCCACATGTACTTTTGGCATGGGTACATTTATCTCTCCCCCCACCCCCAGCAATAAAAAAAGAACTATTAGGTTTGCAAATTCATGCAGGAAGTCACAAGCAGGTTAATAGTCTATTTTCCTCACTGAAGAGATTTGCTTTGGATCCGTCTAGTCTGACAGCCTGTGTCCTGCTGTAGCCTACCAGGTTCCTCTAGGTAAGAAGTCGCAGCTGCATCTAGACTTCTACATGTGGTTGAGAGAGAGTGCGTAAGTGTAACAGCCTTCCTCTCCTTCTCCACTGTATATTCAGGCTTACAAACTGAGAGCAGGCGTAGTTCAGCCCTAAGTCTTCAATTGTGTTGGAAGAACTAGCCATTCACCCTGAGATGGTGAAGTAGAGGAGAAATGGTCCAGCATGGGTTGTACCAGAAAATGATTTCTCGCCATAAACCCTTAGCTAATTGGGAGACCTGAGCCTTCCATCCATGGAGAAGAAAACAGTGAAGCAGCATTCACAAAGCTTTGTTATTGCAGCTGATTCCCATTGCATGCCACAATCTAGGCCACCCCTACGTGATCACACCCACTGAAGACAGATATAAACAGTGGTTGGGGATTGGTAGCACATTAATACAGATGTGAGGTGATAGCGGTAGCCGATCCTTCATTGTGGTGGCCGCCTCCACTTGAGAACTTCCAGCCCATTCATATTAAGAAGTCACCTTCACTGCATAGTTCTCAGTGCCTGCTAAAAACTTTTTTTTGCAAAAGCAAGCCTCCCCAAACATGTAAATTTGACATGTATTTTACTACATAACTGTATTTTATTATATATCTGTACAGTCATACCTCAGGTTACAAACGTTTCAGGTTGCGTTTTTTTGGGTTGCGGACCGCCGAAACCCGGAAGTACTGGAATGGGTTACTTCTGGGTTTCGGCGGTTGTGCATGCGCAGAAGCGCTAAACTGCGCTTTGCGCATGCGCAGATGTGCCAAATCGCAACCTGCACATGCACAGTTGTGCCACTGTGGATTGCGGATGCTGCGGGTTGCAAATGTGCATCCCGCACAGATCACGTTTGCAACCTGAGCATCCACTGTAATTGCATATATAGCTAAACCACTGAACCTCTTGAGTTTGCCAATCAGTAGGTCGGCAGTTCAAATCCCTATGACAGGGTGAGCTCCCTTTACTCTGTCCCAGCTCTTGCCAATCTAGCAATTCAAAAGCATGCAAAAAAGTGTGAGTAGATAAATAGGTACTGCTCCGGCGGGAAGGTAAACAGCGTTTTTGTGCGCTGCTCTGGTTCGCCAGAAGCGGCTTAGTCATGCTGGCCACATGGCCTGGAAAGCTGTCTGAGGACAAATGCTGGCTCCCTTGGCCTGAAAGCAAGATGAATGCCACAACCCCATAGTTGAATTTGACTGGACTTAATCATCTAGGGGTCCTTTACCATTTACCTTTAACTACCTTATATAGATATACCTGATTTTTATCAGTAATTTTAACATATATTTTATATTCTATGTAAAACACCGAGAGGCTTTGATGATGAAGCAGGATACAAATCCTGTTACATAAATTAATACAAATGTTGTTGGAAGAAGCAAATGCCCTCAAATGTCACTGCTTCTAAGGGGAGTGACATTTATTTTTAACAGGGCAATGAATTTATTTCTTGCATTCCTAAACCAATTCCCAGTAAGAGCCCTGAAGCAGTTTGCAGTAAAATTAATTAAATTAACAATAAAATATGATTGCACGCTTTTGAGCTCCATACAGCATGATAAGCAAGAAGAATGACATTTGGTGCATCAGTGGCATGTAGCAGACAATTCCTCTGCAGTGTGGACAACTGTGGGTACCAGGAGAGGATATGCCCACTGGCATCCTTCAAGACTTAGGAAGAGATTACACACTCACAAACAACAGCAAAAGTTGCCTTATCATCAAATAAGTGCTGGTGATCAGGGGAACAAGTAAGAGTAAAACCATGCCACCTGACACTTCTACTTGCATTGCCAGGGCATTCTGGGTTCATTCACACAGCCACTGGGTGGCCACAAGAAATGCCTTTTAACTGGCACTGGCCAATGTGAGCTGTGAGTTAAATCTTGCAAATGGTGCTTCTAGGAGTTACACAGCAGCTCATCGCAGCCTGGGAATTGGCATGCACATGGTTTTCAAATGTTCATCCAGTGATTGTGAATAATGATGGAGTTTGGCAAATGCACTGCAGCCTTGTGCAGAAATAGTCTAGTATGACTGCTGGCTGAAAGGCAAAAGAAAACGGTTTTGTCACGGCAAAGAAAGCCCTAAGTTTAGGTTTCACCAAAATGAGGTGTAGGTACGCATATATTGATAAAAGTGCCGTGGGTGTCAGCACAAAATGGCTGCTATGACAGCAAGAAAGAGCTACTGGTACTTTATACTGGTGAGTATACAGTGGTACCTCGGGTTACAGACTCCGCTAACCCAGAAATAGTACCTCGGGTTAAGAACTTTGCTTCAGGATGAGAACAGGATGGGGAGGCCCCATTAGCTAAAGTGGTACCTCAGGTCAAGAACAATTTCAGGTTAAGAACGGACCTCCAGAACGAATTAATATCTTAACCCGAGGTGCTACTGTACACACATAAAGCCCTGACTTTTAAATGTGGTAAAGATGGAACTAATAAGTTAACTCTGCATCTTGTTAGCTCATACTGACACTGACTGACTTGGAGAAGAAGCAGGAAAGCAGCAAATGAGGAAGTGATCTATTTTACCAACAAGTAGTTACTAAAACAGAATGAATCCCTAAGGAGGAAGAGCAGCTCGCCTTTCTGCCTATTGCCCCCACCCTGGTTCAGATAGCTTATTGCTAGCATTGTTGCTTTACTCCCAACATAGAAGGCATTCAACTGGCATGGGAATCAGGGCCACCCCAAGGCATTTTGCTTCCTGAATCAGAGAACAAGATGGTCCCCTCCCATTCCCCTAATAGAATCCCATTGGCCTGGTGGTTGATTCTTATGTCAAAATTGGCAACGGAATGGCATCTCCCACTGTATCTGAAGGCAATAGGCAAGCACAGGGCAGTTTAGCTTAAGGGACTCAAGCGGAATAGAGCTGCTGCCTTGCCTCCACCCACCCCAAAATCTGCTGCCTGATAGGGAGTTTAACATCAGGGTGTGCCAATCAATTGATTCACAATGTAAATAACAAGAATAAATATGCACAAGCCTACTAGAAACATCATTTACTTACCAGCAAAATGCCCATCTGTTGGGGTTGTCATGGAGTTGATGGGCACCATACATCACTGGGACCATCAGAGCGCACAAGCGCTTGTGTATATACATAGACCTTTCACATCCAATGGACTCTCTCTCTGTAGACATCAGATTACCCAGTGTAAGGGAAATGCAAAGCAATTGCTACAACGTCCCCAAATGCAGCACTGAATCTCTCCCCCCTCCCCACTCACTGCTGGGTTGAATTGCAGTCACTCATCTATTAGGGAAAATAAAAACATACAATTTCTGACACCATCTGTATCTGACACTGATTACTCTGATTTCTTGGAGCAGAACACCTTTTCCCCTACTCTACAAGTCTTGCCAATTGCCATCAGTTTACTTAGCCCCGGAGAACACAAAAGGACCAAGCGAGAATTCAGTGTGCACGTTCTCCCACTCTCCTTGAAATAGCCTACTTTAGTTCCATATCTTGGTGGTGTTAGAGTATGACAGAAAGACAGACTCACTTGTGCTTGTAAAATGTAACACTTAGAAAATCAGCATGTAATGTGTGGGTCCATTATTAGGACATGTGCCACTGGCTGGAGTGGTAAACAAGCTTATTATGGGGATGAAAGACCAATCCCTAGGATGTCTCAGCTGCAGTACCCTTTGAAAACCCTCCTTAAAAATATGAAAAGCACCCTGCTGTCTATAAAAAAAAATTAAATCAAATTTCAGAATTATATGTGTGTTTTTCAAACGACGTGAGTGAAGAGCTATAGCTGCCTGCTTTGACATCTGAGATACTTAGCTCAGAATTTATGTGTCAAAAGCTTAAAAGCTTAACCTAAGCAACTTTAAAAAAGCACTATATTTCCAACTAATTAAGTCATGTCAGCCAAATATGATTTATTTACTGCCATCAGTCATGTCTACAGCAGAATTATCTCATTTTTTGATTTCTAATGATTTTCCCTCTCCTCATTAATCTGGTTGTGAATTATTTTTAATATATCTTTCTGGCATGAAAGCAAATCAAATCATTAAAAGAAAAATAGCCAAAGGTAATTCTGCACTACAGCTGAATGATGGACGTCAGAGCTTAGTTCTGTTCCTGTGGTTTGACACAAGCCCTTCTCAGCCAAAGGGGAAGAGTTTGCTCCACAGCCTCACTGAGAGCGGCTGAGAACTCCATCCCACTTTAGCTGCTTCCAGGACCTGGAAGCAGGTCCTCTTACTCAACTGTATTTCTGGATTTCCCTTTTCTTAACAGGTATCTCCTCTGCCCCTGGCAACCCCATTCCTCCAGAAAAGAGGGTAAATGAGAAAGCCCAGCATTTGTCAAAGAACACAATGCCTGTGAATGAGATAATTAAAAAATATAGAACATAATACACTTTTTTAAGACTGGGAAAGCTGAGAAGGAGTACTTCATTAATGCAAAAACAGTTAGCTGGCACTTCTAACAATGCACAAGGGTCAAACCTGGATTTCTCCCCCAAGGAAGTAGCTGCAGACCCTTAGACAAAACCTCCACAGAGAGATCATTTCCAGCCAGAGCTGCTGCTGGTACCATTTCCATGTCACAGACCTCTATTATCTCCATGTGAACCATATTTCTCTGCAGCTCACCTAAGGGCAGATCTTTCTAAGAGCTTAATTGCAGGTAGTTTGTTAGTTGGTGACATTCCTGGCAGAGAGCGTTGGCCTGCAAACCTGTTGCACAGCATGGTTATTAAGGTATTGAGGTATCCTTGCATATATCACGTTTAAGTAGCATTTTTACTGCTGAGTGCTGCGATGGATGTTTAATCTGCATGAACGCACAGGATGCTAGTGCAGGGAAACTACAGATGTCCACTTAGAATGATATATTTGCAGTTTTCCGTTCTGCATCTCAAACGTGGAAGTTCAGCATCTTCAAGTTCCGTTTGGAGCCAAGACACAAAAGCAGTCAGAGTGTCAGAGCAGAGCTGGGAAGGTCTCGGGTTTAAATTCCCACTTCAGCAAGAAACTTCCTGGGTGATCTTGAGCCAGTTGCTCTCTTAGTCTGGCCTACCTGACACGGTTGTTCTGAGCATAAAATAGGAGGCAGCTGTGAGCAGTCATGTCACTGGCTCCCACCATGTAGGCTTAGAATCCAAAACCAACCTTGTAAATATGAAAAAAACCCACTAAGTAAAGAACTTTTTTTTTCTTCACCAATGGGACTTCTGTGTGTTCTGTTTACCTTTTTAAGCAATGCTGGTGATGTGTGAAGGAGTGAGTAGGGGGCTGGGACAGGGTAGCTCCAGCTTCCGAGCTTTTAACTCTGCTATATACAAATCAATTATTTTTCTTTGTTTTTAAACCCAAGTATCAATCGGTTAGCAGCCTTTTCTATTACCAGCTCCCTGACCCTTTTTATTAGAAACACCTGGAATTGAACCTTTATTCAGTGGATCAGGCCCCTGCTTTGCCACGTCTTGTGTCATTATATCCCAGGTGAGCAGCTTCTTTAGTAATGTGGGCCATTTTCAAGTGCATAATGAACCAGAGGTCTGTACGTAATTTGCATTTTTATGCGCATATAATTTGGATGAATGTGGTAGGTATTAAACCATAGCTAATGAACATGAAGCATTTCTCTGCTGATGCCACTCGAGCCATGAATCTTTTTACTCTGAGCCTTCATCTTCATAATATAGTTCCCGGCAACTATGTCTTTCAACCACCAGAGGAGACCAATATGAGGTACAGTGGTACCTCAGACTACATACGCTTCAGGTTACAGACTCCGCTAACCCAGAAAGAGTGGTTCAGGTTAAGAACTTTGCTTCAGGATGAGAGCAGAAATCGCATGGCAGCGGTGCAGCAGCAGCTGGAGGCCCCATTAGCTAAAGTGGTGCTTCAGGTTAAGAACAGTTTCAGGTTAAGTACGGACCTCCGGAACGAATTAAGTACTTAACCTGAGGTACCACTGTAGTATTTACTACCCCAAATATTCAATAGCAGGCAAGATGAGCTGAGAAACAAGATTTTTTAAAGCACACACAGGCAGATTATCTTGTTTGCCTTCCGAGCCCTATATATGCTGCTTAGACATCTCTTAAACACGAGGACTAGAAACCTAATCTAACTTTCAGGATTTCACCACGTTGCCTGTAAGCAGTATGTTGACCACCCCTGGCTTACCCTATAAGGTTGATGACACAGGACCACTAGGACCAGAGGAAACACCGGCATATATTTTGTGATATTATGAAATACTGCCCTTGATCAGGGGAGTAGCAGGAAAGGGAAGCAAATCTTGAGAAAAGGAAATTCTGGGGGTGAGTCTGTCTTCCCAGGAGGCATACTCCTGATATGTTCTCACCAAGAGTTCATTGAAAATATCCTCAAAATGCTCACTGCCGCTTAATGCAAGATGCCAGGCCCCAGGTCTATCATGTGAGGAAGAATAAATTCCTTTAACAGGCCTGCTTTCCACTTCCCAGCACAGTTATTCTTAGTGAAGCCTTTGTTATAAAAAGCATGGCTGAAGAGTTCACCGTAACATAACATCAATTGACCCAGAGATCAAGTATTGGATAAATAATAAATGGGAATAGCAAAGTATCAATGAGCAGTGTCTGTAGCTGACATCTGTTTTCCGACTGGCCTGCAGCTATGCTGCTCCAGGCTGTGATCTTGTACGCTAAGCAAGGTCAGGCTGGGTCAGTGCTTGGTTGGAGAGAAAGATGCAGATTCTTGGCAACTGGGAGCTGTTCATGGTAGCTTACAGTGTACCTGCTCAGGCCAAAGTCAGCAAGAATGATACGCAGCTTGTGAACTTCACCAAGCAGAAAGGTTTGAAATACTGGACAGGGGTCTCCAAAACTGAGTTTGTGAATGCACACCTGCTTGCAGACACCTTCACTGGTCTCCACACCCTACTGAAATTAGGTTTGAGAGAAGCATTCTGTTGATGCCAACAGCACAGGTTGCAGCATGTGCTTGGTTGTGGCACGTGTGTGTAGTGCCCACAACAGTTTTTTTCAGTTTGCAAATGTGTGCATGGGGCCCCCAAAGGCTGGCGACCCCCTGTACTAGAAGCTGCAGATAAACATATAAATAACTGGGAAATCGTGGCCTCCTCCCAGAGAGCAAGTGTTGCAGTGAGATAATCAAGACTGACCTCACCGCTGTTGTGGGTGGGAGTGATTGGATAGCCACAGCAACCCAATTGGTGGTCCCTCGGTGGCTGGGGTAATTCCGGCAAATGGGATCATTCCATGCATTAACCGAGGGATCTATATATACTGCTGCACATTGCATAGAGCTTCCTCTTTTCGCCTTGTGCACTGGATCACCCGCCCACCCTCCCTATATTTAGGGTTCATTATGACCTTGCTATACCATCATGGGTCATCAGCTGTTGGGACAGGGGCCCGGTAGGAATTTTCCCATTTGGCTAATTGGCTGGTGCCACTTGGGTTTTGCCTGCCGCGTAGCAAATCATCACAACTTTTTAAGGTTTGGTGGTTAGGCATTGGTTCAATGTGGAGTGGAGGGGAGGTTGTCACACCTGACCCTCCAATGCGCAAAGGGTATTCCGTTAAAAGAATCCAGGGGCTCGCCTTGCTTTTGTCCGATCCCCTTCCAGGGGTAGGGCCACACCAGAACCCCTGGGAGCATTTGGGGTGAGCTTGAGTCGGAGACCGGTCCAATCCTCCCCCAGGATGTTTACCCTTACTGACCTCTGCCGGAGTCCAGTCGTCAGTGCTGCCCTGCCAAAGTCAGGTGCAGCTAGTTGGGAACCAATGCCTAAACAAACCACTCACGATCTGTAATCAATAAAGTTGTGGCCAAAATTATGCCAATAACCTTGAACTAAATTTTGTGTCAATTGTGTATTTATTTATTGGGGGAGGTCTTGGGATCTTAAAGGTAAAGGGTAAAGGGACCCCTGACCATTAGGTCCAGTCGGGACAACTCTGGGGTTGTGGCACTCATCTCGCTTTATTGGCTGAAGGAGCCGGCGTACAGCTTCCGGGTCATGTGGCCAGCATGACTAAGCCACTTCTGGCGAACCAGAGCAGCACACGGAAACGCTGTTTACCTTCCTGCCGGAGCGGTACCTATTTATCTACTTGCACTTTGACATGCTTTTGAACTGCTAGGTTGGCAGGAGCAGGGACTGAGGAACGGAAGCTCACCCCATCATGGGGATTTGAACCGCCGACCTTCTGATCGGCAAGTCCTAGGCTCTGTGGTTTAACCCACAGCATCACCCGCGTCCCCTTGGGATCTTAACACGCAATCAAATCTGTCCAGATAACATTCTGGCAAATACAAATTACCGTACATATTTGCAATGTACTTAGAAGGTGACAAATTGGAGCTCATTGTGAGTGCATTGTGAAGTTGGGAAAATGAAATGCAAACCAAACCAGAAAGGGAAACCCAATGATCCCCAAACAAACAGATGTCCCCTATTCTATCGCCCTGCAACACAAGCAAACTTTAAAAATATACACAGCCGAGAGGATTCTTTGGCTCCTGATAAGAAAATGTCAAGGGCAGTGGGGAGAAGAGACTAGAGATAACAGACTTTGCACATGAGTCAGTGTGTGTTGGGCATGGTGATGAAAATAACTTTAGGCTGCAACCCTATACACACTTGCTTGGGAAAATAGACCTGCTTCTGAGTAGCTATGCATAGAACTGTATGCATTCTACTTTCTGGACATGGAAATTTAACCTTAAAGACATGTGCATGTTTGTTGCAGTTCCAAGTGCTGGGATTTTGTTTTAACACACTCACATTACTATTGATAACATATTTATGCATTTCAGATATTGAACATCAAAACTTCACTCATGGTGCCTGAACCCACCCAGGTTGTGCCTTTAAACTTGGAATCTTGGCTCCTCCAAAATATTACATGATGTGCGCTGCACACAGAGAAATGGATGAACTGGACTACATATACTGGTGTGTGTTTTTTAGAAGGTAGTATAGCATTGCATGCAAAATCATACTTCATCTTCCCTGATTCTCTTCTAGTGTGGCCCCTCAACGTGTTATTTCAACATGGTTAAAAGAGCATCTGAATGGGACTGCGGTTTGCCATTTTATACAAACTGGGTACTGTGGTTGATTTTAACTTTGGTTTATCCTAAGAGACTTATCACTTTATACCAACTAGAAACTTTGGTATAACTAGAGTTTATCCTTGGAGTCTTGTTCGGACAAACCATAGGTAAACCTACCGTAATCACACTTTGTCCTGGCTTGCATGAAACACCAAATTGTGGGTAGTTGAAAGTAGAAGCAAATCCTTTCAATCTCCCAACCTTCCACCCATACCTTTGCTGAAGGAAAAGAAAAGAGGGAAGAGGAGAGGGTACAAGTCCAGGAGTCATTTATGCGAAACCTCACTGCAGTTTAGTGTAATGTCCGGATGCAGTCAATAAGTAGGGTCAGAGCATTGCTTGGGATAAGCAGTCCATTGGAGTGCTGTGCACACCTTATCCTGGCCACCCACCTGTGAACTTGTTACTTAGAATCACCTGTCTGCTCTTCGTTAGCAGCGATCATTGGAAGGAAGATGGGAGCAAGGATAGCAGTGGGTGGCTGAAAGGATTTGTGACCGAAAGATTCATTGCAGCCCCTGGCAGTGTGGGTTAGTCCTGTATAGGGGCCACAAGAGTGCATCCATCTCACGTCAGGTTTCCTACCTCTCATGCCTTGCCTTCTCCATTTCACAAAAGCCAGGTGAAAATGGGGCCTAATATCAACCACATTTTTTATTTGATTGATTCTATGTACTAATTGCTTCCTGTGTGTTTTAACAATAAAAACATACATAAAATAATTTCATGTATAACATGTAAAATACAATAGAGATACAGACTGGGATTGGTGTGTTTTTTAAGGGTTGCTGAGAAAGGAAGGTCTTCAATGGGCCCTGAAAAAGACAGCTCTTGTCTTATATGTAGTGGGAGGGTGTTCCAAAGCGTAGCTGCCACTATGCTAAAGACCTAAGTCCTACATTGTATGGAATGGGCTCCCTGATGGGATGGTATCTGCCGGAGGGCCCCTCTTGAAGTGGCCAATGGGGCATGTAAGACATGAGATGATTTTGCAGGTGTCCTTTTAGGTAGATTGTTGCAGGTGTGTGTGTGTGTGCAAATAGTAAGAGGCACAATACTGGTAACATATTGCCTTTTTATTGGACCAATGCCTGTTGATATATAAAGATTGCATTACATCTTCCGCACTGCACAGAACGCTTTGTCAAGCAAACCAACAGAGTCTTTATTCTTAGTATGCTCTTTTTCACAGTGCTGATGGTCCATTTCAATCCCTGGAATATGAAGGAGGTGTTAGGAAACGCAACACAGCCTTATGCAGCATCCAGGAGTGCTTTTACTTCCCAAGGCAGCGCTGGTATAGCACGATCTCCTTTTGCACCTGCACTGTCCTGGGAAGGAAACCATGGCATTTTTGTTCCCCAGGGCACTGCAGGGAAGGGAGAAAAATGCTGCTGCTTCACTAGTGCAGTACTGGTGAAAATCAGTATTTCTGCATCCCAGGGCAGCCCTGGGGTAGTAGGAGAGTAGTCGCTCCTCCTAACCCGGCATGGGATGAAAAAAAACAGGGAGAGGGAGCCTCTTCTCCCTCTGGGATGCGACTATTGCAAGAGAGTCTCAGTTCTCTGGAAACAGAGCATCTATCCTTGACAGATGGCTCACCAACCTCTGCTTAAATACCTTCAGTGAAAGGGAGTCTGTTGTCTTTTTCATTACATAGTTTGAATCATCAGGAAGTTTAGCCAAAATCTTGGCAATTTCCACTCATTCATTCTCATCCTATCCTCTGGAGTATCATGTGGAAGATAGTCCAAAGGTACAATCTATTCAAGGCAGGCCTTATAATTCACATTATAGACCAAGATATGGCCATGTGTCAAGAGCATGCAGACTCCCAAAGAGCTGATATTTTCGCTTGCTCAAAACTGTGCGCATGTTGATGCATGCAACTGGATGATTTTAAATACCCAGATTTGCAAAATGGTTAAGGGAAAGGAGCAGAACTGTTAGGAAAGCAAGACCCATTCAGTCCAGTCCTTAAAGGTCCACTTGGTCTTAAGTAGTACCTGAGCCCAAACTGACAGTGTGGATATTGACTTAGGAGCCAGGCAACTAATGGACGCTTCTAGGTTTTGTCTCCTAGGCAGAAAGTTAACAGAGACAAGATCTAGTTTCCACACAAACAGGATCTCGCACCATCTGTCCTCTGTGAGGAGGGGGAAGTAGCCATTTGTGTCCAGTGACTGCGCCTAACCTGAAAGGGGCTGATGAATGGGGGGTGGAACCTTTGACCTCGAGGTCACCAAAGGTTTGAACTATGTGCAGGCCAGAATGCAAAACTCAGGTTGTTAACAAGGGGCTTCCTCTTCCCAAAGTGCCTGCCATCACTGGTGAGGGAGACAGATGACTTTCCTTCAGTGAAGGATGTTTCCCTTGCCTCTCTCGCTAAATCAACCTCCAACCGATCTTTCTTTCTCTCCTTGGTTCCTCCGGGGTCAGAACAGATGACTTGGCAGCTGCTTAAAAAGCCTTAACTGTGGCTGCAATCCTATACACACTTTCTGGATCTGTTTATTTTCTGTTTTTATATCCTGCCTTTATATCAAATGATCCTCAAGGATCCTCAAGGGATTATAATCACACACATACACAAACTCAATCAACCAGGAGTGACGAGCACAGTATTGTGGAGCTGACCTCCCGACAGCTATCATCGTTGCCATTTATGGAGACACAGTTTGGGGGCAGGGCGAAGGTGGGGGCACTGGATTGGCTCTGCCAATGCAGCCAGTTTGCCACTGCCCACCAATAAGCATCAGCAACACCAGTGTTGGGATGGTGATTCCTCTGCAGCAGCAGCCCATCACACTTATTACTCCTGCCCCCAGTCCAGCAGTTCTTAGTCCCCTGACTGTTGGCTGAGTCCAGAGTATGCTTCCTTTCAGCTCTGCAGCCCCAGGGCAACCAGCAACGGGACTCTCTGGTGGGGAAGAGGGAGCTAGCTCTCTGTGGCTGCTTCTTCTGTGGCTGATGGATGGAGCCAGGCTGGTCTCCCCATTGCTATTATATTGTTTCTAGAAGACAGGGCGTGCAACTTAACAGTGACCTTTTGTCACCTAACGGACAACAGAGAGAAGAGTGTACTTCCCCTGGAAGTATAAGATTGCATTGTTTAAACTGCAGATGGCACTGTGGGTTAAACCACAGAGCCTAGGGCTTGCAGATCAGAAGGTCGGTGGTTCAAATCGCCATGACGGGGTGAGCTCCTGTCACTCTGTCCAAGCTCCTGCCAACCTAGCAGTTCAAAAGCATGCAGTGCAAGTCGATAGATAGGTATCGCTCTGGCAGGAAGGTAAATGGTGTTTCTGTGCGCTGCTCTGGTTCACCAGAAGTGGCTTTGTCATGCTGGACACATGACCTCCCAGAAGCTGTACGCTGGCTCCCTAGGCCAGTAAAGTGAGATGAGTGCCACAACCCCAGAGTCGTCCGCGACTGGACCTAATGGTTAGGGGTCCTTTTACCTTTATTTGGAGAGAAGGGTGCAATCACAGGAGTAGTGTCATTTGGATCCACTTCAATCTGGGTTCAGACTGGTTTCAGATCAGGCAGAAGGAGACCCTGATACTCACATTCACCTTTGGTTCCTTCAAGCATAATATCCTCCTGGAATGATTGTATGAGATGGGCAGTGGAAGCACCGTCTTACAATATTTCCATGCCAACCTTCATAGTCAAGTCCAGAGAGTGGCATCGGGGAAGTGATCTTTGACCCTTTGCTGTTGGCATCCGTCTGTTTTGGGAGCCAATGGAGGAGTGCGCCTTTGCAGGTGAAGTCAAACTGTTGGAGTTACAATGCCTCCTGTGGCTGTAGAGGCAGATACGGAAGAGACTTGTTTTGTTGTAGCTGGGGTAGATGAAGGCATCCAGTTGTGCTGCTGCAGATGCACGATGGCATTTCTTTTCTCTGCTCTCTTCCCAGTGGTCATTCCTCCTTTGGTCACTACGGTTGACACATGACCTGACTGTGATATTGGGTTCCACAAGGCACCATCTTGTTCCCAATATTCAACATCTATATGAAGCCATTAGGAGTAGTCAGTAGGGTTCAGCAGGCGTTTTGCAGCATGGTGCCATCAGTATGCTGATGACATGCAAGTCTATTTCTCCATAACATCTGAATCAGGAGTGGCTGTGCAGCAGTGGTGGACTGGATGAGGGTCAATAAACAGAGAGCTTGAATCCTGGGAAAATGAAGGCTCTGAGATAGGGGTTCCTGTGTCCACTTGCTTGTTCTGGATGGGGTAGAACTCCTTCTAAAGAAGCAGGGAACAAGCTTGGTGGTACTGTACTTTGCCTGGTGGTACTGGATACTTCTTTGCCATTACTGACACCTGCAGCTATCAGTGCATTTTACCAGCTTCATCTGATATGCCAGCTATATCTGGTACCTGGCCACTATAGTCCATTTATTTGGTAATCTCAAGAGTGGATTATTGCAATCTGCTCTATGTGGGACAGACCCTGCTTCAGATGTTCCAACTATAAGGTCACCCAGAGGAGGAGCACTGTTAGTTGTCTCCCATGTTACAGAGGCCCAACTGGCCTCAACTAGAAGTCAAGCATTTAGTGTTGCCTGCCCCATGCTGTGCAACACTCTTTCATCAGAGTTATGTTAGACACCCTTCCCATTGACCTTTTGATGCCAACAAAAAATTTTATGCAGCTAATTATATTTTCTTGATTAGTCAGTCATTTGAATGATGACATTGTTTTACACACACACACACACACACACACACACACACACACACACACACACTGCCTTGATATTTTATATGAATTGGCAATATAAAAATACTTCACATTCACATTCAGAATATCTTGTTGTTTGGTTTCCCTAGGATTAGGGTCAAATGCTTAATGTTCAGATCACACTTTCATTTCTACATGCTGAAAACTCTGCTAGCGCAAGTGAAGTCTATGGACACCCTCCAGTGGGAGGTTCTTCTCTGCACACTCCAGCAGAATGAATGAGAACTGCACAAGTAAATATTATTATCTGTGTATAAGGTAAGCAAGTTTCTGTAGCGTAATTGTGGCTAATAGTAAAAGAAGTGGGGGGATTTTTTCCTCCACTTTAATCAAGACTGTTACTATTATTTGACACTAGGAGGTCTCTAATGGAGCCCAATGTAATAGGAATCCTGCTTTTTGTTAAAAAGAAGTCATGATTTTTATAAAGGCATCCATTATCTGAGCTACTTATGCCTGTGATCTGTGCTACTGTTGTTGACTTGGTTTGCAAATATGAGCATTGGTACATAATAGTTTCTTGTAAACATCTTAATTAAGAATCCATCACATCTGGTGGAATAAACTTTGGCTTAGACGAAGGGGAAGGATTAGGATAAGATTTAGGGATATATTTAAACTGCAAACTGCATTTGGAGTTTAGAATGCTAAAAGGATTAAAGCTACTGCCTGGCGAAGACTGAGCCACCAGACAGCTACTTAATTTAATGTACAGTACTGCTAATTAACTCTTTGAGGACTGTAATGCATGCCGAAAACATCAGCAGGTGCGCACACAGGGATGTAATAGGCCTGATATGACATGCGTTTAGTGTGTTGCTCAATTAAGTGGCATCAAAGCATTTTACATGTTATCTTGGTGGGCCACATTATGGTATTTATGTCACAGGAACACTCCTTACATGGAACCAGTGTCAATGCCATGTGGGAAGGATTAATGCAAAGGATTAATGCATGTCATTACTTTCCAGAGAGATACAAACATGCTAAGGATTTAGGAATCAATTGGCAACATCTGTATCTTTCTAGGACCCAGTAATGTGTATGAAGATACCCTCCTCCTGCATATTTTTGGCCTAGTTGCCAAATAACTTCCATGTGACAGACATACCACCCTGGAAGCAGCCCTGATAAATCCAAAACAAGCATGACTTGAGAAGATGGGACCAGGTCTTCCCATGCTTCTTCTTTGTTTTTGTTTTTATAAATTTATTTATTTGGTTTTTCAAATTAAAGTTTTACAATCACATATCCAACATACATCATAAAAACAAGATTCCAAAGAATCTCCTGGACTTCCTTCCTCCCCTTTGTGGGTCCTATTAGTCATTTCCTCCTGCATCTTTTATAATAATCCAAATCTTTTACATCTCCATTATATCAAAAATTCACAATTAAACCACAAGTGTTATTCCAATCCTATTGATGATTTTAACTGTTTACAATGATTTTTAAGATAAATTATAAACTTTCCCCATTCCTTATTAAAATTTTGGTCTTCCTGATTTCTGATCCTTCCGGTTATTTTTGCTTGGACAGGCAGAGTCCCCCCCCCAACCCCAGGCGACCCCTGAGCAGAATAATGACTCAAGACAACGTGCTTTGGGATTAAAATTGGCCACAACTTTATTAAGTTTCAGATGTAGGGAGACCTTGGCTCAGGCATTGGGTGTTTATCCTTCTCAGTCCCCAGTCGGGGCTCTGGGAGACTTCAGGGTTATCCAGAATGTGCAGGGATTGGGCTGGCTCTGGAGAACATATGTCCAAGCAGAGAGCCTGCCCCCCATTTCGCCGCAGTCACAGGGGAGAGCAGTCATTGCCATTTTGGCATAATCCATCAACTGAATCTGCCATTCTTCTCTGGCTGGGACTTTACCTTCTTTCCATCTCTGGCCCAGAGGTCTCCCCATGCTTCTAACCAAGCATGTAAAGAAGGTGCCCAACTGCCTTGTGTCTCCTCTCCCATCACTTGTCTAGATTTAGAACATGCAAAGTAGGGAATACAGTACCACCCACTGAACCATCCTTCAGGACAGGTTGTAGCGGTCAGATGCGGTGACAGTCTTTTTGTGAAAAGACCCTGGGCTAAGAGACATTTCTTCCTACCGCCACTTCCAGTTTAATAATTCAGCACTAGGTTACAGTCATGCTTACCAGGGAGTAAGTTCCATTTAGGTCAATAAAGCAAGTTACTTCTGATTAATCAGGTGCTGCGCTCATTGGATCAATGTTAATGCTCCACTGTGTCTGCAGAATATTCCTCCCCAATAGAAAATAATGGGTCTGTCCTTGGATTTCTCTACGTGAATGCACTGAAACAACCACTGGATTATAGCTCTTAAATTTCATCTAATACTGTATGGCTGTTCCACAACATTAACCCTCAGTGTTCAGGTGTCCCTTCTTGCAGAGTCGTGCTGCTGTTGCTGTTTTAAACAAATACACAGGGACCTCCCCACCCACAAATAAAAGAACCGTGAAAGATTTCCTGGGAAATTTTATAATCAAATTATTTGACATTCTGTCAATCTTTTAGCATCATTGCTAAAGTTACAGTGCTATAACCCCCCAGACCTATTTTTTTAATTCTGAATTTCTTCTTTTCAGAAAATGCTAGACCTGAATCAGGCTTCCATGAGTAATGCACAGCTTTTAACAGGACGGCGTTTGCGGACACACTAGTATCTTTCATGTCGGTTAAGACAGTGTGCATGTAATGCACAGCATTAATGGGGAATCTAATAACGTTCCTGTTGGAATTCTCTTCCCATTAAATTGCCAGCAGGGAGCTATACTGTATGTTTTCTGCAGGCAGCATTGTTTAATGGAAACTTTACACAAATTAGACAGAGGCCTTTTGGTGAAGTGGGATCTCTAATTTAATTGGATTTTGCTGCCAGGAGGCAGGGTGTGCACTGCTCCTCTGGACTTTGCCAGCAAGTAGCCAGTCAAAATTAGGCTGCGCTCTGAACGCTAGACTAATGGCTCTTCCTCAGCCTCTTTCTGAAAAGAACAGTGTGGCTTAGTTATTGCTAGAACTGTAAATGGCGTAAATAAAGTCCTCCAGGGGTAATAGCAGGGAAAGACAGTCTCATAAAATGCCCTAATCCTAGGCTGTGAGGGGAATTCCTGCCCTCCTCAATGGGAAGCATGGAGAGTAAGAAAATAAAAAATAAAATGGAGAGCTTGTGGGTTTAAGAGAAACAAAAATAAAATGTAACCCAGTGCCAACACATATTTCTAAAGCTTCATGTAACAGAACACTTTGCTCCGTGGTGGCAGCCTGGTGCTCTTCCTCTTCCCTCCCCTCTAGTGTAGTATTATAGGCAGAAACATTGGAAACAAGTTCATCATACCTAATACTTGTATCTTTTTCAAATAATCAAATTCTTGATATTGGATACATTTAAATCCATAGATGTAGACTGCTGAAATGCAAGCTTTTGGGGTACTTATGGTAGTTATGAGTTAGCAATATTTCTGCACCTTAGATATGTAAAGAAAGAAAGAAAAATGCATAAGCAATGAACAAATATTTAGCTACTAGAGAACACCCTTTTAAGAGAACAGCACATGTTGTTGTGTACAGGAGGCCAACACTGTGGACCCTATGACAAGACTAATGGCAGGTTAAAAGGTAAAGGTAAAGGGACCCCTGACTGTTAGGTCCAGTCACAGACGACTCTAGGGTTGCAGCGTTCATCTCGCTCTACTGGCCAAGGGAGCCAGCGTACAGCTTCCGGGTCATGTGGCAAGTAGGATAACCACAGTTTCTTTGTTACATTTAGGCTGGAAATAACAAGAGGTTTCCAAGACCAAGCCTTGTGGCTGGTTGCCTTGCACTGTGTCAGGAGCAAGGCCAGGACAAATGTGTGGACAGTTTACCTGTTTGGTTTGGACAGTGGCGTAGGAAGGGGGTGCAGTAGGTGCGGCCCACCCTGGGTGTCCCCACTGGGGTGTGTGTGTGTGTGACAAAATGGTGGGCAGCACCCACTGTGGGGCCTGCAGCTCACTCAAGCCATGTGTCTCTCCTGGGAGTGAAATGGTGGCTTGGGCACCCACAGGCTCTGCACTGCCCCAAACGGTCTGCCCTCTGTCTCCCCCTCAGCTGTAGGGCGGCTGAGTGGGAGGAGGCAGGCAGACTCCTCATAGGCCCTGCGGAGCATCCTGCCCTGGCTTGCCCCACCCCGCGGGCGGCTGGCCTTGCCCCTGGGTGCAGTGCATGTGCACTGCCCCAGGCTCCCAATTGGCTTCTTCCGCCACTGGGTTTGGATCCCTCCAGTACAGCGGAAATCTCTGCTTCTTCTAGTGCTTGGGACACTGCTGTGCTACATTGCTTGATATAGAAGCACTTTAAATAAGCAAACAAATGAACATGTTGCTTTGGATTCCCATCAGTGTCCCTAAAACACGTATCTTCAGACTCCCCTCAAGGAATGCCTAAGTTAGAGCAAGCAACACTTCAGTAATATTGGAAAGTCATTAGGAGCCGAAAGTCTAGATACTTGCCATTTTTGCAGAGAATGAATGGCAATGTATGTGAACCGGGTGGATTTCAAACTGTGGATGGACACACAAGCCTCTTTATGTTAGTGAAATCTTCCTTCCAGCTCAACCATCCAGTTCTTGATAATGGCAGTGTGCTCTGTGTGCACCAAACAAAACCACAAAATTGGTCCAAAATATGAGATTTGAGAAGCTGTTGTGCTGCCTTGCACTACAGACTTAGGCTTGTGCAATATCCCCCTCCTCTCTTTTGCAGCCCCCATACCCTCAAAATTTGCTCCAGAGGGCTAGAGAACCATTTGGAGGAGATTTAGGGGCACATGGGTTGAGGAGAAGAAGGGAAGTCCTGTTGCATGAACGGAACACCACTCCTGCAGCATTGGTTGCAAGCCATGATACGTATCACAGTGCCATCTGATTCCTGAGCCTTTATGACACAAAGTTGTCAGGTTGAGCTTTCAATTACAAAAGACTGGAAACGTATTGTTCTAGCAAAAGAAATGAAAGATGAGCTTCTCATTGGTGTAACAGAATTGGGCAGGCCTCACAAAGATGTCTTAGGACTTGTAGGTTGCACCCTCATGTTTGGACAGCATCGTAACTCCTTTGTATGGTGTTTTGTTTGTCTAGTGCTGTTGGAAGCTCATGAGAAGAATTCAGAAGAATACAGGCAGTTCATTCCTATTGTACCATAGAAGAATGTTTAGCTGTGCATTAGCTGTCGTGTGTTGTCATGCTTGATAAAGTGTCCTCCATTATAGCATAATGAAGTCACACAATATATTTAGGTTACACTGAGTGTGATGAGGCAGTTGCAATAGCTGCTGAATGTCACGGGTCTTGCTGGAGGGTTTGGCAACAGGTGATGAAGGGGACCAACCTTCCCCATTCACAGGTTATGTGTTTTTTTCAGGGGAGGGGAGTCTCAGTGATTACTGAGAAAACAGTGGCTCCAATTGGCTGGTGGCTGCCAAGTTATTTTTCTAGAATGCTGCATTGCAAGAGTCACTTTGTTTAAGAAATAGCTGCTTCCAGTGCTTATTTTTCTAGAAAAAGAGGTGCCAGAACTCCCCTCCTCTCATTCTCTGAGAATGGCAATGGTGCCCACCAGAGAGGTGCTGGAACTGAGTTCCTGTGAGTTCTGGCTGAGAAAAAGCCCTGCCTGCCTCTACTGACAACCACCATTCTTGTGTGTGTGTTGGCCACCATTTCCCCAACAGATTGCCCCTCAGAATGGGGCAGTGATTCCTCCTCCTCTTCCCCCCTCCCCACACTGCTCCCAAATTCTTTGGAAGCTTGAACCAGTCCTTGCTCAGATGCTTAATCTGTAAATACACCCTCATTCTCTGAGAATAACTTGGCAGACAAACTCCATTCCTCTCTTCTCAAACAGTGTCTTGACTACTAACTTTGGCCTAAGATGTACCCTGATTGTCTTTGTGCAAGATTACAGCATAAATCATGGCCATCCAGATCTCTGCCTGCACTTCTTGCTCACTGCTCAGCGGGCCTTATGTGTGATGAAGGGCCTGATGTCCGGGATTATATGGACATTAGGTGGACATTAGATGGCAAGGCAAACTCACCCCATGCCATTTGTTTTGTGTGTGTGGAAGTGTTTGAATCAGAAGCAGCCCATCTTATTGCTCGCAGAATGAGGGGGCTGCAAAGTTTATTTCCAGTTGTCCCTGACAAGATTCTCATTGGAATGAAAGCCTGACAGGCCCTCTGTGCTGCTTAATACAATGATTTATGTGGAGCATTTGTGCTGGGAGGTAGGCTGCACACATCCAGGCAGCCCTGACAGTAATGGCAGTGGAGTAAAACTCCCCCCCTTCTGCGTTTTCTAGCTTCAGACACTGATGGGAGTAGTTTAATGACTGTGCTGTGCCCCTCTTCCCAAAGCCCCAAGTGCTAAGGTTGTAGAGGTGGTCAATGAGAAACATGATTTGTGGCGAGTCCACTGCAGGCTGGGGTAGGTGTGAGAGATTGAGCTGCCATCCCTGCCGAAGCCTCGTGGCTCTTATGTCAGTGCTTGCGATGAATGTGATAGCCTGAGATTCTCTGGATCTTAAATTCAATCCACCCAGGCATTGCACATGCAGAAAGATCTAAAGCACCACATCAACCTGCATGCCAGAGCATTATTCTCATGTATGACCTCCAGACTGTTCCTCAAAAGGCCAAAGTTTCAATGGTTGTTTAGGAAGACCTACCAGAATCCTGGTAGTGATTTTCCCAGTAGTGATGTATGGAAGTGAGAGCTGGACCATAAAGAAGGCTGATCACCGAAGAATTGATGCTTTTGAATTATGGTGCTGGAGGAGACTCTTGAGAGTCCCATGGACTGCAAGAAGATCAAACCTATCCATTCTTAAGGAAATCAGCCCTGAGTGCTCACTTTAAGGACAGATCCTGAAGCTGAGACTCCAATACTTTGGCCACCTCATGAGAAGAGAAGACTCCCTGGAAAAGACCCTGATGTTGGGAAAGATGGAGGGCACAATGAGAAGGGGACGACAGAGGACAAGATGGTTGGATAGTGTTCTCGAAGCTACCAGCATGAGTTTGACTAAACTGTGGGAGGCAGTGGAAGACAGAAGTGCCTGGCGTGCTCTGGTCCATGGGGTCACGAAGAGTCGGACACGACTAAATGACTAAACAACAACAACAACAAAACCAGAATCCTGGACCCTAGACCCTAGACCCTGAAACCCTAACTGTGCCTTGCCACATCTCTGCTAGATGTGATAAGCTAGACTGAGCTCGATGAACAAGTTCCTAATAGGGAAGCCCCCCTGATACCTGTTCTGTAGGGGAAGAGTCATAGCTTATTGCCAGAGCTTCCATTTTACATGTAGAAGGTCCCTTGTTCAACCTCAGGCATCTCCAAGCAGGGCTAAGAGAGAAACCTACCTGAAAACCTGGAGAGCTACTACCAGTTGGGCAAAGGCTCTGATTCGGAATAAGGCAATACCCTATGTTGTAACACTGGACATATTTATTGTAATTATCTTCCACCATTTTTACATAGGATGCTCAGGTAGTCTTACACCCATGCATTGAACAGATCCTGACCTGCAAGGTGGCCTCATCACACACTGTCCCTTCAGACTATGCTTTAGGACAGTGGTGGCCAACCTATCGCCACCCAGTTGCTGTTGAACTTCACCTTCCATCATCTTTGACCATTGGCCATGCTGGCCGGGGCTGCTGGGAGTTTGTGGGCCATGTGGGTTCCTCATCCATGTTGTAGGATATCTGATGTCACATAAGATACCAAATTTGTTGACAAAGGAAATCTAGGAAGCTGATCTAAGGGTGTTTGCCCAGTTAGGTCAGTTCTGGCTATTCTGACAGGCAGCAGCTCTTGGAGGCCTTTCACACCTCCTGCTGCCTGATTCGGTTTCTAAAAACTGGCCTTTTCCCACTTCTGCTTTGGTGGAAAGCGACATTATTCAAGAAGTTTGCAGTTCTTCATGCCTCTGAGAGATGCAGCAGGCAGAAAGAAGCACCTGTCATAGCTTCTTGCAGTGGAGTAATAATTGAGTGGGGCTGCTGCCACTTCCTACCTGTGTTCCACACGAGACCCTACTCAGAGATGGGCCTCTTGCAACATACTTGATTGATTTTCCAGGTCAGAGCTTGTGGAACAGCACCATGTGATTAAGCGTCCTTCATTGCCCTGACTGTGTATTAAATTGTCCGCTGCAAATCAACCCTTTGGTGTTTAGTTCCCTAATGTTACTTTGAATATTTTCTCTCATTTTTACCAATGAGCTAAAGCTAGTGATTTTTTATTCCTCTGGGCCTCAGAGTAAATGGAAAGGTACTTATGTTTTATTCATCGCAGTCTCTATCCCTTGCTAATTTACTTACATTATTTACAGAATTGAAAAAGTAGTCTAGTAGGTTGGGCAGGCATCCCTTGTCCTATTAAATGCTAATTTTCCAAACAGTATCAGAGCCTAAAATCTTCACTGGGCCTCTGGGCAGGCATAGGGTCATTCCCATTTTCCATCAGTTGCTAATGATCCTATGTAGAAAAGCAATATTCCTCTTCACTGTAGCATTGCTCCTAGCCAACCCAGTTCTGCATACAATCCTTTGGTGCATAGGCTTCATTTTTTTAATCTAGTGTTCAACTAGTTTACCTGCTGTAAGGTACTAGTAGCAGTTCTTTTCTGAAGCAGTACATGCCAATACACTGTACTGCTACCTATTTTCCCCCTTGCCACCATCCCAAACCTTGCCCACCCACCCACCCACTTGATCCCTCGCCCCTTGCTCTTTTCTCTCCTGCTTCCTCCTCCTCCTCCTCCTCCTCCTCTTTCCATGGTGACAGGCGTGGGAAAGAGGCACTTTGGAGCAACCCTTGCATGATTGCCAAAGCACCTTCCAGGAAGGTGCCTGATGGTTGTAAAAGGTGCTGGAGGAGGCCTCTGGGAGGCTGTGCCTGCTGCCACAGGAAGTGGCGGCTGCAGTGGAGGACGTGGAACAGGTAAAGGTGTGTGTGTGGGGGGGGAGAGGGACTGAACAGGGGGGTGGGCAAGCAGCAGCGGCAGGATGGTGGTGGTGGGGGGAGAAATAAAGCATTGACTAATAATAATTTGACTTCATATATTTGCTCCCAAATCACACCATATATATTTCCCTGAGATCTTCATTCCCCAAAACTCCTATGACCAAGAATTCAGAGGGCTACAATTGCCTCATGGTAAGATCTATTATTCTGTAATCCATTTAGTGTAGCATTGTTGCTTTCATCACAGAACATGAATAACCTGTTTGAATCCACCCTTATTCATCAAAACTTGGGATCTTTCTTCATTTGCTCAGTTTCATCTTATGGTTCATTGGGAATGAGAACGTGGATCCCACCTTCCAGTAGAGGTTACTCAGTAAGAAACCCATCACCCTAGTTCCAGGCCAACAAAAACTATTTTATAATTTCTCAGCTGCCTAACCCTCCTCAGTGTATATTCCTCTGTATTCCCCATGGGCATCTGCATATGTAGCATAGCTTGTAGGTTTATATGACAAAATGGAATTAGGCAAAAATGTTTTGAAGGGCAGCACATGTACACTGATTTTCCTATAAGCCTAATTTGAAAAGGGACCTGCCAGAAATGTGCCTGGCAAAGAGATGATGCTCTATTTATGACGACGATGATTAAAAGATGCTGGCATACTGGCAGACTTAATTTCAGTCTTTGTGGCCACCATGATGAGAAACTAAGGATATCAAGTTTTCCCTTCTCATTGCAAACACATGGCTTTTCTGATTGCTTTCTAGCTTATGGATTGCATGTGGCTTTTTCATCAGGCAGACTGTAGCATGTTAATTTTCTTTGTCTGTGTTTAGTATCTTGTCTTTGGAAGTCTTGTCCACATGGAGCACTGCAATCATCACTGATCAGAGTAATTTCCTGAAAATATCCAGAAAATACATACAATGATTATATTCTAGTTGGTATGAGCAGGACAACCATATGATTTTATCTTGTTGGACCCTGGTGATCTGTAATGTGTAATGGCCTTGTCTTTAAGCTCACAGTCAAAGGTGTTTGAGCCTGCCAAACCCAGAATACTGTACCACCGGCTACTGAATTGGACTAGGTTGAATTGAAACTGGTGGGTTTGGGCTTACAGTGCTGGAGGCTGATGATTCAGAGGCTCTGGAACCTGAGACTGCACTGCCATCACAGATAAAGTCCCTCAAACCTTACTCACCAGGCATCAAGGTGCTTCCTGCACTATTGCATTTGCCCATCAGGTGGAAAGCCAAGGGAAGTTGAAGATGTGCTCATCTTCAGGTCATGGGACTGGTCCTTTAAGAACTAGTCTTCAGGCCACTGAAGATACTCTAGTGGTCTATCTTCTTAGCCTATGATCCTTTCTGAATAACATGGCAGTTACACAATACATTCTGAAGTAGATCAGAACTAACAGGCCCCAGGATCTTGGACTGTGCATGGATTTTGATGGGATATATATCATGTATTGATTGCAGCGGCGTAGCGTGGGTTATCAGCACCCGGGGCAAGGCAAGTAATTTGCGCCCCCCAACCTGGGGCAAGGCAAATAATTTGCGCCCCCTAACCCAGGGCAAGGCAAGTACAGTAATTTACTCTCCCAAGCAGCAGCAGCAGCGAGGCTTCTCTTTCCCCCGTGCTCTCCTGGAGCTGCCTCTTTTCTTTCCTTTTTTCCCTTTCTCCAAGGCTTTTCGCTTTCTCTCCTTAATTGATTCCCCCTCCACACCGCGGCGTTTCCTGGCTGCTCCCCCCCCTTCCCCTCTCTCTCCTCCTCGCTCTGCTTGCCTTGCCCTGCCCTGCCTGAGGGCGCCCTGAGGAGACTCCGCTCTCCTTTTTGACCAGGCGAGGTGGAAAAAAGGGGGGAAAGTCTCTTCCCGCCCCCTCGCCAGACTCCCTGCTCGGCTCGGCTCACTACCCAGGCGGCCAGTGGAAAGAGAGCCGCAATTACCATAAAGTTCCTCTCCCTCCGCTTCGCCAAGCTGTCAAAGCCCGGCAGCAGCGGCAACGGCAACGGCAGCAGCAGGCGCAGCCAGACCCCCGCCAGCCAGCCAGCCCGCCCGCCTGCCCGCCCGCCCGGCTTCCTCTCCTTTTTTTGCCAGCGGCAGAAGGCTTTGCTCTCCCCCTTCTGCGACCTCCTCGCCAAGCCGAGCGAGCGCGGGCTCCCTAACCAGTGGATTTTAGTAGGGGCTAGAGCTGCTAGTGCGAGTGCGCCCCCGCCCAAGATGCGCCCGGTGCGGCCGGCACCCCTGGCACCCCCCACGCTACGCCACTGATTGATTGCCCATGGGAGTAAGGCATATCCTTGGGGCTTCAGTACTGTAGGCTAGGCACAGATAGAACACTGCCAAGGACTAGGTCCCAATGCTAGTGAAGCAGTGCAAGACATCTCAGACATATCCCTTATCTGCAATATAGTTCTACTCTAAAAATGGCAGTACAGCTTTCAGTTGGAAACAGGGAATTCAAGGCTGCATCACTGTCATTTCCTTTGCAAGAGGAGTATAAAAGGAGACCAATTGAAGCACACTGTTAAAAGACCTTTCGTTATGCACATAGGTGAGGTGCAAAATTTTCTTCCGTTTGTTGCCGTGGTTTCTTGAGGAGCACTGAATTCCTTTTTCTTTTTAGAGACTATCTGGGAAAGCATATAACAGACAGTTCATCTTTATACAATGTGGTCAGAGAATACTGTTCTCCCCTCACCCTCCAATTCTAATTACACCTGGAGATAAAGGCAGCACCATTAGCAGTCTGGAATGCCTTCAGATCACCAAGGTCCATGTTAGCCAGTAACCACAAGGAAGCCCTGTAATGTATTCTGAGTTAAAATCCACCATCAGATCATTCCAGTTGCCCTTGCAGGATTTTATTGTGCTCCTACGATGTAATTTACTTGAGGAAAATTGTCATTTTTATTCCTAAATAGTAAGCTGCTGCAGAGCTAAAGACAACTCTTCACAGGGTGACCTTGAAGTTCACACACCATTACCGAGGTCCTGTTTCAATTGTACTAGAACACAGGAGCTGCATAATAACATCTTGATTGCCAGCCTAATCGAGCCATGCAGAGGCAAGAAAGATGCAAAGTTTCTTGTTCGCTGTGACTGTTCCTTTTCCTTTTGACTGCATAGTCACTGGCGGTGGAACTGGGAAGGTTTTCTTTAGATGGGCAGAATCTCCACATTGCAGCCAAATCCAGCTGCTGTTCCATCAGGTCAACACCCAGACATGGCACCTCCATTTTTATGGGGTTTTAATCCCACCTCCAGTGCTCTCTCTCTCTTCTGATTGTAGCACCTCATAGTTAGCATAATCAGTTTTGGGATCAGGGCCATGCCAGCTAACTGCATGCCTCATGATGGCCCAGGCTGTGCTGGAGAGATGGGTAAGCACTCTGGTCATCCCCCAAACCAGAAAAAGACCAAGAGCCAAGTGGCAGGTGGGAAGATTGGGAATACAGAGACAATCATCTGTTTGAAAGCTCTCAGAGCTGAGTGGTGAATCCTGCATCAGTCTGAACAGGACTACAGTTGATTCCAACATTTTTTTTCTTTGAAAATACTAGGAGCCTTGTTCTCACAAGCTCTAGGTGAGAATCTTTCCATTTCTAGTAACAGAAAACAAAGAGCAGCTCTGTCAAAAGCTCCCCTGGCTGTGGTTCTGATTATATCCAATTTCTCCTAAATTAACAGAAGATGATGGTTTACATATGCAAGACATCATAGTAATATCTATGCACTTACTTTCTTCGGTCCTAGCTAAGAGGGAGAGGAAGACATTCAATGGTGCATTCTCCGAAAGGCAGGCCATGGAGAAGACAGATCCGCTGTGCTCTGAAAGGCTCTTGGTAGGAATGATCTGGACAATTTCCCCCATCCCAATTCTTGTGCAAGGAACATTTAGTGTGAACTGAACAACTCAGAAGATGTCTCTTGGTCATAAGATATGCCTGTCTTTGCAACTGAAATGACAAATAAACATATTAGTGAATTGAAGGTGGACTTAGCCACCAATTTTACTCCTCCCCCCTGTGCTTCAGCTAGATTCCACCATAAAAGAAAACTTAAAGCACTGCATGAATGTTCTTTTAAATAATAATAATAATAATAAATCATTTGTACCCTATTAATAAAAAAAAACTAAAATAAGAAGAAAATAAAGAGCACTTTTGAAAAGTGAAAGGGATGGGACTGCAAAGTGATACAAAGGAGGTTGGGAGAAGAGTAGCCAATCAGTTTTAATCAGAGCCAGCAAGCCTGGCTTCTTTGGCTTTTCAGAGTCTGACCCTCTGAATAGGCACATTGGGGTTCTCACAAGGTGTTGTGCACATTTGCTGTTAATGCAAAACCCTGATCTATAATGTCAGCAAAGATGCAGGATCAATAGGCAAAGTGCCCAAACAAACCTTAAGCTGTTTCTACAGAGCTGATTCTATACAGCGTTACTTTCTGGCCCTCCCCAACCTGGTGCCCTCTAAGACTACAACTCATAGAATCATAGAATCATAGAGTTGGAAGAGACCACAAGGGCCATCGAGTCCAACCCCTGCCAAGCAGGAAACACCATCAGAGCACTCCTGACATATGGTTGTCAAGCCTCTGCTTAAAGACCTCCAAAGAAGGAGACTCCACCACACTCCTTGGCAGCAAATTCCACTGTCGAACAGCTCTTACTGTCAGGAAATTCTTCCTAATGTTTAGGTGGAATCTTCTTTCTTGTAGTTTGGAACCATTGCTCCGTGTCCGCTTCTCTGGAGCAGCAGAAAACAACCTTTCTCCCTCCTCTATGTGACATCCTTTTATATATTTGAACATGGCTATCATATCACCCCTTAACCTCCTCTTCTCCAGGCTAAACATGCCCAGCTCCCTTAGCCGTTCCTCATAAGGCATCGTTTCCAGGCCTTTGACCATTTTGGTTGCCCTCCTCTGGACACGTTCCAGTTGTCAGTGTCCTTCTTGAACTGTGGTGCCCAGAACTGGACACAGTACTCCAGGTGAGGTCTGACCAGAGCAGAATACAGTGGCACTATATTCAGAGCAGAATACAGTGGCACTATATCAATCCTGACCATTGGTCATGCTGGCTGAGGCTGATGGGAGTTGCTGTGGTGGGCACAAAACCAGGGAAGGCTGCTGTAGTTTAGGTCTATCCAGCATTATTCTTGTCTCCTAAGACAGCTTTTTTGTGCTTCCTTATCTCTTTCCTCAAGACTATCCAGTAACAGATATGAAGCTCCCCTTCATGATCTATGTTAAGTGAGCCTGGAATGATGGTGATTTGCAAAACAAACAAACAAAAAAAACAACCCACCACACCATTTTGCAATACATTTTGATGTCTGAGACAAAGGGCATTAGGATGCCTCTCCCTCCACAATTCCACATATAGGAGGTGATAACAATGACATTGTATATTAGCATCCTCCTCCACCAGACCTACATATGCACAGCAGGCTAATTTAGGGATTATGAAAAAGGTAAAGGTACCCCTGACCGTTAGGTCCAGTCACGGACAACTCTGGGGTTGCGTGCTCATCTCACTCTATAGGTCAAGGGAGCCGGCTTTTGTCCACAGACATCTTCTGGGTCATGTAGCCAGCATGACTAAGCCGCTTCTGGCGAACCAGAACAGTGCACGAAAACACCATTTACCTTCCCGCCGGAGCGGTACCTATTTATCTACTTGCACTTGATGTGCTTTCGAACTGCTAGGTCGGCAGAAGCTGGGACTGAACAACGGGAGCTCACCCCGTTGCGGGGATTCGAACTGCCAACCTTCCAATCGGCAAGTCCTAGGCTCTGTGGTTTAGACCACAGGGCCACCTGCATCTCCTTAGGGATGATAGTACAGGTCAAATGGCACAGACAGCTGCATCCTCCAGTACTTCACTGCCACTCATTCAGCACTCTGCCTGGCACTCCCTTACTGCCAACGCAACTGAAGGAAATGCAGGTACCAGCATGTGTCACGCGTGCGTATGAGATGCTGGAACATGCTGGGAGAAAGTAGGTAGGCAGCACAGACAGAAAGCCCAGGCCAGCAACAAGCAACTTCTCAAATGAATAGACAGTGTATTCCACATTGTGGTTCCAATTTCAGCGGCAAGGATATCTATGCACTGTGCCGATTGGCCTAATTTTCCTAACACATTGGGACTGAGAATGTGGTTCAGTTTTTCTTTTGCTCCCCCCCCCCTTTGGCAGAGACTATATAAGGCTCTATCTGTAGGACTCTGAATCATGCAGAATATTCCAGGTGCAGAGGAAAATTTCTGTATCTACATACCCCCTCTCCTTTCCATAGTTTATAGCATGCCCAGCTTTGGCAGTGAACAAAGAGATCTGACCTTGCAAATGGTTGAACTGGGAAGTTACTAAATAACTGCACTGCCTCCACCCCCAATGGCTGTAAATTGTACTAAAATAGAGGTTTTGCCAAGGGGCCAGACACAACACCGCAAGCCTCCAAATGATTTCTTGTTTCACTTGGAACTAGGGGAAATACTTTATTCCAAGACATGCTGGTTTGAAAGGCTTTCCAAATGATTAAAAAAGAAAAGCCTGAGGCACACAAATGTGTGTGTGTGTGACAGACAGACAGACATAGATACAGATATAGCTTAGTGTCCAGCTTGTTCTGGTCTTCATCCAGCAGCAGTAGCGTGATGAGTATCATGAAAAGACTCAGACCAGGGAGATTCTACTCAGTCAAACCTTTGGGCTAGTCAGAGCCAGAGCTCACAAGGTGGCTATGAGAAGTCTGGCTATAAGACCTGCAAATGTCATTGTTCATCACTATTTTGAGTTGATGGAGAAGTGTGGGAAACGAATCTCTTTCAGTTTAGTGTACAGTGGTACCTCGGTTTAAGTACTTAATTCGTTCCGGAGGTCCGTTCTTAACCTGAAACTGTTCTTAACCTGAAGCACCACTTTAGCTAATGGGGCCTCCAGCTGCTGCCGCACCGCCAAAGCATGATTTCTGTTCTCATCCTGAAGCAAAGTTCTTAAGCTGAAGTACTATTTCTGGGTTAGCGGAGTCTGTAACCTGAAGCGTATGTATCCTGAAGCGCATGTAACCCGAGGTACCACTGTAGTTTGATTTCTTTTGGTACGCGGGTACGTGTATCCAAAGTGAGGCTTCCATACTATAAAACGGAACTGTGGTTATTTGAAGCTATTTGTTGCAGTGGCAAGTGGAATATCATCCTAATTCTAGTGGCAACCAAATTGCTACACTGGATATTAGTATGACGGCAGCCTTGCCATTTGCTATGGTGATCCCTAATGAGACAGGAACCCTGGAATCTTTCCAGTGCATTGCCCTTGTTGGCTGCACTCCCATTTGGTCATGCTAAACGACTAGGTAAATAGGCCTTTCATGAAATCCAACACTGCCCCCCCCCCCGCTACCCTCTTCTCCCCCTGCTTCTTTCTCCTCCTCCTCCAAGCTGACGAGAGCTAATCAGTTGTTTTGACATAGCTAAAATCCAGATTCGATGTGAAACATGGCCAAGAAAAGTTCAAATCCAAGGGCAAGATTAATGAGAACTTCAAAGAAATTTACTACCAAATGTTACTAATTTAGTACACCCCGCGCTGGTAACCAAATGACCTAATTGGAAAAGATATTCTTCCAGGGCCATTATGCTTTGGTCTTTAGTATTCACAATATGGCAACTCAGAGGAGGTTATGCCGCTAGGTGGAAGTGGATGAAAGGGTTTCCACTGTACCCTACTAAAGCATTCCACTGTTGACTGCATAAAGAGATTATACCGTAAATGCACGATAAATAACAGAGTTCAAGTCAGAGTTCCCTTCCCTCAAATATGAGTATGATATTACAAGTCCTTTAGAGTCTTTCAGAGAATTGAATAGCCTGGTTAACATTGCCTTTCCATTGCCAAAAACACCCAACATGCTACAGAAATGTTCTTAGCATAAAAATCTCTGTGCTTTTCATTGGGCACTGCAACAGAATTTGAGGGTGCTTCTAAACATTTCAATTTGTGGGTGATAGAATCACAATGCTGATCAACCACAAATCACATGTTCAAGCAGGGGAAGGGTGGGGACCCTCGTTCTGATTATTGTTGGTCTGAATGAGCTAGTCCATATGAGTTGGCCTGGGTGAGGGGGAAATCTCTGTGCATATGTAGTGGTTCTAGCTGAAAACCTCTGCCTCCACCAGTAGGAGGCATTTTCTGTGGCATGGACTGTCTTCCAACTTCTAGGTCTTCAAAGGACCTTAGAGGTAGGGACTCGACATGATTTAGGCCCATGGCGCAGAACTGTTGCAGGGCAAATGTAGATGAAAAGCTCAGCTGCCATATACACCACTGTGTTTGGCCCTTTGTGGGCCTGCATTTCTGGCCACATCAGGGGTTGGCATTGCCAGGCAGCTGCTTAAGCCTAAGCATCCCAGGAGCCCACCACCCTGGCTGACTCCTGATCCACCATGATGCAGCTGACTGGTGGCAGTGAAGAGGGCAACCCCTCACATAGGAAGAAGATGACTGATGGTGATAATTTCCCAAACAGGTGGCAGCTGTACCTTGGTGCCAGGATGACTGGGTCCATCTTCAGGAACTGGGACGTCTTCATATCTCCCAGTTTTTGTTGCTGCACTGTTCTGTCACCTGTAGCAGCAATGATAATTCTTCCTTCTCCACATAGAAGAATGTGACAAACGGTGCCCCTACCCCCGTGACTGTGGCAGTGACTGCTTGTTGATGGGCAGAGAGAACTGGTGGAATCCACTTGCATCTTGCACTGCCTTTGAATAGGGCCTGGGGGGATTGGGCCCCCTCTGGTACAACCTCATTTCTCATGCTGCACTGTGTATCCACCAATACTGGTGACAGTGACTGCTCATCCTACCCAAAGCTGCTGCTTGGTGCTGTCAACCCACCTACCCACTCACTCAAGTGGAACAGCAAGTGCTGGTGGTTGCTACAAGCCATGGTGGTGATTGCTACTCCTTTCCATCTTGTCCAATCAGAGCCAGGGGCAGAGGTGGAGCTAGCTGCTCCGGCACCTGGAGCGGCACACATGCTGTCCACCTGGGGATGGAGCCATGGGGGAGGGAGCCACCCTGCTTTGCCAGCAGCCTTCCTCCCTTCCCTCTTCCTTTTGGCAGCTTGGGGGTGCCCCCCCCCCGGAAGCAGCCCAGGAGCAGGGGGGCAATAGTGTTGCCATTCACCTGCAACGCCCAAGCCTCCCCTGAGCTGCCAAAATAAAGGAAGAAGGTCACCAGCAAGGCAGCACAGCTCAACCCCTTCCCCCAATGGCTCAGGGTAGGCTTGGGAGTCGTGGGTGGGTGGCACGCCAAATGTCACCCCCCTCAGTGATGACACCCGGGGTGGACCGCCCCCCACTGCCTCCCTTCCTCCACCCCTGCCCAGTGGTAAAGCATCTGCTTTGCATGTAGAAGGATCAGTGGAGGGTGGGTTATATTACCATAGCAATGTGCTCCAGATGAGTCTCTTGAGATAAAAGTCATCGAGGCTGAGCATGGACCAAGCAATGAGTTTACACCACATGATTTCTTTAAATCCCATTTTATGGATAAGTATTGCAGAGGTTTTTGAATTATGGTGCTGGAGGAGACCCTTGAGAGTCCCATGGACTGCAAGAAGATCAAACCTATCCATTCTTAAGGAAATCAGCCCTGAGGGCTCACTGGAAGGACAGATCCTGAAGCTGAGGCTCCAATACTTTGGCCACCTCATGAGAAGAGAAGACTCCCTGGAAAAGACCCTGATGTTGGGAAAGATGGAGGGCACAAGGAGAAGGGGACAACAGAGGACGAGATGGTTGGACAGTGTGCTTGAAGCTACCAGCATGAGTTTGACTAAACTGTGGGAGGCAGTGGAAGACAGAAGTGCCTAGCGTGCTCTGGTCCATGGGGTCACGAAGAGTCAGACACGACTAAACGACTAAACAACAACATTGCAGAGGTAGCAGAACTTCGGTAGGGCGTATGCTTCTTCATCCCCAATCTCTCTTATCCAAATCATGAATATAGCTGCTCCTACTCAGAACAGTCCTTTCCCAGGAAACACTTACATAAACCCTGAAAATCCAACAATTTGTATTTCATTTTAAAGAAATATACAGTTGTAGAGCAAAGGGGTCTGCAAGCATGCATGTCTTACTTGTTGTCATTCAATTTTATTTCCAAAACCATGAGAATTGTGATGCTTCCCCATGAAATGTCAACTTCCCAAAATACATACATACATACATACATACATACATACATACATAATGCTGAGTTAGAGACAGAAAGTAGTTTATTAGTGAGCCTTATCTGGGAAGCTTTTTCAGGATTACTACTGTAGGTTACAGAGCAAACAAGAGACAGACAGACAGAGAGAGATCAATTGACCCCAAGCTTGCTTAAGCTCTCTAGACCCTTTTGTTGCATTAGGAACATAGGAAACTGCCTTGAACCATGTCGGACCATTGATCCATCTACCTCAGTATTGTCCGTAACTAGATGGCAGCTGTTTTATTGTAATTATTTGTGTGGTTTTAATAGATTTTATATGTGAATATAGTTTTACTTCTATCAACGTTAAAATGGTTTTTAAAAATGGTTTTTTCTATGTTTTCGGTGGTTCTCAATTTTATATGTAAGCTGCCTTGAGTTCCGTCAGGGGAAAAGGCAAGGTATAAATAAATATATACTACTAATAATAATGAAAATAATAAATCCACACTGCTCCCCATCATGTCCAGGTCCAGTGTAGGGCTCTGTCTACAGCTATAGAAGACTTTTAATGGGTGCTTGATAGAGCATGTCAAATTTTTAGCTGCGTTTTCCAGAGCATTACATTTACAGAATGGATCAACGTGCCCACTCACCTTGTACCATCGCGAGGGAAGGAATTACTGTGAACCTAACCCTCAGCTTCGGGTAGATGGGACATTTATGAAAGCGGGAAAATTTATTTTTCCCTGTGCAGATGTAACCAGGAAAGGAATTAAAAATTATGGCCAGTTTCCATGGTAACAGAGCCCCCAGATTTGGCCTAGTAGCAGTAGGGTGGGCTTGGGCAGCCTTTTTTTTTTCTTCCAATAGGCAATTTCCTTCCATTGAAACTAGAGAAAGACTCGCCGTTCATAGCGGGGATAAAAATTTTATGAAGCTAAATCTAGGCTGTGTTTTAGTGTCAGTCAGCATTAACCCTCAGCATGAACACATAAATAATTGAGATTTCAAATACCCCAGTGCTCCAGATTAGAGGCTCGGAGGGCTAGAGTTCTCATAAGAACATGAGGAGAGCCTGCTGAATCAGGCCAAGGGCCCATCTAGCCCAGCATACAGTTCTCACAGTGGCCAGCCATTGGCGTCTGGGAAGCAGGCAAGCAGGGCCTGAGCGCCACAGTGCTGCCCACCTGCAAGTCTCAGCAACTGGGACTTAAGGCCTCTGACAGTGAAGGCTGAACGGCCTTCATGGGAAGTAGCTATGGATAGCCTTGTCCTGTGTGAATCTGCCCAGTCCTCTATTAAAGCCTTCCAAGTTGGTGGCCATCACTGCCTCCTGCGTGAGCAAGTTCCACAATTTTAACTATTTGCTGTGTGAGGAAGTAGGCCAAACTGTCAGCCAGAGCAGCTTTGCTTATGGGATCTTTTCAGCAAGGTTTCCATCCCAGTCAAGAGACATCTTCACGCCTTGAGTTGTGTTATAGGTGGTTGAAATGCTGGATTGGCTTTTCTGGTGTGCCTTCACCACATCTCAGTAAACTGCAGTGACGTCACGGGTAAGAGGCTGGCCCCACAGCGATATTCCAAGCCAGCTGTTCCTGGCCCCAAAGTATATTTAAACTGTAAACAGGGGTGCCAACTTCAATAAAATATTTGGGGGGTGGGCAGGTAAGCCCCACCCCACATAATCAATCACAAGACATGGCACATGCACACCATTTGAATGGCAATGCCCATCAACTTTGGGGTAGCCCAGCCCCCTTATTTGGTTTTTTTTGGGGGGGGGGACTTCTGTCCCTAGGAGTTGGCACCTATGACTGTAAAAGACTATCCATTGGTTCCGGTTTTCATTTAAAAAAATCATTAGACTCAGAACCACTATTTTTAATCAATGGAGAAAAGTTAAGAAAAGTTCAGGTGGATGACTTGACGGTTAATTCCATTTAGCCTGCAATGAAAGGGTAGATCCTATTCTTTCAAAGCAGTCTGAAGGACACTAGGGCACTCATGATGGCTTCATAATTAATTACTTCATTTTAGTAACATTTGACTATTACTTCACCATAATAATATTTCAGCTCCTGTGTTTCTTGCTGATTAACCAATAATGCACAGTGTGTTTCAGTGTGGTGGCAAATCTATGCTCCCTTGCAGAGAAGCTTGTAAGTCATGCTTCTTTACAGCAAGTGACATTGCTTTTGGAGGCAACATTTCTATCCCAATATTTATGTTCAGGAGGGCAGCAGTAGTTACTTTGAATCACACAACCCCTTTATCACTGGCTCCTCTGGGATGCTTGCAACCCATACTAGATCTTCATGGGACATCTAAATATTGTTTAACATTGAACTATCATTGGTGAAATAATTATCCTTCAGTGGCTTTCAGTGGCTGCTCCTGTTGCTTGGGAGCCAGAGCCAGAGTGCTTATATAACTGCAATCTGACGCCAGTGCTGATCTATGTCTTTTATTCTTATTAATTAACCTAGAATGCTCTTCCCATAAATTATGGAGATCAGGTTTCACTCATATACTTTGATGGAGTGAGTAAAGTCCATACAGTCACCTTGACTGTGTGAACGAAAAAAAGAGACTGATTAAAGTTTGCTACGAAGCATGTGACTTGTATTTGAAAAAAGGAGCCCAAACAAAAGATGGAAGTTCTATACACTGTTTACTCAGAAATGAGAAGCCCTACTGAGTCCTGTGGGGTTTACTTCGAGGTAAGTGTGCATTGGGCTGCAGCCCAAACACCCCATGATTGAAGATCACAACCATAGTGGGCTCCCCATTGGACTTTAGGGCAACTGTCTAATGAATCGATTCCTCTCTGGTTCTTCCTTTGGTTAACTAAGAAATACAGAGCCATGTCTACTGCCTGGATGGGACCAAAACCAATTATTATGTTCTGTGGCTACGGGGTGGTGAAAGGTGCTGTAACTGCTTGCCTATGAGAAGCATTGTCCAGAATTTGACAATCTGTAGTAAATGGACTGCAGTTGTCTCGATACATTCTGTAGGCCTGGCTTTGCTGGTGTTGGATTGCAGGCAAAAGAAAATGCTAATCTTTGGATAGTTTTAGGGTTCTACGAATTATTGTAGTGAGCTTTGCATGTATCCATCTAGAGGAATCATCCACAGAGCTGCAACAAGAATGAAAGAACAGGCCTCTTGTATCATGTGGAATTTGGAAGCCTCTTGGAAGACATCTCATCCTAGGTGCACCTGCAACCCAAAGATAATGTATTGCCTATTTGAAAAGCACAAGGAGATTTGTTTAGATTAGGAGTAACAGGCAGACACTGGATGCTGGAGTATATCAGTACATGTAGGTGAGAGCTCCACAACTTTCACTTTTCTTGTGATTTTCTCAAATGAACTTGATTTGGAGCTAATGTTCAAAGTTGCTCTTCAGCCCGTCACTAACCTTCCATTTTCTCATGCTCTCCACATGTCCCACATGCCGCTGTGGTGGCAGCTAATGGCAATTGCAGTATTTTTTCAGATTAACCACAGATGAAGAAATCTTTCTTGGTTCACCTGCATTTTTCAATCCAAGCTACATGGCTGTCAAAATGAATGGCTTCAGTAGCTTGGGGTAGAACATTTCCCCTGATGTTATTGGTGCTTATTATTGCTTTTTTAAAAGTTTAGTGGCCATGATTCATATCCTCACTGGAAGGCATTTTATCTCTGTTTCTTTCTGACATATCAGATGATTTCATTTTTTATTATCATGCACATATTTTTATTGATCAAACAAAAGACTGTGCAACAATGGAACAAAAATAAGCAACCCCTACATATTTTGTGGTGGGGCTGCTTCAGACAGATTCAGAGCTTTCTCAAGCTGAAGTGGAATCTCTCCAAAGCACCCCAAATTGAAATGGGATCCTTTAAAATGCTCTGGATGTTTTGCTTTTTAAAATATGTTGCAGATAGTATGACTGCAAAAACTGGAAAAAGCTTGCTATATAGGGAAAACACTAGGGTGGTGATTATGGGATGGATAGCTCTTTTGTGACAGTCAGGTCTAGCTTTTAATCACAAGGAATGATTTTACCAGAGCTCTACAACCACAGTGTTGGGGGGAAGGGGCACTGAAGTAATGTATCACCTTGTCTTTGTCTGTCCTGTGCACTTTGCTAGTTCTTTTAGTGATGTTTTCTTGGGAAATGTTGGGCATTCAAGTCTTTCTACCTTTGTTCCCCCTCTGCTCCGCTGCCTCTCTTTGTACAAGGTCCTGAAGCAGACTGAAACTCACTCACATCCACCAGACTTATTGGAACCCATAGAAAAGTATAGTTCCTCAAGCTTTTGGGAGATGGCAGCTTTGATGCATCATCATCATAATCATAATTGAAATGGCTTGAATTAATAGATTGATTTTTTTTCTAGGAGAACATACAGGCCAAAACATGGTGCAGTGTATATAGATAGATGATAGATAGATAGATAGATAGATAGATAGATAGATAGATAGATAAAAACAAAACTCCCCCCCCCATATGTTGTTGTTATTTATAATCTGTGAAATGACTGTGGAAACAGTTGTCCTGGGAAATCAAAGTAATAGGTGAGCTACAAGAGGAAAAGGCAATATGATGATGGCCCTTTAGGAATACATTGGTAAGTGTTTTCTCATCTGCAGCACTGTGTGTCAGGCCTCATAAGCACCAATGCAGATACTACAGGTCCAGCAATGACCGAGGTTAATGAACTAAATCATTAGCAAATTACAAATTTCAGTTGGTGAATTAGGAAGAAAAGACTTCCTAAGTGAGAATTTATTATAGTTCACATTTAGGTCTTTGTTTTAACTACTTCAGGGATGATTAACTTATGGTATGGGCTTTCTCTCTCTCCACCACCCCTCTGCTTTTCCCATTCATGGACGCACATAAAATTAATCATTAATGGAATTGTATTTATGTGATGGTCATGGCAGAAATGCCAGTAGAAGGTGCTAAGGAGGAAAACACCACCACAATGGATTCTTAATTAGGGTTTTGCAAACTGGAGCTAGATGAAAACAAAGGGCGCTGCAGATCAAGCCCAACCAAATACTACAAATTTGAAAATATCACAATATTCCCATTGCCCAGCAGGATTACTCTGTTCCTGAATTTCCTGGTATTGATTATTGACAGAGCTAAAGTGCAAGGACAGGTTACAGGCTGGATATGGGAGCCCCTCCAGTCACTGTTTTTAGAAAGCTACAAGGAACATGATTTGGCTAGTCCTAGGGAGAGTCAGGATATGTGGCTTGCCCATGTCATTAAAAAGCCCTGCCCTACACCTTTCTCCATCCCCCTACAAAATCCAGCTCTTGATGGAAGCTGGACACCGTTAGAAATCTAGCAGGCAGAAAGCTCCATTCCTAGGAAATGTCAGACACAATACATGCTGTGTGTAAGTTCTGGTCAAAGGAGAGAAGAAGCAGAAAACCATTGGAGACATGCAGCAGCCATCTTGAATTGTGTTCTTGAGTGGGGCACATTCTCCCTTTTAGCCACAAGTCTTGCTGCTCCATTCGTGATCATGTGGGATGCAATGGGAAGTAGACATTCAGTTTAACATTACAGTGGCACCTCGGTTTAAGAACAGTCCTGTTTACGAATGATTTGGTTTATGAACTCCACAAAACCAGAAGTAGTGTTCTGGTTTGCGAACTTTACCTCGGTCTACAAACAGAAACCAAACAGTGGAAGGGCACTGGCGGCAGGAGGCCTCATTAGGGAAAGCACGCCTCGGTTTAAGAATGGATTCGGTTTAAGAACGGACTTCAGGAACGGATTAAGTTCGTAAACCAAGGTACCGCTGTACTACAGTGGCTTGGGATGAAGCCCCAGGGACTTATTAAGGAAGGACTGGCTATGAGACAGGGGACATGACCTGCTCTCTGTAACAACTTCCAAGTCAGACCTGGTTCTTTGGTCTAAGCAATTAATGGGCTCAGTTTACTGCTGCCCCTGTTTTACCTTGCCCACCTTACATTGCCTTATATTTCAGATCCTGCAAATGACACCAATAGTATGTTACTCAGTGGCCCAGCAAACACATCACTGCAATTATGAGTAGAGGAGCCCGGTGCAGAAAAGTGTGACATTGAAAAGGTTGATGTGTATAATTGGCTGCTCCTGTACCTTTAGAAGTGGTTTGATAGGCAGAAACATGCTGCTAAAATGTAGAGTGGAATAATATTACTCACTCTCAGTTGCCATAAGAAAAGAATCTTTTGGAGTCTGTGCAAATGCTCAGATATCTTCTGTTAAGACCTCAAGGAAACTAAGTGTATTACCATCTAGTCCAGGGAGGGTTTTCACAAAACTTTATTGCAATCTTTTTTTTTTTTTAAATGAAAAACAGTATATAAATACTCACATTTTAACTCATGAACTATTGCTGCAATCTGCTCAGACTGTATATTTTATCTTTATGAATGCTGTTTTTATTGTGTTATGTTATGTGATCTGGTCTTTGACCTTAATAAATTATCTATCTATCTACTCAAGTTGGATAAATAAAATAAAAACATGTGACCCTGTGGACCATATACTACCTACTTTGCCATAAAAATAAATCGAAAAGGTTCCTAACTACCCTTTGTAGAAACTAAGTGTGTAGAAACTTTGTAGAAACTAAGACTCTGCTCTCTGGGACTACAACCTTTTTCTTAAGATTTGCAAGCTTTCCATATAGAAAAGAGCCCTGTAACTAACCAAGCATCCAGCCAGTTAATAAACTGAGAATGTGATCTCAAATCACCAGTCACACAATTGTTATCAAATATGTTCAAAGTGCCCAAGTTACAACGGTCAAAGCCAAAGCTGGGAAGATGTGATATGCAAAGGTTATCAGATGGCAAACAAAGCTGTGGTTTGCAGAGAGGTGAGTTTTCTGCATGTGCAGTTGCAATACTGAATTTACTGTTCGTTTCACAAGCTGAAAATAGGGGCTTTTTTTTTTTTTTACAAAAAAGTCTGCTCTTTGTGAATATTTACATCTCATTTCTGGAATATTTAATGCATGATTGTGCACAGACTGATAGCAACCAGCTCTCTGATGTGTTTAGGAGCAGGATACTGGCTTTCAACTTTTGTTGGATAGACTTGGATAGATAGTTTGTTGCTTCATAGATGCCTTCCACCCCTCAATCTGTTCTCAGTGTAAAAGGAGATGGCGTGCTGACTCTGAATAGTGTAGCATGGACTTCCTGTTGCTCTGGACTCAAGCGCATGTTTGACTTGGCAAATGTCCCTCCTTTACAGATCTAGGAGTAGTTATGTTTGTTTTTCTCTGGTGATAAAATGCAAAACAAAAACAAAAACCAACCAAAACAGCCCTTGGGATTTGGTCCCAGGTCTGAGGAACCTGACTCTGAAAGGCAACAGGTGCAGGTTATATGAGAGAAGGATGCTAGTCAGTCAACCCCAACTCCCTGCCTGGAGGCTGTTATCATAACATTTTGAGAACTGTCTTCATGAGCATTCCAGTCAGGGAAGCGTTCATTACTAGCCCTGTTTGGTGGGATGCATGAGGGGAAAGAGCACAACTGACTATGTTCAACCCTCCCCAGGGAAGAAATATGGGCTTGGTGGAAACAGCCTATGTTCATTATGGGAAAATCTAATAGGCATGGAGGTGAGAAATGGAAGATGGAATCCCACATCATGCTTGAGAAGCAGGAGGTAAGGCTGCATTGTTGAACCAGTTAATAAGTTAGATTCAGCATAAGCAGAACTAACCTTTAAAAATCTGTTCCATAGTGCTATGATTTACTTTACTGTTTTCATAGACTCATTTTGTTCTCACAGCCTATCTGCAAAGTAACTGTGTTCTTTTATATGTGCACCTATTTTACATTCTCAGCAATTTTTGCATCTCTGCATTGCAAAAAACAAAACCCCAAACCAACTCTTTACATAATCTGTAATATCAAGAGTACCTGCATTGGAAAGCAGAGCTGTGGGAAGGGGAATGTAAAGGTGATTCCTAGGAGGTGGGGTGCAACAGGTGATTAGGAAAGTACCAAGGAGGGAGTGGGAATCTGGAAGTGCCATTGGCTGCAGTGTGCTTTATGAATTAATTCCTTAATGAAGGTATTTTAAAGCCACCTTTTATGGCCAAGCCCTGAACTTAGCTAAACATAGCATGTAAAATCACAATCGTAAATTTACAACATGTAACAAAATAGTAATAAAATAACACTAAATACCATCCCACCCAGGTTAACATGATCAATCAATCATTTTATTTGTATGTCACCTTTCCAGAGTTAACACCATGTTCAAGGTGGCTTACAACATACAAAAATTACATAATTATAAATATAGCAAAAGTAGTCAAACAAATAAAACATTAACAAGTACACAACCAAATTGAAAATTTCCCACATAAATCATAAGAAGATACAAAAACTTAATATGAATAACATCAACACCTGCACCCTTTAAACAACAGACTCCTCTAAACAAAGCCCCATCACAAGAGTCTGTTCAGCAGCCTCAGCTTTTGTAGCTGGAGTCAGTCAGGGCTCTGCCCTCCCAGGCCAGGTGGTAAAGGCCTGCAAGGCAGGGAGCAGGTGTTCACAGCCAATATGACCAAAACAAATAAAGCAGCTTAGCACTATATCATACAGTAGCAGTTTAACAAACTTTTAAGAAAAGTGACTTGAAGCAAATCGAACACTTATCTAAAGGCTTGTAACGATGGGGCCATCCAAACTTCGACTAGAATACAGTTCCACAAGCATAGGGGCCACTGCTGAGAAGTCATCTCCAGTGTGCCTGCCAGTCTAAATGATTCCACTGGTAGGTATAGGGCAAATTGTCCCTGCTAGGGCTGTCCTATTTTGAAGAGCAAAAAAAATGGGCGCTATGGCAACTCTCATTTTAAATACCCCCTACTATGTGTAGACTATAAAAGCTATGCTATATTGCTGAGGAGGGCAGGAGAAGAGAAAAGGAAAGCAAATCTTCAAACACCAGTTATGTCTATGTCTCACCCAGAAAGTATAGCCAGAGACATTTGGGCAAATTTAAAAAATCCATGGAGAAATTTTTTACCCCTGAAAAAGAGGACATGTACTGGAAAAAGAGGACACATGACAACCCTGCTTTCTGAGCCAACAGTCCAACTGGAAGCAATAGCGCTTAGTATTTATGTATCTTTGCTGGATGTGTGAGCATCTTTCTCTCCCTCCCTCCTTAAGCACATAGAGACTTGTTTGCAGACCCTGTGAGAGGCACATGTCCACGTCTGAGCTTTTGAAGTAAGCTATAGCTGGCAGAAAAGAGATGCCTCAGTGTCTGAGTTAAACCCCACCTAACTTCAACTACCATTTCCTAAGATAAAGACTTTATCTCCCATCCGACATAACAAGGAATAAAGTTTCAATCAAATGGGGAAAGAGAAGAATGACTAATACTACAAAAAGCTAGTTTACACACACACGTTTTGACCTTCTGAGGTAAGTTTTCCTTCCTCCCAAGGGCAGCCCCCTCTCTGTTTTGAAACCGTTTTATGAGACAAAGCAAAAAAAGGGATTGGGGGCAGCTTTGCTTGAAGTTCATGTTGAGAGATTGGATCAGATAGCTAATTGTTAATGCTGTAGTTTAGCATGAACTCAGGCATGCTGCTTGCCAAAAATGCTAAAGTGTACATCTCAAAGACAGGATGTTGCATCTTGTCAGTATAAACAGTCCCCTCCTTGAGAGTTCACAGTCAGGGGAAGTCAGCTGCACCTCCAAAGCTAGCTGGCTTCATGTTAAACTTCTCCATTTTCGATTAATTCCTCTTGCTAAACAGAAAATATGCACAACGATGATCCCCAGAGCACATCAGGTCATTAGCAGCTGATTCACATAGATCATTCTTTATGCAGTTTATCCTTACCTGGAAAATTCCTAGTTCATGTTATCCACCCTGAAACAGGCTCTTGAAATGATGAGCACAATCTTCTATGACTGTGAAAGCCATATTTACAATTAAAACATACAGCACAAAAAACCACACACAGGATGCTTAAGATTCTCTCACCTTTCCCCCCTTTCAGACCCGAAGCTTTAAAGGCTAATGAGTTAAGAATGGCCCAGGGTGATAATGGGGCTGCTAAATTTCTTTTAATGATTGCTACAGGCTCTAAAAGAGCTAGAAACAAAACCAGAGCAGGCTCTTTGGGAGAGGGTGTGTGTGTATGTGTGTGTATTCAGGCACAAAGCACTGGGAAAGAGGAGCTTGGGAGAAAGGGGCTGCAGTTTTCACACTGTTAGGTGTTTAGAGGAAGACAAGCCACAGACACAGATGACTAATTCTGGCTAATTGCAACCTGCATAGGTCAAGGCCTGAAGGCCTCAGTGCCGCTAGGTCAGGGCAACATCCATCACTAGCCTCTTCTGTGAATAGTGGATCATCAGCAAGCCAGGACAATGGGAGGCACAATGGGAGCTTGAGAGGGCTTAACAAGGACAACAAAATTTAATCATTGCATCTCCTTCATACTCACTTCTCTCTTCCTGATTGGCAAATGGCCTGGTGAGAAGTTACTCTGCAGAACGTAACAAGGAGTGAGGCCTCACAGCCCTTTTCTCCTCCGTGGGCCAACCACAGCCTTGTAGACTCTGCATCTTTCCAGCACATCATATGCCGAGCGCTTTTTCATATTTCCAGTCCTGACTTGTTGTGGGGTAAAAAGGTAAAGGGACCCCTGACCATTAGGTCCAGTCATGACCGACTCTGGGGTTGCGGCTCTCATCTCGCTTTATTGGCCGAGGGAGCTGGCGTACAGCTTCCGGGTCATGTTGCCAGCATGACTAAGCCGCTTCTGGCGAACCAGAGCAGCGCACGGAAACACCGTTTACCTTCCCACCGGAGCAGTACCTATTTATCTACTTGCACTTTGATGTGCTTTCGAACTGCTAGGTTGGCAGGAGCAGGGACCAAGCAACGGGAGCTCACCCCATCGCGGGGATTCGAACCGCCGACCTTCTGATCGGCAAGTCCTAGGCTCTGTGGTTTAACCCACAGCGCCACCCACATCCCACCATATAACCTACTACAAGACCCTTTAAACTGTAGATTCCAGGGACTCGACCTGAGACCTGCAAACCTGGGGCCTTGTCCTCTACATGCCCTCTTCCACTGAGCTATAGTCCCTTCCAGAACAATGTATTACTTTGGAGAATCACTATTATACTTTTTCAAAGTTTCACTGCTAACTATGGAACTTTCTTTAGTCAAAGGAGAGTACTCAGATAAGCAACAAGCCATTCTTTCCTGGCTCCATCTCACCCAGCAACTCTGTTGCTTTGATGCTTTATGAACAATGTGCCTCAGTAATGAGATATGCCTCAAACAGTAGAGCCTGTTTGTTCTGCAGTGCTTGGCTATTAGGAAGTGCAGGTTGTTCTGCTGACATGCTGTTCACAGACATGATCAAAATAGCTGCTGGAGTCCCATGAAAACAGTTGCTAAGGTTGGCAGACTGATACTCAGCAAAGGAATAGGACACTTCTGGATTAAAGTATCTTTTCTGCACCTGGAATTTAGTGTGTGATTGGAATAGAGTTGTCAATTTATTTGTTTATTTCTCACTTTACTTTATCAATAACCTAAGAAAAACAAATTTCTCACTTTACTTTATCATTAACCTAAGAAAAACAAATTCTAACAGATTGCATGGAAATTTATATCCAATTATATCTTTGATAATTACTAAGATGATTTGCCACAGTGTCTTTACCCCTGTACAACTCCACCATATGTGAAAAAGTTGACATCTGCAGGCTGACATCTCCAGCAATCCCCACAGCAGTAAGCATACATTTTTTCTGAAGCTGGTGGGTGTAAAAAAAATATTACAGAAATCTTCTTTCAATTGCATATTATAGTTAGGAGCAAACTTGCACATATAACTCTTAGCATTCCTCTTGTTTGGAACAGTTCCAAATCCCGTTCTCATAATTACTAATATTTTGTAGCACTTGCTTCTGTAGTCATTAGAATTGTGCACATTTGAGGCAAAAAAGGAGAACAAAACAAAAAAAACTTTTCCCTAAGATTTGGTATGCACTACAGGTGGACAGAGTGCCAAGGTAAAGTGAAGAAAAGAATGATTGCCATGAGTCTGGTAGACATGTGAGCTGGCCATTAGGCATGCAAATGGAAGATGTTGGTTAAGATTCCACTGGGAATGCACACGCCTGCACATTTTATGCATGGACTTCATTTCCCCCAGAAGTTATTTTTCAGAAGATGGCTTCCAGAAGGCTTTCTTTTCTCTTGAAGATCCTCCTAAGAGCTTTTCAAAGGAGAAACCAAGAAAAAAAATGCATATGTTACTGGCAGCATTCTCCCTCTAAAAAACTATTGCACCCAGTTTCCAAACTGCTTTCTTCTTTTTTGATTTGGGAGATTTTATATATATAAAAAATCTTTTTAAAAAAAGAATTTTGGAGGGAAGAATAAACTTACAGGGCATGAACATAAGCACAAATTTTAGACCACAGTTGTGGCATTTAATTTTATGAAATGTGGATGTGATTGTTAGGACAATTGTTGATGCAAATCAGGAAAGTAGATAAGTACGAAATCCTGAAGTTGTTTTTTCTCATTCTCACAGTACTGGATGACTCTTTGAGGACTTGGCAGAATATATATTCCAGGTGACATGCCTTGATTTCATCCCTTCTGTATTGTCTCTCTGTGTGTGACAAGCTTGGGAGATTTTTTTTTCTTTCTAAGAAAACAAGACAGCATTATTATTTTTAATTTGAAAGCACCAATGATATCTAGATGAACTAACATCAGAAATATTAGTAATTTTGTTCTGAATTTCCACACTTCCCTTTGCGTCACAAAGGGCCTGTTAGTTTGCAACTAGACAACAAGTTTTGCTGGAAGAAAAGTACAGGAGGTTTTTAGTTACCATGATCTGGAAAGTAAATTTTCTGTATGTGTATGCTTGGTGGATCTCTTTATATTCCCCCCCCCAACCCAGTGCTTAAAAAATGAATCTTACCCTGCTCTCCTTGATGCCACTTAAATGAGAACCATGCACAGGCAGCCCACTGAAATTCTTCCAGCAGTTCACCCAGATGTTTCATTTTGAGTTTGAAGAGCTCTTTAGCTTTGGGAGCTGCCAGTGGGGAAACTGCCTGTGGAGTGTTGGTGTCCTGCATTAAACTCTCTGGCCTCTCCTTTAAACTCAGGAAGCTCAAACTGCAGTTTGGTGGTGTGTTGGGGAGTTGCTGCTGAAGTGATGCTGAAAATTATTTGTTTCCTGCATGCTCCTCTGCTTTGCCTTCACATGCCATGTTGCTTAGGTTTTATCTTGCACTGAGGCATTCCTTTTGGTCCAGGGCCCTGATAATGACACTATCCTTCAAAGTGGTGCTGGGTGGCGGGAGGGGGGGGAGAGCCTGTTTCCATGGAAACAGTAAGCCTTCCCCAATTGTATAGGAACCTCAGATGGCATGCATTAGCACACTGCCAGCAGCTAGGACTGACCTATAGTCAATCCACTCTGGTCCCAAAGCTATCATTCTCATTGTTGGCGGGGGGGGGGGGGGGGTGGAAGGCCAAAAAAAAGGGGGGGAATACAACCTACCTACCCAAATATCCATTTTGATACAGCGAATGAAGGTCAGGGCTGAGGAGTACTTTTAAAACCACCATTTTGGAAGGCAATTTGGTCTACAGATACTACCAAGCCTATTTTTAAACTTTGCGTACGGCACGACGCCTCACGTTGATAGGGCAGCCACCTCCATGTTGCCAAAAGAGGAGACCGTTTTACATAAAATTTGCATATGCTAATCCATATGTAGATATAAATTTAGAAATAATGACTATCATTTAAATAGAAATGGGATACATCTCACAAAGGGGGAAGGCTGTGGACTGGGTGACTTGTGAGCCTGCTCAGTCTGCTTTCCAGACATGCGGGCTGTTGATGGGCAAGTTCAGGGTCCTTGCTGCTCTTATGGTTCTTTCTCTTTAAACTGACCTCGGGCTCAACCCAAGCCTTCAGATACAGGGCATCATACTCGGTCACTTTGAGAACAGGAAGCTGGACTAGATAGTCTGATGCAGCAAAGCTCTCCTTATGGACTACCCATGTCTACCTTACATATCATATGACCCTCCATCTTTCAGTTTGTGCAGCATATATGAACCTGTGATTACATTTCACAGAATGGTTTGTGAACCAGAAGTGTTCCTCACCATGTTTTGGGCCAGAAGTTCACATTTGGATAGAACAAGACTTCTACATATCTTTTGTGCTGTTTCATTCGCTCATTCGTGCTAAATCATAGTTTGGCTTAGTGTTACGGCCGGAAATCTATGTCCCCACTGTGGAAGGGTGTGTGGATCCAGAATTGGCCTCCACATTCACTTATGGACTCGCTGCTAAAACTGTGTTTATGGAAGACAATTTTACTTGGCTACAAATGATCGAAGAAGAAGAAGAAGAAGAAAACGTATGAATGAGATCATAGCTCCACCTCCAGACCTATTGCCTCTCATGGTTGACATAAGCTATGCCTTCATTTCCCTGTCAGCTGTCCTCTGCTCTGTCCTCTTGCTAGTTGATAGAGCTTCCCCACCTCCTATTTGCATACTCACAACATTGCACCCATCAACAGCGGAGCATCAACTTCCAGTGTATGGCCATCCAGAATGTCCCTTGCTTGTTGAGGTTTGTTAGCGACCATCTGGGAGCAAATGCCCTCCTCAACACATCCAATGAGTATCAGTTGGGAGTGGGTTCAGGGGGGCAGGGCCAGTGACAACTTCTGCACCTTCAAAACTCTGAACTTTCCCTGCAGAATGATTCAGGGCAGGCTGAAAGCCTAAAGCCTCTGCACATGGAAAATAGAAAAGTCACTGTATGTTGAGTCAGACAATTGTACATTTAGCTCAGCCTTGTCTGCACTGACTGGCACCAGTTTTCTAGGAATGCAGACAGGGAGTATCTCTCAACCATACCTGGGAGACTGAACCTGGGACCTTTTGCATGTGTTCTACCACCAAGCCACAGCCCTTCCACGAAAAATCAGCATTCAGGGAGTTCTGCTGGGGTGTGATTATATGGGTAGCTATGCAAACATCTGTACTTATGTGCATCCATTCAATCAACGGTGTCTCCGAAAAATCTTACACATCACTTGGGAAGACAGGCAAACTAATATATATGTATTGGATGAAGCAAAGATCACCAGTGGTGAAGCAATGATTCTTTAACATCCACTTCGTTGGACTGGTCATGTTGTGCGGATGCCTGATGATCGTCTTCCAAAGCAACTACTCTATTCTGAACTTAAAAATGGAAAGCGTAATGCTGGTGGTCAACAAAAGAGGTTTAAAGACTGTCTCAAGGCAAATCTAAAAAAAAATAATGTAATATAAACACCAAGAACTGGGAAACACTGGCCTGCGAACGCTCCAATTGGAGAACAGCCTTTACCAAAGGTGTCATGGACTTTGAAGACACTCAAACTCAGAATGCAAGGGAGAAATGTGCTAAGAGGAAGGCACGCTTGGCAAATCCACACCGTGATCAACTCCCACCCGGGAACCAATGCCCCTACTGTGGAAGGACGTGTGGGTCCAGAATTGGCCCCCACAGTCACTTACGGACTCATTTTAAAACCGTGTTTATGGAAGACAATCTTACTCAGCTATGAGTGATTGCCAAAGAAGAAGGATATGCACATGTGTGCGTGCAAGCAAGCTACTGAAGCTCGTTTAAGGACTTTACTTGCTGCATTCTCAGTAGCACAAATAGAAATATCCTGCAAAACTGGAGGGCAGCTATACAATTGATTGCCTAGTGGCTTAGCCATTTGGAATACACTGGCATTTAGCCCATTTGGAAAAATGGTGGCTATTCTCAAGGATGCTTTCACATTGGTTAGAGCAAATCTGGGGGGGGGGTGTACCTGTAGCGTTTTATCATCTCATGGAGTCCTGGCTCCCTGACACCTTATTTTACAACCAGAAAATGCCAGTGGAAAAAAAAATCTCTTCACATTTAACTACTTCAATCATGTTTAAGGCTAGTAGAAGACGGGGGGTGTGTGTGTGTGGAGAGGAAGGGTGGGAGGAGATTTTCCTTTAGGACCCCGGCTTGCTCAGAAGTGCAGTGCATTTATCTTTGTTTGTGAAAAGTAGTAGTATTTTAAAAGGCATTAAGCATGAAGTGATTAATCAAATGGCAAGAATAGGCCTTTAGGGTGCTCTGGAGAGTCTGGAGAAACACAATTGAGAAATGATGCTTTCTGCTCTATTGAAATGCAAATGCAGCCCAGCACAGCCCTCTCAGAAAGTGTGGGGTGGGGGGCGCTTCATGTTATCAATTCCTGAGAATACCTGCTTGTATGCATCATGTCTATTTACTTTGCTTGTATAAACCCTGGCAAGGTAGAGCAAGTGGATTTACACCTGAGCAAAGGTACCATAATTAGCAGAGAAATGCCCAATGAGAAACAAGGGACACTCCAGAACAACCAACATATTGGTTGTCTTTTTTCTCATTCAGAGATCTTTTGCTTTTTGTGTTTCTGTCTTTATTAGCTCAGTTTTCCACTTCTAAAGCAATGAAATCCTCCCCCCCCCCCGATACGAGTCTAGCAGCTGTTAAGAGCCCAGAGTCAAAATTATTTCATCTTGTTGATGATATTAAAAAGAATAAAAAAGGGGGGAGCGGGGAAGGACCTTTTTATCCTTTTGTTACCATCCGCACACAGTTCAATTACTTTGATTCTCAAAGGCCCTGAATGCCACTGTAAGATCTTGGATAAATCGCTGCAGAACTTGGTGTTGGTGTGTTGTTGTCAGAATAAGATAATATTCATGAGATTATTCCTCGAGGAGGAGGAAACAGGTTTGTTTTGTGAGTCCACACAAAATGGATAATCTAAGTAGACCTCCCAAGTCCTAGAGATGAGAGAAGTCACCTGAGTGAATTCCACAAAATAAAAATGAAGTCCGTCCCCTATGCACTCACCAAGCATGACCCCCTGTAAATGTGGTCACATGTGACATGGGTGAGCTAAGAGCATATCTGTATCTGCAGGTGGACAATTTTGTTTGATCAGGTGTTTTTTTTATTAAAAAATATTTTTTCATTTTCTCATTTTACAAACTTATAACAATACAAATTTACACATCAAATTCAAGATACCAAATATTAATATTGACCCCCTTCCTCTCTTTCTGTGGTTGCTTATGTCATATCTTTTATCACTGCGTATCTGAAATCTATTTATTATTTATCCTTTATACTCAATTTAAATGATTTTACTGCTCATTTTTAATTCAGGCTGTTTACAACAGTTCTTCAAATAGCCCTTAAATCTTCCCCATTCAAAGTTAAAAAGTCTCTTCTTGATCTCTTCTTCTTCAGGTAAGTTACGCCATTTCTGCATACTCCATCAGTTTCTGCTGCTAATCTTCCTTGGTTGGGACTGCTTCTTCTTTCCACCTCTGGGCGTATATCATTCAAGTAGCCGTTGTCGCATACAAGAGACCTGTCAGGAGTAAGCATGGACCAATGGTACCAAATAGTATGGGAAACAGCCCTACTAGAAAAATTAACTAACAAACTGAAACTGACACGGGGACAAACAGAAGAAGACACCTTCACCCCGGTATGGCTCCCCTTTATCACATACACAGCCCAACAGGACAATGACAATAATCCACCAACAGCATACAAATCAATATGGCTAACTTGATCCAAAACACCCACCCACCTCACTCACACACGAAAACAAAGATCACCACAGCCAATCACAAACAAACAATCACATCCTAGGCCAACCCCAACCTCTCTCACCACCAAAGGAACACAAGTGAACAACACAAGCACGCTGACACCAAACTACATACATTAAACATAATAGAAACACCGCTACCCCACCCCACCCCCATCCATCTCCCCTCCTTCCACCCTCCTTTCTTCTTTTTTTTCTTTTCTTTTTTCTTCTCCCCCTAATGCCTCAACAAATGAAATGGATTTGTAAAAATGTTACACGGGGAAAAAAAATACACGAGGCATTACACTTACACTGTAAAACAAGAAAACCCTTAATAAAATATATTTAATAAATAAATAAATAAATAAATAAATAAATAAATAAATTCCTGTTCTTTTAGTACCCCTGTTCCTATTATTCCTAAAAGAAAAGCTTCTGGTCTCTTAATCAAAGTTATCTTTAACATTTTTTTTTCAAACTAATAAAAAAATAAAAAAATTGTCCAGTAGCACATTAGAGACCAATTAAGTTTGTTCTTGATATAAGCTTTCGTGTGCATGCACACTTCTTCAACTCATTATATATCATTTCCCAGAATGCTTTAACAACCTTACAAGACCACCACATATGGAAAAGGGTACTTGCATTTAAATTTATTTATTTTTTTAGGGAGAAGGATTGTGCATACATAGGCACACACTTATCACCTCAATATCGGGGGCGGTGGGGCGGTGGAAGGATTTGAGCTTGGACTTTTGCTTTAGCACAGAATGGTGAGCCAGACCTGGACTGTGAGTATGGAGTCACAAAACAAAAATGATTGCATGTTTATTAATGCAGGATACAAGAGTGTTTGCCTGCTTATGCCATGCCTCACTGCCCAATTTCTAATGCCCTGCCACTCACCTGACATCTGCTTGTCATTCTGCATATATATATCTATGCGCGCGCACACACGTGCGCGCACACACACACACACACACTGTGTGTGTGTGTGTGTGTGTGTGTGTGTGTGTGTGTGTGTGTATGTGTGTAAAACAAAGTGGGGCTCTTTGTCTAGACGTCACTTTGTGATCTTAGTCTTACTGTATTACCAGCATTGATCCATTCTGGGACAGATAACAGAAGAAGGCGACAGACTAACATGTTCCTGTAACCTACTTGATGCTGGCGTGTAAAATAATACCCCAGATAGTTACCCTAAAGGCCTTTATCATTTATTCATTCAGCGATTCCCTTCCTGTGTAGTTAATGTTGCAATTCCCTGCCCAGAGCTTGCAGACGGGGCGTGAGAAATCCTTATGGACAGATGGCCTTGCATTTCTGAAAACAAACTTGTGTTATCTTCCAAGTTGCTTTAATGAGCTGACTCTGTTTAGGGAGCACATCAGAGAAGGAATTCATCAGCCTGCTAGTTCTTCTGTATTTTGATTTGCATTCAGCAAAGTGGAACAAATCCTGAAATTGTTAGTGTTTGATTAGCCCTTACTTATGCAAAGCGGAAACTTTGAGAGCTCTGGAGGTTTGGGAACTGCCAATCGTTCCCGAGGGCTGCTTCTCACAAGACTCCAGTACAGTTACCTGAGTACAAAACACACACACATTGTATTGGATAAAACTGGCACACAGATTGTGGCCACTTCCCTCTTCAAAATGGGGCTGATCATGTCCTAGTTTCTTTCTGTTTGTATTTTACAGGGGAAAGATGTGATTTGTGCCCTAGTCATAACTAGTTGTTTTGTGTGTGTGTGTGTGTGTGTGTGTGTGTGTGTGTGTGTTGAGGCTGTACTGCCACCTCTGCTGTCCCCCTGCACTACAAATTCACGCAGCACTTTTATGATTGCCAAAGCGCCTTCCAGGAAGGTGCTTGTTGTTGTTTAGTCATTTAGTCGTGTCCGACTCTTTGTGACCCCATGGACCAGAGCACGCCAGGCACTCCTGTCTTCCACTGCCTCCCGCAGTTTGGTCAAACTCATGCTGGTAGCTTCGAGAACACTGTCCAACCATCTCATCCTCTGTCGTCCCCTTCTCCTTGTGCCTTCCATCTTTCCCAACATCAGGGTCTTTTCCAGGGAATCTTCTCTTCTCATGAGGTGGCCAAAGTATTGGAGCCTCAGCTTCAGGATCTGTCCTTCCAGTGAGCCCTCAGGGCTGATTTCCTTAAGAATGGATAGGTTTGATCTTCTTGCAGTCCATGGGACTCTAAAGAGTCTCCTCCAGCACCAGAATTCAAAAGCATCAATTCTTCAGCGATCAGCCTTCTTTATGGTCCAGCTCTCACTTCCATACATCACTACTGGGAAAACCATAGCTTTTACTATACAGACCTTTGTTAGCAAGGAAGGTGCTTGGTGATCGTAAAAAGGCCATGCCGGAGCAGAGGTGCTTTGGTGAGACCCTTTTACAATCACCAGGCAAGTTCCTGGAAGGCGTTTTGCCAGTCTTAGAAGGATCATGCCAAAGCGCCTCCGGGAGGCCATGTCTGTCACCATGGGAAGTGGCAGAGGCTGTGGCAGCAGGCAAAGGTGTGAGGGGGGAAGGAGCAAGTGGTTTGGTGGGAATGTGGCAACAGTGGTTGGATGGTGGCAGGGGGTGCAAGCAGGCAAACAGTGGTGGGATGGTGTGCACTGGTCATAACTGGCTTGATATGCATGCCAGTTGTACTGTATATCTGTACTAAGTACAAAATATCTCACAGTTCTGGGGTTCCAAAAGGTCTGCTGCTCACCCGCATTTAGCTGTTATTTTTAGGAAATGGGTTTGTTGTCACTGGCAAAAGCGGATAGACCCTCAGGTTTATTGTGAAAGCTGCTGTAGCATAAGGACTATTGTTGCACCCTACTCAGAGTAGACCCATTGAAATTAATGGACATGACTAACCTGTGATCATTAATTTCAGTGGGTCTACTCTAAGTAGGACTTAGTTGGATTCAACCCCAAGAGACTAAACTATAAATGTGGAAATCTCAGGTTTGAAGCTCATTTATGCCATACACTCACTAGCTGATTTTGGGCAAGCCATTGTCTCTCAGCCTCAGTCTTCACACCTGCAATATGGGGGACAATACAACTTTTCTTACAGTAGCATTGCCCTATTTTAAAGGAAATTCACCAAAAACTAGACTTCAGACATGGGTTGACATACGTCTGGATCTTCCCAGACATTTAAGTGATTTCCACCCGGCCACTGCTTCCGACTGCCATGTTCCAGCTATGTCCAGGAAATTCCGACATATGGCAGCAGTACCTTACAGGTACTGTTTTCAGGATTATGACCAGTGAAGCAATCCGATTACTATGCAAAATCCAAGTATTATTACATTTGTTTTTTAAAAATTCTACCTTGCTGAAGTTCTCTCTGTATTCCTCTGTTTTTTGCTCCCTTCTGTAGACTCAAAACCAGCTGCCACACAACCTCCATCAGCCCCATTCCAAAATATCTGGAGGGGGTCAGGTTGTCAGAGGATGCTGTAAACTGTACTGATGGGAAGTTGAGAGTCCACTAACATGGGGAGGGCCGCAGATCTCCCCATCTCTGCTCTAAATGAAGTTTGCATTGCTGGCAAATCCATTTGCATGACAAATCCAAGCAGTGGAGGGGAACTTTCTTTTCAGCCTGAGGTCTACATTCCCTTGTGGGCAACTTTCTGGAGACTTCCCCAGAAGTAGATAGGAATGAAGGCAAAGTGGGTGGGGCAAAGGATAGGACTGTCAAACTTTCTTCAGAAAGTTGTGTTCCAGCCAGAGGTTTCTACACCACCACTGACCAACGCACAACTCTCCATTATTGATCCAGACCAGTAAGTGACAATGATCACAGGCAATAATACTCAAGGAAGGTGCAGAACAGAGCTGTGTGTGTGTGACTCAAGGTCCAGACAGAGAGGCCTACAGGGTAACAATCAGCACCCACCCCTCCCAGCTGTGAACTCACCTGTATGGAGAACCATGGACTCAGCTCTTCTTTCTTTGGCGATCACTCATAGCTGAGTAAGATTGTCTTCCATAAACACGGTTTTAAAATGAGTCCGTAAGTGACTGTGGAGGCCAATTCTGGATCCACATGTCCTTTCACAGTGGGGACATTGGTTTCTGAGCGGGAGTTGATCACGGCGTGGATTTGCCAAGCATGCCTTCTGTTAAATAGTGGGTAGACATAGCAGACGACGCAGCAATTTCTCCAAAGCAGCTCTTTATTTGTAAGCTGGAACAGAACTGAACAGCAAACAGCTCAGCTGGCCTGCTTTTATAGGCAGCCAGCTGTCAACATTGTAGCAACAACAACCCAGGGTTTCCCGCCTAAACTGATATGGACCTGAGTGAAAACTATATACACGATACTCCTGGTGGCCAGGGTGAGAACTTCAATACATAACACCTTCCTCTTAGCACGTTTCTCCCTTGCGTTCTGAGTTCGAGTGTCTTCAAAGCCCATGACACCTTTGGTAAAGGCTGTTCTCCAATTGAAGTGCTCGCAAGCCAGTGTTTCCCAGTTGTTACTGTTTATACTACATTTTTTTTTAAGATTTGCCTTGAGACGGTTTTTAAACCTCTTTTGTTGACCACCAGCATTACGCTTTCCATTTTAAAGTTCGGAATAGAGTAGTTGCTTTGGAGGACGATAATCAGGCATCTGCGCAAAATGACCAGTCCAACGAAACTGATGTTGAAGAATCATTGCTTCAACACTGGTGATCTTTGCTTCTTCCAGTACACTGGTATACAGCTGCAAATAAAATGCTTTAAGTGTGTTTTAAGTGCAGTATATAATGTGACATGAGATGGTGATGGTGAGCCTTATGGGAAATTCAATGTATTTTTAAAAATGCTTTTTTTAAAAAGCAATTTCAGAATGATTTTTATATGTGTGTAGATTCCACCCATGTACCGTAGATCCCCTTCCTTCCATTTTCTTTCTGACTATATTACAGCTATTATAGGAACACGGGAACCCGTATTGCATCCGGTCAGAGTTATTTGTACATCCTAGCCCAGAATTATCCCCTCTAATTGGCAGCGGCTCTCCAGAGTCTCCGGCAGGGAAGAGTCTTTCTCATCACCTGGCCCTTCCAGCTGGTAGGTGGATGCTGCACAGATTGAACCTGGGGACCTCTGGGCATGTAAAATGCCTGCTCTACCGATGCCCTGTAGTCACCCTACATTTAGATTTTGTGGATATTCCCCATTAGCTCTCTTTTGGAGAATCTTTTTCTGCTTGAAGGAAGCTGAGGGAAACATCTGAATACAACTCTGGCTTCTCTGTAAAATAACAGGGAGTTTCCACGGCTGTTTTGCTGCCTGATTCCCTAACTATATAGTTTGAATGGGGGGACGGGGGGGGGGGACGGGGACGAGAGGCCTTGACTATTGTTTCTGCCTTTCAAGAGGAATGCCTCACCCAGTGCTAGTGCAATCATTCCAAAGGTAGGTGTTAATCTTGATCTGATTTCATGTGCAAAACAGCTGCTTGGACACTTAGTCTTCCATCTGTCTCGGATGGAGCTGTTTTCTACCACTCTTTCCTGCACACGGAAAGTTAATTTAATGCATATTGGGAAATTCTTTAAACACCAGGAGACTTCACACCATCCCTCCCCAACCCACCCCCTCCATCCCATCAGGCCCTTGGAGTTCTTGCTGATATTTAGAGGTGTGAGATTACAGAGCTGTAGAATGGAATGTTTCACTAATTTGTTCTAGAGACTATCTGTGGCTGAATCTCCATGCTGTTCTCCTCCAAAACCAAGCACAGCACAATACAAAAAGTCACAGTAACTTCTTGTGAAGGAAAATGCAGCTAATGCTCAGGGGTGACTGGAGCCGTAGTCCAGCAAAACCTGGGTGGTACCAGGTTGGAAACAGCTACTTTAAAACGTGGGGATGTTAAAGCTGTGGTCTAAACCACTGAGCCTCTTGGACTTGCCGATCAGAAGGTTGGCGGTTCAAATCCCCATGACAGGGTGAGCTCCTGTTACTCTGTCCCAGGTTCTGCCAACCTAGCAATTTGAAAGCACATCAGTAGATAAATAGGCACTGCTGTGGCAGGAAGGTAAATGGCATTTCCGTGCGGTTTCCATCATGGTGTCCTGTTACGCCAGAAGCGGTTTAGTCATGCTGGCCACATGATCCAGAAAGCTGTCTGTGGACAAACACTGGCTTCCTCAGCCTGAAAGCGAGATGAGTGTCATAACCCCATAGTCACCTTTGACTGGACTTAACCGTCCAGGGGTCCTTTACCTTTTTTATCTTTTTTTTTTACCTTACTTTAAAACATTACCATAAGCAGTGGAGGCTGGCACTGTGGCTGCTGCCAGTGGCACTCTGCACATGTGTAATGGCACAATTTCCTAAATAAGTTCTGCACAAGTCCTATTGTGGCGAAACCAGCGAGGTTAAAAATTGCAGCCCTCTCAAGTCAAAATTTTACCTGCTCCCCAATGACCAAAAGAGTATTTTCTGACCATTCTGACTGGGGCCACGTCAGATTAAGCAGTACTCTGCCATCTCAGATACATTATCTTACCAACGTAAACAGGGAGAACTGTCCAGATTGAAAATGGGATGACGCTCCTCGCTGTGATGCTCAAGCGTCTTGCGCAGTTTCTAAATCAACAAAACCTAATTCCCTTTCAGAATGTAAAGAATAGTTTTGTCCCCAGGTGTATTAGCAGAGCTACATAAATGAATTTTAGATGTACATTAAAATTCTGTTTGCTTACAAATTAGTTGTACTGCTGAATATATTTCTCATTAACTTTTCTAAAAGAAATGATTGCTTAGAAGCTGTTATCCAAATAAACATTTTTAGTTGCTGGATAAATCTTAGTTACCGCAAATCTTTCAGTAAAAAAACATTAGACGTTACAAAATGTTGAGTCAATTCACTCTGATTTGTGAATGTTATTGATGTTTTCTGATGCATCTTTAAAATCAGTCCAGTGATTCCTTTGGTGGAATCAGTGGTTGCTGACAGATCTATCCTTCCTCTCATGCAAGAGGCATTATTGGAATTTTGGAACTTGTGTGAAACACATGCAGAAGTGGACATGGGTTTTCTCTGTGGTGAACACTGCCACACATCATCAACGAGGTGTCCAGGTTACCTGTGTGTGCATGCATGTGTGGACATTAGGAAAAGGAACATCAAATTCAGTCCACCTGCCTCTTTTCCCTAGATGATAAAACAAACTCAGGAGGAAGTCTCTTATCCCAGGTTAGCTTGGTCATCTGAGTCTTCCTATAAAATGATGAGGATTTTATCACACAGTCAACTGGCAACATGTGGTGGAACCTGTAATCTTTGTGGCTTCTTCTTACCTAACAAATTATCATGTTTGTTTGAGGGAGAGCTGAGAACAACCTCCATTCCTCTGTTAAGCTTGGCCATCTCTAGTTTGGGCCCTGAATGTTAAAACAGGATGCAGATATCAGCAAACCATTTCTCACAAAAAGGGACATGAACTAAGACTTGGTGATCCCGTTGTAATGAGATGCTCAGCAGAGGAGTCAGTTCTATCACAGAGCAGGCTGAGAGTTGTACAGAGGACAATAGAGATTGGAAATGGACATCCTCCGCTGAACCTCAGCTTTGTCTGATGAACAGGAGAAGCAGTAAGGCTGATGGGAAAACAGAGAGAAGAAAGATCAGCATCCCAGCATCCTGACCTGAATACAAATCAGATCAAATGATTGCATGGTTTTATATTGCCTGGCGCTCCTTCTTTGGAAGCATGCAGTTATTCAGTAACTTTGTGGTCACAACGGCGCTGTTTTGTTGGTAATAGGCCCTTAAATATTACAACCTAATGTTTAACTCCTGCAACAACATGAGGGTTACTGTGTAAGGCTGCAGAACTACATGGAAGAGGTGATGCTTAATTATGTGGCAGAGCAAAGGGCGGTGATGATGGGGCATCTGCTCGGGGGGGAAAGAAGTGCATGCCCACCTGAGCATGAAAGGATTGGGTTCATCTGAAGTCTGCAGGGACAAAGCCGGATTGTTTGTTGCACTCTTGAACATGTGGCGGGTGTGCTACAAAAGAACAATTCAGAAAACACCTGCAATTTAAAATAAGGCATGGCAAACTCAGCCTTGCGATAGGACCAATGGGCAGAAGTTGCTCACCTGTATCTTGAGAAATGTGTTATTATCTGCACACAAAGAACCTAGATGGGTATCTGACCAACTGTTGTCTGTCTTTACAGCCTGGTATGATACATGAGAACTGACGTTTCTTTCACTGGGTCCTCTAACTATCCTTACATTGTAGCAGAGAAGTTTTGTTTCGGAATCCTGTTTAGGATCCTGCAAAACTATAAAGTATGATTGCATCAACCCTCTTAATTGTAATCCTGGTCAATGAAACTTGAGGTGCCACTGTTCTTCCATCTAGATACCTGAATTCTTTTGCTGCTGCATAAAAAACTGCTTCTGTGAACGTATTTCTTAGCAAGAAGTTCTAAAAGTTAATTACTTGCAAGATATAGTCCCCTCCCCCGATAGCCTAATTTTTTAAAGTTACGTATCTTGGTTTTATTAATGGCATTGGGAAGCCAACTTTTCCTGCTTAGTTCCTGTTTGCTGAACAGTTCTTTTTCCCAAATATGGAGATGATAGCCTTATTTCTCTGGAGAACACATTTATAAGGTTGCCAGGATGTGCTGTAAAAGAACATCTTAGAAAACACATGAGATTTAAAGTGAGGCACCAAAAAAACCCCCTGACTTCATGTATCTGATAGGACATGTGAAGATTACTCATCTGTTTCTAGAGAAAGATGAACTCATAGTCTGTAGATAAAGATTCTAGATGTGTATCTAATCAACTGCTTGAATTTCAGAATAATGATATACAGATTTTATCCTTGTCTCATCAAAGCCAGTGGTGTAAATATGAAGTCTGAAAGCCTTCATAAATACGGGCCAGTATACCAGCTCTGGAAATCCTAACATTGGCCAAAATCTTTCTATCCACATTTCACTGGGCTTCATGTTCAGAGGGGGGTCACATACATCAGTGATCCATGTTATCTCTCCAATATGGCACCTTGGTTGGACACTGCAATCCTAGTGGACAGAGCTAGGGAAGAGAAGAGAGGAAAGGGCAGATCAGGGGCTGGGTAACCCAATTCCCTGACCCAGCAAAGGCCTTTCTAGTGCATAAGTGCACTCACCGAGACGTGGTTTTGTCTACATAGCTGCAAGGAACAATGTGTGCCCCTTAATTTTTAATGTCTATGGAATTTTTTTTTATGGATATCAGCTGTTAGTTCTGCCATGTACTGACAGTTGGTTATATCATTGTCAATATATTTGATTGCACTGGGAATATTTATCACATCTGATTCGGATTTAAATATTTTAACTAATATCAACCATAGAATCATAGAATTGTAGAGTTGGAAGGGACCCTGAGGATCATCTAGTTCAATCCCCTGCAATGCAGCTGTCTCACATGTGGATCGAACCTGCAATCTTGGCATTATCAGCATCAGACTATAACCAACTGAGCTATCCTGGTATAACTATTTGACAGTAGAGCAGGCTGCCTTGGGAGGTGATGGGCTCTTCTTCACTGAAGGTATTTCAGCAGAAATAAGACAGCCAACCAGCTGTTGGGGATTCTGTAGCTTTGTAGAGTTTCAGCTCTATAATTATACGTCCATGGGAAGGAGATGATATAAAATATACCCGCCCCTACAGCATTGATCGTCCAACACATCAATTGCGATCTACTGGTTGATCCCTGTGAGGTTTTGGTAGATCGCGGTCAATTGCTGGCCTTTTCAGCCCCACCCCCTCTCCTGCGCCGGCCTCTATTGTTGCAGAAGAGAAGCTGGAGTTTAGAAACGGAGGCTGTTATCTGGCCAGCGATTGTAAGGTTAGTGGCTGCTCATGTTCCTCCCTCCCTCAGACCACCAAACTGCATTTTCCCTTCCCCAAAAAAGCTCAGAAACTTTGACCTGAACCCCTTAAAAATGGGGGTAGATTTTAATTATGAGTAGGTCGCAGTCTCTCAGGAGTTGGCCACCCCTGGTGCAGAGTTTCTCTACCTAGCCCAGACAGCAATTAGATGGCCCACATGATTTGGGCAAATATTTCTGGCACTGGTAACTCTCATTTTGCTACATAAATTTAATTTATTTTTATTTATTGCATTTATATACCAACTTTATCTTCCAAGGATCTCAAGGTGATGTACATTGTTCTCTTCCTCACCATTTAATCCTCACAACAGCCCTGTGAGGTAGGTTAGGCTGAGGAATGGCCTTCTCTGTTTGAGGATTGGCCTTCTCCAACTTGGGTTCACACCCCAGCCTCAGCCAACGTAGCAATAAGCAAACACAGGGTATTGAATATTTAATATAGCCACTTTTTTTTTAATTTGGTGGCATTGCTTTTAAATTCAAGTCTTCTCAGCTGCCAGCAGCCACTTCCCCGCCAACCAGGGTTAGCGATCCCTCCTTCCCAGAAGCAACCCTTTCTAGCCTACAAGGCCTTGCTTCAGTCTCAGACAGACACTGTGACTATTATTTCCCTCCATTATCCGCCTGAACTTTCAGCAAATATTATTTGTTTGTCAAAACAGCACTGTCAAAGGGCCCCGTGTTCTTAATTAAAACCTTGACCCTCCTTTAACCTTTCCTGGGAAATGCTCATTAGTGGAAAAACTCCGCTGCAGGCTGCCTAAAATTTGGAGACAGCACTGTAAACAAGGGGATTCCAAACAGCCTCACGTAAGACTAAGTAATTCCCCTCCCTGAGAATCAGAATGAGCTTGTACATTTGTTACTGATGCTAGCGTTCTGCAAACTTCAGCACCAGAATTTCAAGACTGGGTTGCCTCACTTCACTGGGCCAGGGTGAGATGGGGTGACCATAGGAAGCCTAACAGCAAAAAGCCAGTGAATTTATATGATCAAGCATACATCTTCCTCTCTCCACTACTTTACAGAAGACGCAGGGCCGAGACGGGAACGAAAGCAGCCCATGTTGTCTTTCTGGCTCGCTACCAAATGAACTGCCTATAATGAAGAGAACTGTTTCCTTTTACTCATCACCTTTGTTTCTGACTGTCTTTTAGCAACTTATAGTGATGGGGCTGCAACAGCATTCAGGCAGCTGCTATTTGACTCCTACTATTCTACAAACAGAAATACATGCACGATGAAACACTCCAGCAGAAGTTCATCTCCCAGGAATTCTTTTCAGTCCTTGACCGCAGAACCAGCTAGCCTCCATGGCAACAAGATACGATGTCCCATACATGCTGCTTTCAGATAATGCTGCAGGTCAGGGATCTGTTCAGCTGAATGAAGTTACATTCAAACACCAAAAATGATTATTGTTGCTTAATTTCTTCTTCTCCAGTTGCTTCTTCCGTCGTTCCTTTCTATTTTAGGGGGAGGCGGTGGTTCTATATGCGCACTCTTAAAATGAGTCTCAGACCTTGCAAAAGCTTACCTATGTATTTCTCATAATCCATGCATGTTTGTTGATAGCTATTAGGAATATTTACAGTCGTTCCTTGCTGTCGCCATCAAGATCTAATGTTGCAATCTTCAGAGGAATCACTGTCTTATAAGGATAGGGTAGAAATATCATTCAGTTCGCATTTCAAAGCGAACCTACCAAATTCACATTTCCTGAAACAGTGCAGGAACCGAAACACTGTCATCCATTTAAATTTGCAATTCTCTGAATTTTTCAATGTAGTTCTCCAGTTGAGTAATAATGTAGTAATGAGCAAATTCTTTGTAAGCAGAACTCACTGAGTGTCATATGTCCCTGAGCACAAGTATCAATCAGTAACCATAAAAAATGTAGTATTGATGATGTTCCTAATGCTAAAGCTATCAATGCTGTGTTTGAGGGAGAGTTTGCTATGTGCAGTTTTTGCCTGATTGTGTGGACCTGATACTTCTCCTTAATCAGTACCAAGTCTGGCCATGGTCAATAAATGGTGCTTTAAAAATACATATGTACTAGAGCAATTATGGAATTCATTTGTTATGAATGGATGGATCTGTTTTCTGCTGAGTCTAACCCACTGGTCCATCTAGGCTGGTATTTCTCCTCTGATTGGAAGCAACACGCCACGGCACTCATCATTCCCAGTGTACAACTTCAGATTTCTTGTTGCTCATAAACTGCCTGGAAGGTTGCATCTTCTGTCCATTTCAAATGGGTCTGCAGTGCTGCTCAATCACTTTCAAGCATCCACTGGAAACAAGAGAAGAATAAAAGTAAGAGAGAAATCTTATCTGTTCCGTTCTTGCAAATTTTCGACATATGGTTTTGAGAGAGGCAATAGACACGACAGCACTTTGTGGCTGCAGGATGTACTTATAGGAGTAGATCCATTGAATATCAGTGAGGCCTCCCTATTTGCTCACACATTTATAAATTAAGTCCACATCTTTCTATGGTGAACTCCTCTTCTTGTTTTCTTGAAACACTCCAGCAAAGACTACAATGCAAGCATTTCTACAGTTTCACCTTATTTTGCTTCCAAGAGTTTGCTGTGGCTGCATGCTAGGCTTATCTCCCAAAGCATGCCAGGTTGCCCTTCCTCCCAGAGTCTGCCTCTCTGTGAAGTGTCCGTCTTTTGTTCGGACTCCACTTTGGCCTGCCATGTCCCCCAGTATCAGAGAAAGTTGGCCTCCAGGCTTGAATTACAGCAAGCCTTGCTTAGAAAATACACCATGAAATTTTATGGCTCCTGGGAAGGGCTGCCATCTGCTTTTTCTTTTTCCACCTTTTTTCCTCTTCCAAAATAGCCATTCCACAGTCTATTAAACCATTACTGCCTTCTCCCTCATGTTTCTGCTAATATTTTGTGTCCTTTCCCTGCCAAAGCCCCCTGTTTAAGTACGGATCCTTAAATAAGGATGTAATTCTCCCTTGCAGCTCTTTCTACAAGTTTAATATTAGCTTGACTGTGCAATAGGTTGACTTAGTTTGGAAAATTAAACAGTTCCTCAATTTGCCACCAAACCATCTCCCCCCTCTCCACTCTACATAAGCAAACTCTAATGGCCCGAAGAGTTCCTGTATTCAGGTACTATTGAATCTATTCAATTTGCTTTTGCTAATCTGTTTCTGATTTGTGGAGAGCACTGATTCAAAGCAGAACTTTGCACCTAGGACTTCACTCCACAGCAGGCTCCAGTTCAAATGTCATGTTTAGGGTTTGAACCATGCACTCCTCTTGCAGAAAAATTACAATCATTGAATTCAAGCAGCTGCAGTCTATGCTGCAGTGTTTAAGCAAGCTCTACATTCGTTCCTACAAACACAGTTGTATTTTTCAGATTACAGATATTTGTCTACTCCTGTTGTATAGAAAAGTAACTAGACTTTACTTGTTTCTTCAAAAAGCTTCCCCATGTCTCTTTAGTCACTTGTTCCTTCAAGCATTTAGGTCAATCTAAGTTTCTCTCCTTTCATCACATGGCTTTTTTTTTTTTAATGTAACCCTGAAAGGGCTTGGCATGAACAGGTGTGACAATTAGCAAAATAAGTAGATTTAATTGCTCTGTTTTCATGTGGGATACCAAGACATATAAGAGATCAGGAGACATTTCTGAGAAGTTGATCCAATTTTTAATGGCTTAGAAAATGTATGATCAGAGGTGAAGTCATCTCTCAAACCTGTTTGTTTAGCCTATCCTATCCAGAATTGTAGAATGTCAACATGTGTCTTAATCGAGTTTTTAGCTTATGGTTGATTTTAACCATTTTTTGAATGTTTTAAATAGCTGAGCTGCTTTTTCCTGATGATTTGATTGCTATATTCTTTTCATAAGCACTTTGGGGTTTGTTTGTTTTTTTACAATTAAGCGGTGTATAAAATTGTAGACTAAATAAACAAAATGGGGCCACATGTTACCATATCTCTGTTAGTTTTCCTACTGTAACTTCTATAAAATTCTAGAAGATACACTTTTTCATCAAAGTTGTTAGATATAGCCCTTCAAAGAAGTAGATGTGCTTTACACTAGCTTTGGACCAGAGAATCGTATGTGCATCAATGTGCACCAATGGGAATGGTCAAAGGCAAGGCACACAAAGCATTCCATAGTTGACAAGAGTAAAGATGAATGCTCTATTGGCAGAACTAAGTTCCATCAAGAACATGAGGCTGCTCCTCAAACCATAATATGTCAGAGGTTAAGACGGAGGGGAAGAACTGAGCCAGGGCCAAGAAAGGCTTCCTTGCAGTTTTGGCTCAAACAGGATGCCTTGTATAAATGTTTCCTGACCTGAAAGGCCCAATGGTCAACTTGGCTGGGTGGGGCCAGCCCTGTCCAAAGTTGAAGAAGAAGATTTCCTTGCCAGAAAGATATTTCAAGCGGCAGTTCTGCCAGCTCACCACATGGGGCAGCTGCACACAGAACCAAACATTGCTAACTACAGCTGTGTAGATCATGGCACGGTGACACAGGGTAAAGTGGGAAGAAAGGACTCCCATCAAATTAATTCAGCTCCCAGCCTGTATAAAAGGGCTTGGTAGTTACTTAAAAAAATAATAATTATTCGTTTATGTATGTTTAACCACATTTATAGACCATGCAATTGAAAGCAAGCAATACAGATTTAAATCAGTAAAATCTAAAAACAAGTATACATTATAAAATTGCATGTATACTGAAGTTTTTAAGCAGGAGTCTAAAACAATGCATTGTGTGTTCTTACATGGTGTTAATAGGCTGGGAGTTCCAGGGTATGGGGATCACACCAAAAGACTGATTCATTGCAGATATGTGTGATGTGGACATCATTGTACTATTTCCCCCCCCCCCCAGCCACTCTGTCCCATGGCAGCCAGTAATGTAGGGAAACACACAACATGTTGACATTACATGTTATAAGGGATCGGTCAGAGAGTAAGACACAAGGCTGCTGTTTCTGCAAGAATGCCTGTGTCTTGCATAGGGTTGAATCTAACAGTGTGAGAGACGACTTCACTTGTGCACCCCCCTGCACTCCTCCCAGTTCTGCTCCAGAGAGTCCTGTACCCCTCCAGGGAAGAAATTGGGTGTGTGCTGTGAGCTGCAGAGGGAGAGAAGAGGAAGGGGGAATCCTGTCGCATATGCGGAAATCTTTTCTGCTTGTGCATGGACACCACTGCATAGAACCCGGATGATAACAGCTTTGCTAGGACCATTTCTGGTTGAAGATATTGCAGTCCTAGGATAGAGAGTTGGCAGGGATCCCAAGGGTCATCTAGTCCAACTCCCTGCAATTCAGGAATCTCAGCTAAAGCATCCATGACAGATGGCCATCCAACCTCTGCTTAAAAACCTCCAAGGAAGGAGAGTCCATCACCTCTCATGGGAGTCTGTTCCACTGCCAAACAGCTCTTACTGTCTGAAAGTTTTTCTGACTGTTTAGTTGGAATCTCCTTTCTTGTAACTTGAAGCCATGGGTTCAAGTCCTACCCTCCAGAGCAGGAGAGAACAAGCATGCTCCCTCTTCCATGTCACAGTCCTTAAGATATTTGAAGATGGCTTTGTGCATCTGGTTCCTCCTGCCTAAGTGCAGAATCTTACATTTGCCCCTATTGAAATTCATTTTGTTAGTTTGAGCCCAGTTCTCCAATCTTGTTAAGATCATTTTGAATTCTGATTCTGTCTTCTGTGGCATTAGCTACCCAAGCTCAGATAGGTTATGCTCTGATAAATGCACACATCCCTGAAGGTCGTCATATGTGACAATTTCATTGTACATAGTGGTGATACAATAATTTTGTGGGTTTTTTCCACTTTCTCTCTGATAATAACTTTGACACATCAAATTTGTATAAAGATACATCCCTAATTTTATATACATTTGGAAGATATGTGCTTCATGTTATAGGTGCCAACTTCCTGGGGCCCTGGGTGCCCGAGCAACCACAAAATTTTGCACAAGGGCCCACAACAAAATATATCTGTAGCATTTGATAATAGTCAAATGACATGCCATGGATCTCTGTGCAAATTATTCTTTTATAGTCACTCCTGAAATCCATGACAGCTGAAGTACGTTTTCAGTAGTTTCCCCAAGTACAATGTCTGCAACAACTCTTAGAGGTTATTTGTGGGACTTTTTTTTTTTTTTAAGGAGTTTTGGAATATTATTCAATGCCCAATTGGATGCATGGAGATATATTTATTAAGCACACCTTAACACTGGGGACGAAAACCATATTCAGCAGACTTTATATTTGTACAATATCCAGGTGGTGTCAAGAGTATTGCTGCTCCCTCTTGGATAACTGAATGAAAAGACATACCCTAGTTGTATATACACTAGATCATATTGCTGCCATATTCAGTTGCCATTTCAGATGCCACACTCATAAGTATGATATAAATCTTAGCCAGGCTGATAGGTAACAGGTAACAGCCATCAGAGTTCAGTCAGTTCCTAAGGAGATCATATTTTTATTGCTGATTCCAGCTTTCTACCTGACATTTCCTCTTTAGAAGTACTAACTTGACTGCATGGATTCAATTTAGAATAACCCGTCATCCACTAGGGGGAAGATGGGAGAAGCTGATAACTGTTTTGTTACTCAAAATTCAGATACAGGGGAAATACCCCGTTAAAACATAATATTAAGTGTAGCCTAACCAAAATCTAAAATTGCTTTCAAAAGTCTCAGTATCCTTTTGAAAGTAACAGAGAAGCACAAGTTTGTAGTATGTAACATACCTACATTTTAAAGACCATTTCATGAACAAATTCCTTTTTAAGTGCAAGGTTAATTCATTTCAGAATTCGCAATGGATCAAGATCATCTAGCAATGGGACGACAATTTCACTTCTCGGGAATGCCTTCTCACATTGTTGTTGTTGTTAATATTATTAACTTTTTTTTGATGCCTTACACCAGGGGTCAGCAAACTTTTTCAGCAGGGGGCCAGTCCACTGTCCCTCAGACCTTGTGGGGGGCTGGATTATATTTTGGGGAAGAAAATGAATGAATTCCTATGCCCCACAAATAACCCAGAAATGCATTTTAAATAAAAGCACACATTCTACTCATGTAAAAACACCAGGCAGGCCCCACAAATAACCCAGAGATGCATTTTAAATAAAATGACACATTCTACTCATGTAAAAACACGCTGATTCCCAGACTGTCTGTGGGCTGGATTTAGAAGGCGATTGGGCCGGATCTGTCCCCTGGGCCTTAGTTTCCCTACCCATGCCTTACACTATGACAGAAAAAATATAAGAAAATTAAAATAGAGTAAGAGGAACAATGCAATATTAAAAACATCTCACTCCAGAAATACCTGTAATATCTCTACATAGCAGTTGGCCAACAACGTACAACAGAAGAATAACGTAGAAAACCTGAGAGATGCCATCAAGAATAATTAAATGCCTGGGAGTACAGGAAGTTCGTAACCTGGCACAAAAAGAGATGCTAGTTCAATGGTCCCCTAATCCCCCCCAATGGATCCAATGATAATTGCTGATGTTCTTGGTAGACACCTTAATGGTTTTTCTGCCTGTCATAGCACAGCAATGCATTGTGCTAGATGCTGCATAGTTTTTAATTGTATTTTTACAGACACAGTGTGGACCACCTGAATGAAGTGGTCACCAGTGCTCTGTGAACCACAGTGTGGGTTCTTGTTTGTTTTAGAATACATTCCTCAAGTCCTTTCCAATCTGGATGCAGGTAATGCAGAAGGTTCCCTTAGAAAGCGGTAGGTCAACAATGAGTAAAGCTCACAGCAGCTGTCTTAATGAGTTGTAGTCTTCATTCATTCATACTCCTAAATTCATCATACGCATCTTATTAAATTAGTGTTTCCAAGGCTGCGGCCCACATTACTAGCATCTGCCAATCCTATTTAGTCTCACAGCTGGAATGAAAAGTATGCATGCAAAGTGGCTGGCAAAATGTACAGTACCAAGGAGTTCATGTGATGACGTGGAAAAGGGTCAAACACATTCAGAACAGCAGCCTACTCAGTGAGATTGGGAAGACTTTGTCTCTTTATCAGGAAAGTAAGAATCACATGATGCGAAATGCAGCATGTTCCCCTCTTGCTTATTTGTTGTGGTGGTTTTTTCTTATTCAAGTGAATGTCATGACAGCAACAAGGCTGGAGCTTGCACAACACCTGGGCAGACTGCTAATACCGGCAGGCCAAACAGAATCCCAAGTTAGGTCATTGCTTTTTAATCAAAACACCTGTCTCTTTTCATCCTGTCCTGCCTGGCGGCCATTGCAGAGAAGAGACACTTAAATTTTGCAGCATACCCAGGTGTGAAAGGAACAAAAGGATTTGCATGAGTCAAAAGGACTTAAGGTGTCACGAGCTGTTTGTAGCAGAAAACACATGTACGATTCAGCTGTTGCAAGTCTGCTGTGCTCTGGGTTGTGCCCATATTTATATAAAATAGAAAAAAAACCTTAGCCCTATTTGAGACCCAAAGACTCATGATTCTTGACCTAATTAATCCAGGATAACTAGATTAAAAAGAGCCCCATGTGCACTTGCACATTCATCCTTCTGTTAATTTAAAGACATAATAATTATAACGATTTAAACAATGGTTGCAAAACTATTCCAGGGATGGGAAGGTGAGTGTGTGTGCATGGGAGGGACCCAGTAGGAGCTGCAACTACTGCAAAGCCCTTCCAACCCACAGTTTGGTTATTTGCATTGGTTTTTCCTGCCGGTGGTAGCAGTGAATCTCTAGAGCATGAGTTGGCAACCTCCAGATGTTGACGGAATACAGCTCCCACAATCCCTTGCCATTGGCCACACTGGCTGGGGCTGATGAGAGTTGGAGTCCAACAAAGTCTGGAGGGCCATTGCCTCCACCCCCCCTCCACTCTAGCGCAAGTACAGCATAAAGGGAAAGCCCCCTTTAAAGACCAGACTGAAGTGGTCCATTTGCTGAGCTGGAGAAGGCTGTGCTACATATAATAGACCTCCTCAGTTTTCAAAACTGTCTCACCTGAAACTAACCTTTTGGAGAGAAACAGAAGGATGTTTTCCTTCAGACTGCTGGAGAAAAAGCTGCCCTGGAAGATTTTTAATTTTAGGTGTTGAAAATCAGCTATTTCCTGCACTGCACATTGCTGTGAAACATATATGGCATAGTTTAAAGTTCTGGAAATGTATATCAAAATTAACCCCCTTGGACACAATAGAAGCTGGAAAGCATTCTGGAAACCTGCTTAAACTGCATAGCCAGGCTGTGTGTGTGTGTGTGTGTGTGTGTGTGTGTGATGATAAACGGCAGCACATTTATATGAAATCTTTGTAGGTAGAAGAGGAAGCATTAGGTATTTTTGGGTTAGCCATTCACACTCAAGGCTGAATATTCCCCAATGAATGGTGATGCCATTAGTATGACTGCAAGAGCATATATAAGACATAGGCTGACCTTTGGGCTTTCCAGTAGTGAACCTTTAATTCTGTTTAATTTTTGTTTGTTTGATTGCCCTGATGAAATGTCAGGGCAAGGTTCCACAACAGATCTTCCAGTTGCTTTTGGAAGGATGCTGCCTCTAATTCTCAGCATAGATCGCCTAGTTGGAGGTCAATGATGAGACACACAATAGGCAGAGCTGCTCAGAGATAATGGTCAGAGGTCAGTCTGATCCAATGTTGAGCAAGCAACATTAACATCAATATAAAGTGAGGACTGGTTTGCTTTACCATCCTAATAATCTTCAGACAAGAAAGTGAGGCCCTATATTCTCCAAGGTTGACAAATTCATAGTTTTTCCATTATTGCTGTAGAGTTTAGGAGTTTCATAAAATCCAAAGCCAACATGTAGTGCCTTTCCAAAAGAAGGAATGATGGTATAACCTAGGAAGCTGCCTTTTATCAAGTCAGACTATCAATCCATCTCATTCAGCATTGTCAGCACTGACTGGCAGTGGCTTTCCAAGGTTGTACAGTGGTACCTCGGGTTAAGAACTTAATTTGTTCTGGAGGTCTGTTCTTAACCTGAAACTGTTCTTAACTTGAAGACCACTTTAGCTAATGGGGCCTCCTGCTGCTGCCGCCGGAGCACGATTTCTGTTCTCATCCTGAAGCAAAATTCTTAACCCGAGGTAATATTTCTGGGTTAGCAGAGCCTGTAACCTGAAGCGTATGTAACCCAAGGTACCACTGTAGTCCTACTTGGGAGATACTAGGAACTGAACCTGGGAACTTTTGCAGGCCAAAAAATGCACTCAACTTACTGAACTGTGGGACTTCTAAATGAATGAATAAATGAATGAACAAATCACAAATCTGACTGCTTTGTGCCATAAAAGAGATCAAAAAGTAATTGTCATTAAAAAAGAAATAATTGATAGTATTTTTGTGATGAAATGTAATGTTCAGCATTTGGATTTATGTAGCTATGAAAACACTAACTGCAGCCCAACATTTAGCGTTAGGCATGTCTAACAATTAGGCATAGATTATGTTGAACTCTGTACTGGAATGTGACCTCAATATAAAGTGAGGACTGGTTTGCTTTACCATCCTAATTTGAGGAAAATGGAAAATGTATTATCTGAATAACTACTTGTATAATGATATTATAATCATTTTGGAAACTTTCCAGGTGTATTCGCTGAATCAAAACCATGAGTGAAAGGTGTTTAAGAGTTAGACATTATTAAGAGAAAAGGACTCATACATTTCTCAGTAACATCTGTGTTTGAGAAGTCAGCAGCACAATGATGGCCCCCAATAGAAAATCAATTTCTTATCAGGGAGGATGGACAAAAACTAACAAGAAGTTCAGATTGTTTATAGAGCCGCAGGGCAGTTTCAAGGGCAGCGGCTGTTATCAGGAGTTGTACCAGACACCAGATCCTGACTGCAGTTCAGTGTGTTCTCGCAACCAAATGAACTGCACAAAATCGACCCCATTTTGACCGGCTGAGATAGGTCTTGGCAAATGTTCAGTCATGTCTATTTTCAGACATACATCTTTGGTTATAACTACTAAGTTGGGGGAGGAGATTTAAAAGGGCCTTCTACACCACAGATGGCTAACCTTTGGCCCTCCAGGTGTTGTTGAACTCCAACTCCCATCGGCCTTGGAGTGAGCATGGCCAATGGTCAGGGATGATGGGAGCTGCATCTAGCAACCTCTGTTGGGGCTTTTTTATTTGCTTTGAAATTAGAATTCAGCTTTATGTGGTTTTAGTGTCACATATGAAAATTACTTTAGTGTGTATGTGTGACCCGCTGAACTGAGGGGAGAGGTGGAAATGGACCAAGAGATGGGTATCAACCTCACCACCACTACTGAGGGGCATCCATTTCAGCACATGGCCTTGCCATTCATCTTCCCTGCCCGGGTGGAGAAGCTGAGTTCAGTGAGAGCTTGGGTGTTCCTGAGCAGTGGTTGCCACTTGGCTCTCCCCCCCCCACTAATCAGTAACACTCAGAGGAGCTGAGGCACAGCAGTGGTGGTGGAAGAAGGGGACAGCACAGCGAGCCAGGAAATGGAAATTCCCATTTTGCCTCACGTGGTGAGATGAGATGGGCTGTCCCTGCTCTGCCCACTTCCCTTCACTCCAGGCCACACCCGGCACTCATACTGCTTTGTACCCGAGTGTTTTCACCTGGCTGGAATGTGTTCTTGAACTCTGATGATGCCTCTAGCTCAGGCATCCCCAAACACGGCCCTCCAGATGTTTTGGGACTGCACCTCCAATCAGGGATGATGGGAATTGTAGTCTCAAAACATCTGGCGGGCCGAGTGTGCCTATGCCTGCTCTCGCTTGTCTGAATAGTAGATGAGATAGAGGTATATATATTAATATGTGTAGAAACTAGTCTTCTGTAATTTTGTCCACCCATTTTGGCTCTTGCCCCCATTCAGAACTGTGGCCCTCAGATGTTTGCCCAGAATGGAGTGTGGCCCTGAGCTTGATGGAGATGGATCCATATATTCAGTGTCCGTCAATAATGTCTGGCATTGGCTGTCCACAATCCACATGAGCATATGCCCCAAAAGAGAATATTCAGGAACAATCTTCTGAGTCCTTGAAAGGGTTTTTTGTTTGTTTGTTTGTTTAGTGATCCTCCTGCTGTGAAGCTGTTCTATTAGCCACCTTCAAGCAGCCAATTGAATTGATGGTAGTGAGAATTTAATATTTCCTCCCATGTAATGATGATCACAACTTCGCAATTTCCTTTCTTCTTGCAGATCCACGGAAGATGTCTTTTTAGAGTCCAGTTCTCCAAATGGAGAGGACAGAGCTTTGTGCATTTAGAGGCAGCTAGACTGAGATGACTGGGATACTGTTGTGAGTAGATTGACTGTCAGGCCTCCATCTAGTGTAAAATGGTAGAGAATTTCCCCAGAGAATACTACCAGCATTGTTGATGTTCTTCCTCAATTTATAGATCTCATCTTGTCAACTTGGGACTGGATGTGGGGTAACTTTATTGGTCCATGATGCTGATCTCTGCACCCAAGGGTTTAGAAAAGCACAAAGAGACCAAATGCTACCCCACTGATTGTCAAGCTTCACTAGACACCACATTACTTTCCAGTTTTAGGATTAGGAAAATGATCCCAATGCCAGTGATGTTTCTGCAATTACATGTATCATCTTCCCACCATTTGCATGGCTTTGGAGAGGCAGGTCCAAGTCTGATTGCCATGTGGAATGCATCTCTTGCAGTTGCTACACAATATGCAAGCAGACCAATTAAGACTGCTGGTGCTCATTCCTTTCCAAGGCAAGAACAAAGCACTTGGAAACCATTAATGGAGAGTAGAGAGCCAGAGTCAGAATACAGTATATTAGCATTGCTAATTCTATTAGTCCTGCTCCCCATCCTGCCTGCCCTCCTTATTTTTAAAGATTTGCTTAAAGATTAAAGATTAATTATGGCTGAGAATCTCTCAGCAGGGAGCAACAGAAACATATTGCTTGACCAGGCACTGCTTTCATTCCTCCCACCCCTATAGTCTCAGCTCAGAGCTGCTTCTTAAGAATAGTTCCAGTGATTCTTCCCTCAGCCACAGACCAGGAAGTATCGTATTTTTCGCTCTATAAGATGCACTTTCCCCCCTCCAAAAATTAAGGGGAAATGTGTGTGTGTCTTATGGAGCGAAAGCAGGCTCCATGGCTTCAGCGAAAGCAACGCGAAGACTCTCCTGGCTTCAGGGATCCCTCTTGCTCTCCTGGCTTCGATTCGCTGGAGAGGCACTGCACAGCTTTCCCTCTCTGCGCAGCGCCCCTTCAGCGAATCAGGTGGAGAAATGGAAGGGGCTCCGTTTCTCCTGCCGCTTTGCTGAAGGGGTGATGCGCAGAGAGGGAGAGAATTTTTCTTTTCTTGTTCTCCCCCTCTAAAACTAGGGGCGTCCTATAGAGCGAAAAATATGGTAGTTGGATAAAGGCTATCACTAAGATGGTGAAGTTACTATTTATGGCCTTGCTGTTCCCACTGTGTTAGTTCTGTTGGTACGTTCACAGTGATCAGTATGAGGATCAGCACAGCTGATACTGAGGCTGTCTAGTGTGGTGGCAAGCCAGAATGTCAACAATGCTTTTTTTTTTTAATAAATTTTTTATTAAGAGTTTTGTTAATACAATAAAGAAAAAAAGACAGAATAAACAAAAAACAAACAGAGAATAAAACAAACATAAAATTTTACATCTTGTAATAACTATCTTTTCTTCATTTTTTTCTTTTTGGACTTCCTCACATCTCTCACTCCTACATTCCAAGTTTATAAAACTTTAGCCAGCAACTTATCACCTTATTTTCATTCTTGTTGTACACAATTCCAATATTTTATCCCTAACTTTGAATATTTTTATCAAAATCTTAAATACCTAGTTTTAGAGAATGTCAACAATGCTAGTTACCTTCAAAAGTGTTGTGCTTGCCAAAACTACTCGCAATAACCCCCAAAAGCAAGGAAAATGCATAAAAAGTTATTTATGAGTGAACAATTTAAGACTACATATACAATTTACATGTGTGTGCACGTGCACAAGCAGAAATGAAAGCCACTGTTGTGTCACAATTACAACAATGCTCCAGATGCATTGCATTCTGTTTTAAACTTCATCAGACACAAAACTGGATAATTTCTTACTGTTAGTAGATGTAGAGCCCCTTATAGGCTCTTTTTTTTGAATTTTCCAAATTGCATAAATATTGTTCACTTGGCAAAGTTCTTTAATACTCTCTTTCTCCTTCCATGACATTATAAGGGTGCCTTTGGCAAGCCTGGGAAAAAAACCAAAGTTGTGGTGAATGAACGAGAATTGACCTTTTCTTTTTTGACCTCCTCTCACAAACTTGACTTTATTTCTGCTCCTGCTGCCCATCAGACCTCTTTCTGTTTTAACTGTTGGAGATGCAATAGGGATGATGCTTCTCTAAAACGTATATTTTTTCATTGTTCTATATTGAAAGACTTTTGGCAAAAGGTAACTGTAACCATCAACAGAACTGTACGGAACAATCTCACATTTACAGAGCAAAACACCCTTTTGAATTATTCACCCAGCCCATGGAACCTTACAAAAGGACAATTTGAGCGGACTCTCCCTGCCCTTACCACAGCAAAAAGATGGATACTAAAGAATTGGGAAAATAAAAATGTGACTCCCTTCTATGATAATATTCCACCATATCATAAAACACCAGGGCAACACCATTAAAAAACAAGTACAAAATAATCATTAAAATTACTGGTTAATCAAGAATGATTTAAACAGCTGCATGGACCCTGTGGGCATAAAAATGTCTCCAATAAATTCTTGAAAGACAAATGTAAGTATACTTGAATATTTCAACTTGAATATTTTTGCTTCCATTTATACAGCCAGTTCTCAGAAACCATCCCTTGGCCACAGTGGGCTACTCTGCCCACAAAGGTGTTGAGCATGATAAAGATACACCATGTGTGAGAAAGAAGAAGGCATCTATAGGCAGCACACAGAGATGTATTGCCTTCACCCAGTCCAAACATGGACCTCCTTCTGTCATATAGCTCCAAATGAATACTATGGGAGAGGTTTTCGGGACTGGAAATATAAAACTGTTGAGGTAGAATTAAAACTCCGCTTTTCCTTGACACTCATGTCACTATTGTGTGCTTTTAAGCACACAGTGGGAATGACAGAATAACAAAAACTGAACGAACAAGTACAACAATATAATAAATAAAGGCCCAGGAAGCGGGGGGCAGGGTGGGGATATAGGACTAGTATACCAGATCAACCATGTAATTATACAAGGATTGAACAAGCAACCAGAACAACTCATTAGCTCTGACAACATGTTGATAGGCTGAATGTTGGTTGGCCTAAGCTACAAATGGATGCTACTTCTCAGTGGAGTTGCTGGTATGCATTTGCCCAGTGGATATAGGATTCCTCTCCCGCCCCCATTGAGCTCACCAATGAATGCTAATTTCCAGAACCTTTTATTATATACCACCAACTGGTATTTTCCAGTGCAAATATATTTCCATCCTTGTGGTTAGTATGACAAAGCTTACACATTTCCTGCAGGATATACAATCCCAGTCGTCCTCAAAAATGTGAAATAAAACCAGATTTCAATTATGTAAGACAGGTCTGTGGGGAGATCAAGGAGGAGGTTGCTGGCCTCTTGTGCATTTCACTTTCAGCCTGACCAGATGTGAACCCAGCTGGAAGAGGAGCACAGCAGGAATGGCAGATCGGCAACATCCCTGCATGCACCACAGCTGCATCAGAGGCAGCCTTCAGGTGTAGCGGCTCTAGCGCTGCAAGGGAAGGAGGTTAGAGTGAGAGCTCTTGGATCATGTTGTGCTCATGTCCTCCTTGCAGGTTTCCCACAGGCATCTGGTTGGCCACTGTGAGGACAGGATTCTGGAGTAAATGGGCTTTTGGCCTGATCTAGCAGGATCTTCTTATGTTCTTATTATGGTGGCCAAGAGCACTATAACAAAGACAAGTGCTGGTTATGAAGTTTAATGATGATGATGATGATGATCATGATCATGATCATGATGATACTCCACCCTTCTGGCTGTAGCCAGTCTGGGCGGCTTCCAACAAATATAAAAACATAATAAAACATCAAGCATAGAAATTGCCGGGCCGGGAACTGGAGAGGAACAGACCATCTCTCCTGTCAACTTGGTACAATAGAGCTTGGCAACAAGCCTTTGATGAAAAGTTGACCCAGGAGAGGATAAATACATAGAGGAAAACAAAACTGGGAGAGAAAGAGAGCTTGGGAGAGAGTAAAAATGACAGCATGCAAGCGAGAGAGAGTTTGTGGGTGAGTGCATATGTGTTTGGAAAGGAAGTTGATTGCCAGATACAGAAAGGTCTGGGTACTAACACCCTGTGACAAGCCGGAATCAGAGGAAGAGAGACAATGGAGCCCTATGATGAGTGGGGTCCCTGACTCCTTTGGGAACCAAGGAGTCACCAAGTGTACTCTGCAGTGAGGATTCATTTTGGTGCTCTAAGGGTTCCCATGGCAAAACTATTCCAGCTCTGCCCTCAATGGTCCCATATGGAGTAGCATCATAAGAAAACGCAACACCCAGGATTGGGCTACCAGAAGTCACTGGCAGGCATCATGCAGTGCAGATGAGGATGCTTAAGCTTTTACTGATGTCCAGTTCATGTTCTAGATAATCAGACAGGCCTACTTGATCTCATGATATATTTTAATATGCTATTATATACATATACAATATAACAAGGTAATTCACATCATGGTGAGATTATCTGAACTGATGATTTGAACTCTGATTGGTATTTATGGCAGATGACATCATGTGGCTGACTGATCAACACCATTTTCTTGCCAACACAGCATATGCCTGAAGACACATCTCCACTGGCCACTTAATATTACCTGTGGATTGAAGCAATATACTTTCCTTTTTATGACAGTTGCAGGATTCAACCACTGCCATTGGCAAGATAGGAATTTTCCCAAACATACACAGCCCGCATGTGACACAGCTCACATGGCTAAATTCAGGAAGGTTCTGAAGAGCTGCTGTCCCTTCACTGATGGTGCTAATGGATTGCCGACAGATGGTCCAAGCAATCCTATCTGCGAGGAGACATGGCCACCAATTGTTAATTGAAATCACTGTTCAGAAGACCACTAGCCTTCCTGTACACATGCCCATGCAGCACTGCCAACAAGTCTCATACCTTTAGGAGGCTCCTCCTACCTACCTTCTGGGCACATTCTGTTCCAAGGCTCTCTTGGCAGCTGCTTGGCATCAATGCATCAATATTGTTCCAGTTCTTACTCTTTCCCCTTCCACTCAGAACTTTAACGTATTTAATATTTCATCATGCATTTTCATAGCTAGCCTCTTATTCACATTAATAATTAAGCAACCAGATTTCTTGAAAATACCAGGGAGTGCATGGCGGTTTATGCAGTGACTTCTGTTTCATTAAAGGACTTTGGTTGCCCAGCCAGAATTCTTTCAACCATTTCCTTTCATACTTTTTTAAAAAAATAACAATGCTTCCTCTAGTTTTGATGGCTAAGCACTATTCTCTTCCCACTTTGGTAAGCCAGAGTTGTTTTAATAATGCTAGTTACTGAGTGCTACAGAACAGTGAATACTGTGGAAATGGGTCTACTGTATGCAACCTACAGGAGATTATCTGTGTTTTAGAGGTAATGTCTCAGGCCAAGAAAGGGTGCCAGGTGGTTCTGAGTCAATGAGGCATCTATCAAAGCTGTTAATAATGTATTAAACCTGGGCTATTCATTTAATTTGTGAATTAAACATGCCAAAGCAATTGGAAATTTGAAAGCATCAAAAGTAAAAACATACATAAAAATAATTTCAGTCCAAGATAGATCCAGACTGGGATAAAGTTATCCACCTAAAAGACATTGAAAAAAGGAAGGCCTTCAGTAGGTGCTGGGGAAAAAAAGAGTGATAGCGATAGCTCCTGTCTAATATGAAGGGCTTTCCGAAAGGTAGGTTCCACCACATGAAAGGCCAGATTCTTACATCCCATGGAATAGACCTCCTGATAAGCTGGTCCTGATGATCTTCCAAAGGCTTTCTCCTAAGGAGTGCAATGATCAGTTGATTATACAGGGGATGATCTGATCTGAAATATCATCAATAGAATATTTATCAGTTGTCCATAAAATTAGCAGGACTCGGTTTATTGGATTATCTAGTTTAATGCTGCTCTATTGAGTTAAACAGCATTTTAGTTATCTTTCACAGCAATCACAGGGAATCCTTAGCTCCTTCAATCCAATGGAAATATTTTCTGCCCAAGAATGATCAAGAACTTTTCTGCAGTGACCAAATATTATCCTTATGTCCATCATTTAGTAGTAAAAGGAACTATTTAGCCACAAAAGGATGGAAAGGAGGATGAGTCTGAATAGTCGGGCAAAGGCCTGGCCAAGGGGGAGGCGGTCATCCTCTTATATACCTGCTGGGATTGATAAAGGCATCTGACCCTCACCTGAATCTTATAACTCTCCTGACAGGTGATTTGGTCTGCAGCCACAGTGTTGAAATAAAGGATGAGATTGCCCACCAGATACCAGGCACTCTACTATTCAAATTAGGCCCCAGTGTTTTTGTTACAATCCTCTTCTCAATTAAGTAATCAATTTTTATCTAGAATTTTAATTCTCAAAACTTTCTTATTTGTTAATTCGAGCAAGTAAACTACTGCTCTCATTTTATTACAAACAATATTTCTACCTGCAACACACTTGAGCAAACCTGCTCCTCTTCCTTTCACAGATATTTTGTTGCCATTTGCAACAGTAGCTGCCTCTGATTAGTTATCATTTAACTCTTTGGGGAAATAATTAGCATCACACGTCATGCACATGGAAGTTGCTGAACCAATTAACCAATTAGAAGGACTACTGTTAATAGCACCAGTTTTCCTATAACTTGATATTGCTGGACAGTTTTGATGAACTGCAAAAGCATTTTCAGTTTGCTTTCTGTTGCCACCCAGGAACTTTTCTTTATTAGTGCCACTTTGTTTTGTATGATTCCTTGCAAATGAAGGAAAATATAATAATAATAATGTTGGTAATATAATTTTGGTTACTGAGAACAAACAAGATTGTACAAAAACAAGATTGGGCGCAGGCCTGGCCAGGACATAGGCGTCCTGATTGTGACAAAGGTGACCTGTGTGCTTGCTTGCTTGATTAACAGCTGTTGGGAACTTCAATGTCCCTGCTCTCCCTTCTTATGGTCTTTGTACTGGACCTGGAGACTCCAATAGAGAGCATTCCATGTCAAGAAGGAGGGCAAGTGGGCACCCTATCAAATGACAGGGCAGGAGCTACACGGAGCAGTGCCTTTTCACTGGTGGTGCCCATTGTATGCCTTGCTCTTCCCAGACCTGCTCACTTTTGGCCTGAATTTTGGAGCTTTATCATTTAGGAAGACTTTGGAAGAACTGGTTGACAAGTCATATCAGTTGCTGACGTATGAGCGGATTTTATTTGCTGCTATTCTGGGCTTCTGGTGCACCAGGATTTACAACAGCGTAATAGAGTTGGCCAGGATGCCAGAAGGGATACAATTTATGAGCTTTCTCCATTATCTGCACATCAGGGGGTGTTCAGTCAGCAGTGCAAAGGCTGAGCTGAAGCGTTCCCTGCTGGTTACCTGCTTTCAGCAATAGGGGTCACTGTTTGGTAGTACCCAATTGGTTAGCTGTCAGATTCTAGAGCTCCCTATTGGTGGCTCTTAGGTAATTCACAAAATACAGAGTCCATTCATAAAACACAGTGTTCATTCATAAAGCTGTAACATAAATCTCCATTGGTACATATTGGGTGCATATTTCAGTGGTTGAACGTGGAGGTTTATGGCCATGCTGTAGTGTAGTGCTTATGCAACTATGAATAAAAGGTGGCTGGGCTCATTGTCTCAGGGTTTGGGGGGGGGGAAGAGGTGACAAAACTGATTTCCAATAGGTGCCCCACCTTTATTTCCATAACAAGTCATTGAGTCTGTACTCTGAATAGTGACACCAGGGACCTAGAAGGGGCAGGGCTTGTCAGTCCAACCCCTGCACAGTCTCATCAGGGCTGACCTTAAGGCAATTGGAGCAATTTTGCCAAATTGGGCCCCACAGGCCGCTCCTAAGGGGCCCCCCACACCAGGGCAATCTAGATGGATTTTATTTATATCTCTAAAATTTTGCTGACTTTGGCTGTGAACTGGGGCCCTACAAAAAAATATTCAAGTTGCGCCCCACTGCTTCAAAATGGGCCCCACTGGCTAGCCCTGAGTCTAATAGTTGCTGGGCATGAGTTGCCCTGCCGTAGCATGAAGTCTTGGGTTTGCAATTTTGGGAGAGGGGAGACTGCAGCACTAGGGAATGGGCAGGCTGGTGAGGCCCCTAGTTTTAGAGGCCCTAGGCTTCAGCCTACTTAGTCTATACATAAATCCGGCACTGAACCCAGGTCTACTTCTGCACAGCAGCTGCCCAAGTGGTGGGTCAGAGTTGTGGAGCTGCTTACCTGAATGGGATGGAGCAGGGTGATGGTGATAAGGTGAGGGGCATGCAGGTGCCCTGGTGGAACCAATTCTGGGAATGTTGTAGATAGTAGAAGAGGATATATTGATTAAATATTTTCCTTCCTCACTCACGCTAGTGAGTCAGTAGCAGAGTACATTTCCCAGTATATAGCAGGAAGCTAGGTGGTAGATTCGTTAGGATCTCTTTACTTAAGCAATCCAATCTAGTTTGTTGAGATTGGGTTTGTTCTTGGTAAATCCCTTTTGTTCCCTCTTAAAAAGAATATAGACACAACAGTATTCTTTAAAAGTAATGATAAGAAGTTTACTTACATTCAGTTCATAGAAGGTTCCCTGAAGGCAGGCTTTAGTTTGTAGTTACAGAAAAGAGTTTGAGTTCATCCCATATGGGGACTGAGCCTATGTGCTGCTGGCTGAGAGCCAGCAGACAGCAAAATACATCAAGGGAACAGCATCAAGAGTTGCTATGTGACTGCCCCTTTTATGGGGTCTCCCAGGGTCACGCCTATCTACCTGGTCACACACAGGGGGAGAATGCTCCAGACAGGTGTGATAGGAAGTTCTCCGGCCTGGAGCTACATTCCCTGTGTGTCCAATCTGGGCAAATAGGAAATGTTGTACTTGACTGCTTATGTTACATCCCACATGGATTTGGTGTTCCCACTGGTGCACTCGTGTAGCCCCACCCTTGCTGGCACCCTGCTTGGTCTAGGTAATCAGCAGTGCTGCTGGTATCAGGAGAGAGGCTCCGCCCTCACTAGATCTGTAACTACTCCATGCAAGTAAGCACAACTGAGGTTAGTGAGGTCCACTCCTAGATAAGCATTGAAAGGATTGCACCCCCAAAGTTTGCAATCCTGCACATATTTACTCAGAAATAAGTTCCACTAAGTAAACCTGTATAGGACTGGGCTGCATGAAACCATTAATTTATCCACACTCTGTTCCAGTTTGACATTAACCCATAAGATGTAACATCTTTGCAACCAAACATTTTGGTTATCATATACATGTTTCTCTGCAATCGGGCATACATATATGCCTTAGTATTAGTATTAGTATTATTATTTTGCATTGGTTATCACAGGTTTTTCTGAGAGAGGATGTGCTACAGGAGCATCTTCCCAAACTTTTTACAATTCATTTTTATTCTGCTAAAAATAATTACATTAGCATAGATGATCTATACCCCTAAATATGCATGAATGGTGGTGGGGTGGGGGGGGGAGAGATAAAAACGCAGCTGCAAGTGGAAAGGCTGGTTGAGTTGGAAGGCTGGGTGAGTGCGAGTTCATCAGAAAGTCATTATTAAAATTAAAATCCTTCCATGGCAAACTTCAGCTCAACATTAAAAGTGAGATTTTCATTATCCCGCTGAATATTTTAAACTCTTCCGATGCAGGAGCCAAAGAAATAAATCAGCGCCATTGCGCTGAAGTATGTGTTGGCACATAATGATTATTATTATTTATTACAGAAAGGGGAAAGAATCTTGCATAGTTTATCTTGATGGGCCAAATCGCCAGCATGCAAAATCCCCACAACCTGCAGTGAGCAGCAGATATTATGACAGCTCAAGAAAAGTGCTGCATTTTACCCGCTCCATTCATTTTCCTGCTAAGGGCAATTCAGCCAAAGCCTTATGATTAAGTTATACAAGTGCTCACATGAGACCTGCTCACAGAAAGCATACCAGGCGTGGTGAGCCAGGTTTCATTGAAGAAATCGATCTACACTGCTCACTATTGTTGGAAGGACTTAATTTGAACTCACCAGGGTTTCACTCTGGAACATCCCATTACCTCCAAGAGCAAATGCCCAAAACATGTGAAGGATTTCAGAAGGACTTCTGTGTATGTACAGACTGCCTTGCCCTTACAATTGAGCAACTGCATCAGGCTTTTTATGCATGCTTGGATTTGTCAGCAAAACCTTGTAGATTGTAGAGTGTGGGGTGGTGAGCATTGGTCTGGGGTATACAGTCCTGGTCTAGATGGACAAATGGTCTGGCTCAATATAAGGAAGCTTCATTTTTTAAAAAGCATCACTAGAGCCAGGCCTGAATGCTGGTAACTTTCATAGCAAACTATCAGTTTGCTATCATGCTAGGAATAAGATTTGTGGCAATTCATGCTCCTAAAACTAGGATTCAATGTCCCTCACCCAGTAGTGAACAGCATGGTGGGAGTCTCCCATTTGCCTGACCTCTGGTTGGTTGCATCACTGCTGCTTCCCGGGAGCTAGAGGGGAGAGGCAGCAAGGTCAGCACAGTTCAAACACACTGGCAGGAACAGTTTGGCTCTGTCTGTGCATCTGCACTGTGCTGACCTAGCCATCTCCACTCTCCCTTTTCCTTTCCAGGGTCAGGTAAGTGGCAGTGCCCAACATGCCATTATTTAATAATAATAATTCTTGTTTTTATTTTTATTATGTATTTTGTGTTCTTATATTGTGGTTTTATGTTGTGAACAGCCCTGAGACCTGCAGGTATAGGGTGGCATACAAATTTAATAAATCAATCATCATCATCATCTGTCACTGCCCTCACCTTCAGTAGCCCCCTCTGTCCAGCAGTCTCCTTCAGTTATGCTTCCTCACCCCATCGCTGAGCAGCTTCCTTATGAATCTGACCTATTGATAATTAGTTTTCAACCGTGGGGGTTAAACACCCTCTTTGGGGGGCACTAATCCCTGCCATGAATGTAATATCTCTGGCAGCTCTAACTGTGAGAACTGACTTGGCTGAAAAGCAAGGTTGAGCTAATGAGAAGAGGAAGAGGAGGAGGAGGAGGAGGAGGAGGAGGAGGAGTTTGGATTTGATATCCTGCTCTATCACTACCCGAAGGAGTCTCAAAGCGGCTAACATTCTCCTTTCCCTTCCTCACCCACAACAAACACTCTGTGAGGTGGATGGGGCTGAGAGACTTCAGAGAAGTGTGACTAGCCCAAGGTCATCCAGCAGCTGCATGTGGAGGAGCGGAGACGCGAACCCGGTTCACCAGATTATGAGTCTACCACTCTTAACCACTACACCACACTGGCTCTCCAGAGAAGTAATGTGAGAGTTAAGAACCTGCTGAATCAGGTCAATGGTCCATCGAATTCAGCATCCTGTTCTCGCAGTGGCAAGCCAGACACCTGTGGAAACCCAAAAGCAGGAATCAAGCACAGGGACACTCTCTTCTCCTGTGGCTTCCAGCAACTGGAATTCAGAAGCACTGCTGCCTCTGACCTTGGAGACAGAGCATAGCCATCATGGTTGGTAGCCGCTGATAGCCTTCACCTCCACGAATTTGCCCAACCCTCTTTTAGAGTCATCTACGTTGGTGGCCATCAATTGCCTCCCGTGGGAGTGAGTTTCATAGTTTAACTATGCACTTCTTTTTACCTGTCCTGAATCTTCCAACATTCAGCTACATTGGAAGTCTAGGAGTTCTATGAGAAAGAGAAAAAAACTTTTCTCTATCCACTTCTCCATGCCATACATAATTCTATAACCTTCTGTCATGTCACCTTGAACTCTTACATTCTCTAAACTAATCTGTGCCATTTGATCTGTGATGGTCCATTCACACATGTCACCTCCTGACGCAAGGATGGGGAAACTGTGTCCCTTCAGATGCTGCTGGACAGGGCAGATGGGAGTAGCAACCAAACATATTTGAATCTTAGAATTGTAGAGTTGGAAGGGACCATGAGGGCCATCTAGTTCAACCGCCTGCAATGCAGGAATATTTTGCCCAATGTGGGGCTCAAACTCATGACCTTGAGATTAAGAGTCTCATGCTCTACTGACCGAGCTATCCTGGAATGACCATATGTTCCCCATCCTTGCCTTGATAGATGCTGCAGCCATCAGCTAATGGAGATGCATGTATGTGAACCAGCTCAGTGTGTTTCCAGTTATTGAAGCCACTTCCAGCTTTGGAATTTTTCAAAACCATTAATCAACCACAAAACCTTAGGTGCTCTCCCCCACCTTTCCTGAGGAAACAAAGGACAGATGCAAGGCCAACTACCAACATTTAAAGTGACTATAAAAGTTTGGGTAATTACTTTCTTTCCATGCCCTCCTCACTCCAGCATGAACATAACTAACTTGGCCTTGCCTGACCTTGGAGCAACTCCAGCTTTTACTGCATGCTCCAGAATACATTTGAGAGTGTTGAAGTCTATGAAATGCAGGACCACTGAGCCTTAAGAGTAACAGGAGAGAGAGGGAGAGAACCCACCAGCAACCCAACCTTAGCTAGGAATGGCTGAACATCATATAAATAGCAGTAAAACTGTTAAATCTATTTGCATTTCACACCCAATAATTTCAGAGTCCACCTCAGAGAGCACTGCTTGAAAGTCAGCACTTTTAATTGTCCAGTAAATTTCTTTTCAGACAGCTGCTTCATAAACTGCCATTCCCGTGCACTCTGAGAAAAAACAGAGATCTGATTTATCTCTGTATGGAGACCGAAATGGCTATTTGTGTGTCATGGCTTCCCTGGTCTGTTTCACTCAAATGAAAAGGCAAAGCTCCCTTGGATGCAAATCTGTAACCTGCTCATGGGCAAATGTTCTGGTGTACAGTGGTACCTCAGGTTAAGTACTTAATTGGTTCCGGAGGTCCGTTCTTAACCTGAAACTGTTCTTAACCTGAAGCACCACTTTAGCTAATGGGGCCTCCTGCTGCTGCTGCATCACTGGAGCACAATTTCTGTTCTCATCCTGAAGCAAAGTTCTTAACCTGAGGTACTATTTCTGAGTTAACGGAATCTGTAACCTGAAGCGTCTGTAAACCTGAAGCGTATGTAACCCGAGATACCACTGTATTGGGAAGAAGCGCCAGCCAACAAATTGCAGACACATTTCCCCACTCACAGGCACACACGGCTCCCAGTGCCCATGTCTTCTCCATCCTCTTATTTTGGCATAAACTGTTTAATGCTGGCTCTTGGACACCTAGCTGCATAATTTCTTGTATAATTAGAACTTGGGGAAAATAATCTAATTTGTGTCATATCTGTTTAGCCTTCCTCTGTTCCTTGGAGGTCTGATAGAGGGACAGGGGAGGTGTTTGTTGCAACAACAAGAAAAAAATGTCTTGCTGTAAAATTTTATGGGATTTCTACAACAGTCAGGGGCTGCTAAATGTCCACATGGAGTTAGACAAAGGCCAACAGTCTACATAGATTCCCTGCCCCCAAATGAAAGCCCACCTAGCAAGCTTGGTTTCATTTGCATATCATATTGGAAATATCCCAAATTTCAATGGAGTTGGGGTCTGCTACTGTCATTTTGTTTTCTTTCCTTCCCATCTGCCCCCCCCCATGTATTTCACTATTGTTAAATCCAGGGTATTTGTAGACTTGTCTTAGACAGCTCTAATCAGAAAAAATCCTACAGAATTTCAGAATGCATCCTTAAACTTGTTGCCTTAAAGCAGGGGTATGGAATCATATAATTTTTCCCTCATCCACCACAGGGAAAATTTGACAGATGGGGGTCCCACTCACCTGTCAATCACCCTTTGTCTGGTCTTGTGGAACTGTTGTGAAGCACTTTGCAATATGCCTTACAAAACCCAACACTCTGGTTCGAATATTGTGCAATCTGAGCTGATTTGTGTGCCGTGGCACCATTTCAGGTTTCAGTAAGAGATGTGAAGTTATTTCAGAGCGCTGGAGTGGGCAGAGGAATGCCATCACACTGGCCTTAGCTATATGCAAGGTTAAATGACCATAAATAAATAAGCATGGCATATTTCACGATAATTTGTTGTGTGGTGACTTCTTCTACCAAGCAATCGCACATAGACTGAAAGGGGATGTGGAGAATGGAACTGGACTTTTCATATATACACATATCCCACTTTGATTTCTGCTTAGAATGGAAATCATTCATTAGGTGTACATTCACATAACCAGCCAATGATTTCCATTGATTCCTATGGGGAAATTTCTAATGTGTTCCTGATCATTGAATTGTGACCCCCCCCCTCAAGCCAGGAATACCCAGAAAGAAATGCTTTCTGATTTGTCTAATCATTTCCCCTTCCTTCCTTCTTCCCTCTGTTCCTTAGCCAACCAGCAAAAAGCAAACAAGGAAGTAAAAATTGCTATCCGTTTGGATATCTGAACATGTGGCATGTATAGTGAGGTTTGGTTATTCATTCCTCATGTTTGGATAAGTGAATTTTCACATAGTGAATGTTTGTAAAGTGGGACCTGCATGTATATGGTTACCAACTTTTAAAAAATCTGTCAGTAAAACTACCTATGTTCTTAAAAGAAACTGGGATGGGGAAGAGCTAGAGGGGCCAGTAGTTTGACTTTGTATATGCAGCTTCCCAAGTTTACAGAAGATATAGTACTGGTATAGGAAAGAATTGCTGTGTGGACTTCATCCCTGTGGACCATGACTTCTCAAGTGATTGAGTGGCATGTGAAGGTGCTGCCAACATAATCTGATAAGGGACCAAAGGTGTAGTACTGTGGTAGCTCTTAGCAAGCCCCTGTTCAAATCGCTAACCATCGCAAAACAACAACAACAAAAACCCTATGGTTACGTGGAACATGCTCAAGAAACACACAAAACGTAACCGGCTGTACTTTTGAATAAATAAGGTATACTATTCATTGTATCAATTTGTAGATTTCAACAGAAGTCTCATAAAGTTCAACGAAAAAAGCAGAAGGCCCAGTGGATCAGTTCATTCTCTAGTCAGTTCATGCATAAGGCCCATACATGTATAAGTATCTATTCCACCTGTCTGTTCAAAGAGTCCAATAATCCACATGAAGGGTTGTTACAGTTCCACAGAATCTTTTCACAGAGTCTCAGACAAGGATTTCAGGAATATTAGCCTTGTTTCACCATCCTAGGCTTCATCAGTAGAACAGGCTTATATTTTAATCATATCATACAGGATAGTGGAACTTATAGCATAATAGTGGAATAGATACTTATACATTGTAATGGGATAAGGGGTTGCTTGTGCGTAAGCGCTAAAACGCTCCCAGTTTTGTAGTCAGTTTTTAAACTCTCCCTAACCGCACAGCCATAAGTGCGTGGCTGCCTTAATCACTGGCAGAATCCGTCAGTGGGCGTTTCCTGAATTTCTTCCAACATAAAAGTTCCTTGACAGAAAGTCTCCTCCTTGATTCCCTGCGTGACAGCTTTCTGCGCAGAGTGGGCGTTCCAAGGGGAGGTCCTGAGCTCTCACCACTGGCCTCGCTTGAAGCGTCTCTGAGCCTAACCTCCGACGCTGTCTCCTCCTCCCCTCCTTCTTCAGCGGAAACTCTCCCTTTCCCCCTGCTGGTTCCTTCCTCAGCATCTGAGGGTCTCCCAGCATCCGAGAGCCTCTCCACCCCCCTGAGCTCCGATGGCAGTTCCCTGACATACATGTATGGACTTTAGGCATGAACTGACTAGAGAATGAACTGATCCACTGGATCTTCTGCTTTTTTCATTGAACTTTATGAGACTTCTGTTGAAATCTACAAATTGATACAATGAATAGTATACCTTATTAATTCAAACGTACAGCTGGTTACGCTTTGTGTGTTTATCAAATCACTAACCAGGCACACATTCTGCGACAGTGGGAAACTTCATGTAAGTGAAGTGCTCTTGATAAATTTGCATCTGCCCCTGAACCTAAATATGTGGAGAAGATTCAGTACAAGATTAACATACCTACTTAGCATATCCCCAAGAAGGTATTTGCAATGAGTAATATTTCCAGCACTTTACACGGGTTGTGGAGCAAATGAATGCAGACGTGTTGCAAATGTAGGACTTTGGGGGCCGGTGTCCAGAGCCCCTCTTAGCAGAATGACCAAGAGGGCTCCCAAATGCAGCGGGACTGACTCACCACATTTTGAAGCCGGTGAAGTAATATTACCACCTAAAATGAAACTTCCCAAAGGCCCATCAAGCCTGCACCATTGAATGAATGTACAAACTTTTAGTTGCTATCGAATCTTCCTGGAGCCTCTGCTCATGCGCTTGTGCATGTGCACCTGCCCCACCACAGCGATTGTGCTTGCTGTTCCTAAATCTCTTTTCCCTTTGTAAAAATGCTGCCACTCTGTCAAAGTGTAACAACTTGCATCCCCATTTGCAAGTAGCAGTAAGATTATGCAGCATGTGTCAGTTCAGAATATAATATTAATGTAACAGGGAATAATATGTTAAAAGCCAATTTGCTACAATATATGACAAACTCCCTCTTTCCCCTTTTATAGTGATTTTTTTATTTATTTTATTTTTAAAAACTGGATAAGAAATCAAGGCCAGGAGTACTTTTCAGCAATAATGGCCCTGTCGGCCGAGTGATAGATATCACTTTACTGATGGGAAAAAGACATGAATCAAACCCTTCTGGCAACCCAACTGCCTAATTGTGCCAGGAGAGTTCATCAAGGCCACTGCAGTGGCTCTAAGTCCAAGGTTTGAGAGAAATATGTCAGTGGTGGCTGTCAAGAATCAAAGCAATGGAGGATCCTCTATGCCAAATACCTTGGAGGAAGAATGGCATATTAAGAGGGGAGGTGCTTTTATAAAGGAAAGGGAGGCAGGAGGTGAACGAATCCATAAGAGCTCTCATTACAGCTTCGATAATATTGATTTTGTCGTTAATAGCATCGAGGAACCTTAAGTGAAATTCAAGTGTCAGTGCCAAGTGGATTACTCCTGCAATAAATGGCAGATTGGGCAAGTGTGAGAGCATTGGTGTTAAGGCACAGAAAGGGACCACTGGAGAGACAGAGGGCTATTATCTAGGCCACATTGGCCATGGGGGTCAGCATCCTGGTGACAAGTCCTCCCCACCGCAACTGTAGAGCTAAGTAGAACTCAACGCATCTGTCCTGTCAGCTTTCCTACCTGTTTCCTAAGCCATTGGCTGGTACAGTTCAATATATTGTGGGTAGAAGTCACATGGTAAGTGAACCTGAAGCAAAATGTTGATTTGGAGCAACCAATATTCGGTTGTTCAAACATCCCTGCGTATGGCAAGCAAGGCAAGCAAGATGCATTGTCAGACCTCAAGGATACAATCAAAACCCAAACAGTCAAGGATGCAGGGTCAATGAGCGGTATGGCTTATGGAGAAGGAGTGTGGCCTGGAGAGAATCCAAAGGCTAAGTAGTGAGGCAGGAAGAGTGAAGGGTGTTTGATACATTATGAGTATGAGTAGGCACACACAGGTACATCCACAGTGCTCTTTAATTTTAAATTTCAAATTTCAGTTAAGGATGTTTTAATGGCCCGGTGGATTTGTTAATGTATTTTTAAATTATGTGTTGATTTTATTCTTGCAAACTGCTTATAAGTGGTATATTGATAGATTAATTAATTAATCAAGTAATAATAGCAATGATAATGTGACACTATACTGTTAGCTGCTCTGTACTCCTGTTGGGAGGAAGGGCCATATGTAAGTGTGAGAGAATAAATTTCCCATTCAGGAAGGAATGCTAAGCTCTTTGTTTTATTTTCTATATTCAAAAACATCATCAAGTAATTTTTGAAAAATAGCTGTTCCATATGTATTATTTTGCTAATCAATTATTATTGACTGCTGCTCATTCACCTTATCATCCAGTCTTCCAGTCGTTGACAGAATGCTTGTGTTGAAATTTGAGCAGCCAGTTTTGGGGTTAATGTGCCGTGGTGGGTGAAAGGGAAGTAGCAAAACTTTGCTATTGAATTACAAAATAAACGTGCATTGTGTCTAATATCACAAGGAGTGCCTATTTCAATTTTGGCATTCATTGAAGCAAACAAACATACATAGTTAGTTTGCAGACTTGAGTAGCTAGTGTTTCAGCTTGTTTAAATCGCCACACTCTCTTTTTAAATTGTTTATTACATTACACTGCAACAATGGGTTCAGTGGGCCAGGTTTGCAGTTTAATTGAACAACCCTATGCAATTTAACTCAAAATTTAAACCCAGTGTGCACTGTATTGCAACCATTGATTGTGCACTCACTGCCTTTCCCATGCTAGGTTTTTAATCCATATTCACACAACTTTGTCCAAAATGCATATATATCCTGTACTGTGTGGTGGAATACTACTGTTTGATACACTGTTACTCAAACCAGCTTCATACCAATTGGAGTCCTTCAAACATTCCTAACTTGTCTCCAGGCAAGGCATGAGCTCCTTTGCATTAGGTAAAGACATGCCTGCCTCATCATCGCCCCAGTGTGTATAAACAGAATCTAACACTAATGAAGCCATGTTGATGTGAACAGTGTGTTTGGGAGCACTGTGAAACACACTGGTAAAAACAACTGCACTGAGCTCTTAGGCAGTAATGTGAGCACACCCTTAGTCTGCCAAGTCCACCTTCTTTCCACACTTGTATGCCACTTCTACTCCAAATTCCTGATTAAGAAAACCTTCCACTTTTCTCCTGCGAGCTCATTCATGTGGATGTGTTGACTCATGCAAAGGTAGAACTTTTCCAGGATGTGCTTCCCTGAGCAAATTTCTGCTTTCCAAACTAATAAGCTACTCTTACTCCCACTACTACTTGTTTGATTATTTGCTGCAGCTGAGAAGGAAGTGTCCCAGGCTGTAAACATGCAGGGACTGAAATTATAAAGTTCTGATCCCAGAAGGATCACATTTCTTCCATGAATTTTACCCAGGTGGTTTGTTCCTTGCCCTGGTAACTTGATCCTATTCAACTGCTACCCCCAAAATCAAGATGATGCCTATTTCTGCCACATGAAAAAGCCAAAGCCACTTTAATCCCATTAAAAATCCAACATGTACATTACCTGTTAAGGCTGCAGTTCCAGTATTGCTACTGAGTTGATATGTACAGAATCGTGCTCTTAAACACTCATTGCTCTGTGTGGGCCAACAAAAGTAAATCTAAAAAAAGCTCTTGTTTCACCCCATTTCACTGTTTACATCTAGTAGAGTACTGTTAGAAGCCATGATGGCTTATGCCCATTTGGACTGGCAAAGTAAAAGGAAGGGAGGCCAATAACTGGCCGATGGCAGATGGCACCAATGGATTCTAGTTTCATCCTTATTGTCTTGATGAGTTCTGCTTGTGAGTTGAGGCCCCGCTCCCCACTTTGTGATGAAATAAGACACATGGACACAAGCATTTTAGGTTAATGGGCTAAAAAAGGCCACAATTTTATTGGTTACAGAATGTGAGTGGTATTGGCTTAGGCACTGGATCCGAGCGGACTATACTTGACTCCTGCCTGCTCTGCAGGGAGTCACACAAGGGTTAACAACCTGTAAGGGGAGCTTGTTGATGCAAATCAACTGGAAGCTTTCCCCTAGAGTCACAGGAGGGTTGTGCCATGGCCCTAGCCACCACCTGGGCATCGGACAGGACCCATGACTGCCAGGTTCCTTTAATGGAATACCCTTCAAGGGGAGGGGTAGGTGATGGCCACAACCTCCCCTTCAACACACAACACATTTTCCAATGCCTAACTACCAAAGTTGTGATGATTTGCTATGAGGCAGGCGAAAAACCAAGTAAGGCAGTCAGGTGGAGGCTGGCTGAGGGCAGACTGAGATTGGAGGGACAGTACCCCATTTGTCTGAATGGACCAACCTCTGCTGGTTAGAAGATGCAAAATAAAAAATGGTTCCCGATCCTCGTGAACATGAAAAAGAGAAGGAGTAGGGTTGACATGTCATACCACCAGAACCATTTTTGTTTCTGGTGGGAAATGCAAAATGGAGGAAAGGGCCACTGCCTGTGGGAATCCGATTGACATCTGGTTGGCCACTGAGAGAACAGAACAAGACTTTGGCCTGATACAGCAGGGCTCTACTTATCTTCTTATGCACAGACATTGGCGTCCTCCTTTGCTTATCAACTCCAATGTGACAGAATGCCACTAACATGTCCCTTCTGTCTCCCAATGTTAATGCTGGTGTTGGGTCTCTGGTTCAGTCTTCACCCAACCTGCCCACCTCTCAATGTTGCTGGACTACAGCTCTCATAATCCTTATCACTGGGTCATGGTGGTGGGAGTCCAGAAACATCTGTAGGGTGCCAGATTGGGTAAAGCTGTTCCAGGTGTTCAAAGCCTTCATCATATGCCTTTAAAAGCAGAGAACTCTAATTTACCCCCCTCTCTCTGATGTTGGGTAAGATGGAGGGCACAAGGAGAAAGGGACAACAGAGGTTGAGATGGTTGGACAGTGTTATAAAAGCGACCAACATGAATTTGACAAAACTCTGGGAAGCAGTGGAAGACAGGAGTGCCTGGCGTGCTCTGGTTCATGGGGTCATGAAGAGTCGGACACGACTAATCGACTAAACAACAACAAAGAAAGAAAAGCAGATGTAATCACATAAATGTTCTCTTCTTCCACTCTACCCCCATCACTCTAAATCTAAATCCAGTGATTTTACTTTTCACAAACGTTTGAGCCTTCCAAAGCATGAACCAAATAGCTACCACCGTTCCCACTTTAATCAACAAGACGTCTCCTCCTGCCCCGGCTTCTTGAGCCACAGCTCCCCCGCAAAAAGAAACAGACAACAGATTTCAATTTAGCTTTGAGCGAGGGACGCTCAATTGGGTTATTAAATTTCACACCCTAATTGACACGCCTGCTGTAAAATATAAATCCCACAAACACAATTTATACTAATGACACCAGGGCAAAGCCCTTATGCCTCCATCTCTTACCTACCCCCGCTTGGGTCCGCGGGGAGCTCAGCTTTAATTGTACCTTCATGGTGTAAGCTGTTTATAGGGGTGAGAGGTTAAAGAGAGGGAAGAAAGAAACAGGGAAGGTTTGATGGGCAGTTTTCTCTTTGGATCCAAAACATAGATGAGTTTGTCTCTCTCTGTGTGTGTGCAAATGCACTCTTCTCTCTCTCTCTCTTTCTGGGTGTTTGCTCCATTCGCTCTCTAATGCAATTATAGAAAATGGACGTCTGTGTGCACACATCCCTAGACACATCAAACTTCTAGTTAATAAGGCTTAATGGAAACAGATTAACCATAGCTTGGTCTCCAGGCACACGTTAAGCACTGATGTTCTGCAGATAGATTTCTGTGGGCTGATTTGGATATCTCCATTGTGCAATGACAGACAGGCCACTGCAAGCTGGCATTTGGATCATTTTTCTCTTCTCTAACCTCATATATGCGATGGCACACTTAATGAATTGTTTCCTCCTTAGCTCTGTTCATACACCACATTGGACACATGTACAACCGGTATATAGTTCATACAAGTTTGAACCCATTACAATAATGACATCTCCATAAAAACAGATAAACCATTGCAGTTATTAAAAACTAGTAAAACTGTTACAAATTCAGCAAAAGGGGAGGGGGTCCCACAAAACAAAATAGCTTCATTGTCCAAGATCAGGGTACAGAGGTGTATTTTCAGCATAGAGCAAAAGTTATACAATGGAGGTGCTAGATGCACTTTTGTGGGGAGAGAGTTCAACAATTTATAGGCTGACACAGAGAATGTCCTCTCCAAGGACACCATTCCTTGCGCTTCTGAGTGTGGTGTAACTACCAAGAGAGCCCCTTCTGCAGATCTGAACAACTGTTTAGATCTTTAAACACCAATGTGAGCATCTTGATTTGGAACCAGAATCAACTTGGCAGCTCGTGCAGCTATTTTAAAACAAGAGCTATCGAGCTCTAAAGGGATTGTATTTTTCTTCTTCTTGATTTTACTGTTTTATCTTTTGTAAACCATCTTGAGGTTGTTGTTTTTTACAATCAAGTACAAATCTTGTGAAACAAACAAACAAAAAAACCAAACCCTGGCCAGTAATGTGGTAACTGCATTTTGGACCAGTTTGGAGTTTTCTGGATTGCCTTCAAGGGAAGTCCCATTGCACATTGCAATAACCCAATCTGAAGGTTACCAGAGCATGGGCTGGTATAACTAGCCAGAGCTGGAAATAGCTATGCCTAACCACAGAGGCTGCTTCAGCCTCCACTGATAGTGTTGGATTCTGAAGCACCCCCACAATATAGGTCTGTTCCTGCCAAGCATGTGGAACCCTATCCAGAACAGGTCATTGCCCCACCTCCCAGATTTGAGAACTTGGCATATCTACCTTTTCAGGATTCAGCTGCAATGTATTGGCCCACATGCAGCCCATCACCATGTCCAAGCAGGGGTCTCCTGATTCAGACTGAACAGAAAGATGGGTGCGCCTGCATTTGGTCCATCTAATTGTGTATACGGACACTGAGGTCTAGCTCCGAGGGCCTTCTGGCGGTTCTCTTGCTGCGAGAAGTGAGGTTACAGGGAACCAGGCAGAGGGCCTTCTCGGTAGTGGCACTTGCCCTGTGGAATGCCCTCCCATCAGATGTCAAGGAAATAAGCAACTATCTTACTTTTAGAAGGCAGCCCTGTTTAGGGAAGTTTTTAATGTTTAATGCTATATCATCTTTTTAATATTTGGTTGGAAACCGCCCAGAGTGGCTGGGAGAACCCAGCCAGATGGGCGGGGTATTATTATTATTATTATTATTATTATTATTATTATTATTATTATTATTATTATTTGCCTGGTGGAACTCCATTTAATTTCAAAGCAGTCATATGGTAGGTGATGTCTGGCTCCGTTGTTGCACAGTGCTTCAACTGGCTCACCTGGTTGTAAACAGCTCCCCCCGCCCCCGAGCATGTAAAGGAGGGGCAGAGGAGAGGGAGAGCAGTGATAGCATTTTTTCTGTGTGAACAGGATCAAGGATTCAGATCCAAAGCTTTAACTGGCTGATTTAGGTCCATCTGTTTGGGAGCAAAACTGCAGTGTGTATTTTTAGCAGCTACTGGGTGGAAAGGAAAGAAAGTTTGCCCTGTGCACATATGTAAGAAATATCAGTAGCACAATCTGTGGGACTGAGCTTTTCTGAGTCTTTGAGCGAAAACAATCAAACTTGAGAAAAGTTGAAAAACTGCTGTCCTGGGAGACTGTTCTGAATAATGAATGGCAGAAACTTAACAATGCATGATCTGAGGATTTAGCTGGAGTGCCTGCTTCTCTGTGGAGCTGCTTCTAAATTATTAAAATTAATTTTTAAGAGCAGCAGATTACAGTTTATTCAGCCATGCCCATTTCCTCTGGCAGTTCATCTCAAGCACTTGCCTCTCCTGCCTGCTTTGCTTGCTAGATAAGAGAGTCTGTGGGGAAGTCACAGCACACACAGAGAAGGACAGGCTTACTAGGGGCCGCTTCACCAATTATGCAGTAGCAGACCTGGGTTTGCAACCAGGCATATAGCTGAGAGGGAGCTACAGTCAACTGTGCCTGCCTGGCAAGCATTCTGGGTTCATTCATGTTTTAACATGAATGTCTGTCGCATTCACACTTGACTCTTCTTTGGACTTCTCCCTCCACCTTTTACAAAACAAAGCCATCCCAAATGTCGGATGCACTGCTAATATTTGTTCAAGGCATTTTTATCCGCCTCAGTTAGCATGTGACTTCATGTGCACTGTAAAGCGAATATGGAATATACTTTAGAAACCTCTGGTCTCCAGCGACCCATCAAGACAGGGTGAAAACTGTGTAAGGAGTGGATGGGCCCAAATGCTTGAAAAGAACCAGTTTCCTGGTTAGGAGCAATGCATCCTGGGATATAATCCAAGATACGAAACAGCAGATCAGACCTTGTGAGGAAACGCAGCTGTGTAAACCCTCCGGCTTGGTTACTCGATAGTGTTTGTGGCATGACGACATGTTAAATATAAAGGTGTGAAAGTGGTATTAGAGAGAATAATAATGTGTCATGAAAGAAGTATCACAAGGTCACAGTGCACAAGAGAATCACATCATTGTAAAGTGAGCAGGGACCGCAGTGCCCCTTCTCATCTCAAGCCAGCCCTGCTTCATCCCAGGCTATTTTTTAATTGAAAAAAATGGATTTCATTATGCTGATTGCTCTGTTCTATTATTAAGAAGTTACAAATCTCTGCATTAGTCATTTGCAACCCGTGGGTCATGACCCTGGAGGGCTTGGGGAGGAAGGTCACCAGCAGTTCAGCAAGAGAGTGAGTGTGTCCCCAGACTCCTTGTCTGTTCCAGACCTCTGGTGGAAATTTCCTCTTTCTTCCTGAGATTCTGATCATGATGCCAGCCATGCGCCATGTCTGAGGCCATGAACCTGTAGATGCAAATGCAGCCTTGAATTTAGCTACATCCAAGTCTTTCTCTTTTGCTTTGTCTCTCTCAGCTGCTTGGCAGTAAATGGGATGGAATAAGGTGTTTGTGTCATGCACTCTGAGTGTCACCAATTTACAAACTCTTGCTCCCTTTCCATAACTGAAAATTAAGTGCTTAAGATGAAATATGAGGCCCTTAATGGCTTACACTAGAGGTAGCCAATATGGTGCCTTACGATGTAGCTGCATGCACACTGTGATTAGATGTAGCTGCATGCACACTGTGATTGGAATAAAACTGAAAAATGCAACATCGAAAAAGCCTGAGGTGACTTTTTGGGGGATTGAAAGGACACCAAAGTCATAGTGCCACAACTTAAAGGGCTCTCTCGAGGATCCCTACCTGCCTATATTTTGAGGGCTGAGAGAATACAGAGGAGGCTTCTTAGGACAATCTTAACAACTGGGCAGGCTCAAGTAATAGGAGGCAATCCTCCAGGTAGTCCATTAAACCAGCACCAGTGGTGACTGGTAGAAATTGCAGCTGGTGGGGCAGGAGGCAAAACGGGATAGGTACTGGTAGTCAGAACTAGGAGCCACAATAGTCTGAGCTAATTGGATTTGTATTTGGTACTGCAACAGAACAGTTTCCAAATCCCATTTCATAGAAAGCAAGGTGCTGTGGCTGACCGATAAGTAACTTGCCCATGAAACTAAGCACAAGGCTGTAATCCTGTGCACACTTCTATGGGAAGAAGTCTTACTGAACAGAGTGGAACTTATTTCAGAGTTGACCCACATAGGATTCCTATGCAAAGTCCATCCACACCTCTCTTTCTCAGATTGCCAAATGCAAAAGAAGACAGGGCTCCTGCGACTCTAATGGTTGTGCAGAAAACGGCAAGTTATACCTGCTAACACCCCCTCTTCTAAACAACTATTAAAGTTGCAGGAGCCCTGACTTCTTTTTGAAGTTTGGAAGCAGGCTGGAAACCAGTGAGGTTGATTTAAGTCTGGTTAGATGGATTTTGCCCCAGTTTAATGCAGACCACAGGCAAAACATCAACCACCAGCTAGCTCTTAATTTGAAGCAACCATTTCTGAGCAAGCAGATGAAAAAGAAAACTCATAATAGATTTATCCATGTGAGATGTGGACATTGTGCAAGCACTGCAGGAACTGATAAATTGCCGTTTATAAAAGTAGGGACCCTCAGATAGCTGCTCATAAAGCATCTGTCACCAAAATACTGGGCATCAGATGTATTATTAGAATAATTTGTCAAGCACGGCTTTCACTGGCTGGGGAAAGAAGGTTCTTAGTCCTTCTCCTCCAGCATGCAACAGACCTTGAAAGCTTCTCAGGGGTTCCTTATGCAATTAGAACCTGTGTGGGGAACTCTTGAGCCTCCAGATCCTACTCAACTTCAACTCCCATCAACTTCAGCAAGCATAGCCAATGGCCAAGAATGATAGGAGTTTGAAGTTCAGTAACATCTGGAAGGCCAAAGGTTTCCCACACTTGAATGAGAAGATCAGGCAAGCTTCACTGAAAGACGTTATGCCCACCAGTGCAGAACTTCCCCTGCAATACACAGCCACACAAAACTGGAGTAAAGCCTAAGAGGCCAGGTATGTGGCCCACATCAGTTGAGTATGCATTCTAAGACAACTCAGAACCCTTTGCAACATGCATGGGGGTTCTTTAGCATACGAGTCAATACGGGTTCCTTCTTGAAATATGGGGGTTCCTTAGTATGCATGTTATACCACCCTGTGGGTGGAAAGGCTATAAACCACTGCTGTAGGTAATATTTAGAAGGAAAGCTTTGTCTCATGAAAAGGAAGCTTTGTGAAACTTAAATGATACCTTTGGGTAGGTTTTCCATACAGCCCAAGGAGAAAATTACCTCATTTCACAATTTGTATACTAGTATTACATTCATAAGGAAAATTGTTTCATCAAGGATGGCATAGAGCAAGACAGCAGCGTGCAGGTAGTAGCTTTGCCACACTAACTAATGTGGTTCTTGGCCAAGCTTGCAATTAAGGTGAAATTTTAGCACATCACATCAATATTTTCTTTTTGTCACTCCTTTTGGCACACTGATGAGGAAACAGGTGGCCTCCGTCCAAATCCCTCACATACTTGTTTATTTTTATGGGCATTTTGTCAAGCATTACTGCAGTGTATAATGGTAGGCAACATCCATTAACAGTAAGCAGCTCTTCTGAACATTCTTCTTGTGTGCAGGGTTGGCAAAAAGAAAAAGAAAAAAGGCTGAGCTTTGGGATGAACCCAATATTTACTAGCCTGTTATTGCTGTTGGAAAGCATCTTCAGGAATTACACTGAGGGGCATTTTAATAAGAAGTTAAACAGGCAAAAGAAGAGCTGGTAAGATTTACTGCTGAAATTGCTGCCAACAGAAGATCCAACTCTAAAACAGAGGCTGACATTAGTCCACCAACTCTACACAAAGGAACACAATCTGATTCTGCTGACTCATGCTTGTGACTGAATCCTCCTGTGCTTGTCTCTAGCAAGTGATGGGAAAGACAACTATTTCAGGCCAGTTGTGGATAGCGTGGTGGGACAGCAGTGCTCACCTGACCTCCCAACAGCAGTTGGGAGATCAAGTGAGCACTGTCACACCACCATGTCATCCATTCCTGTTTTAGACTACTCTCCTGCTAGTTAAAGTAGTAGGCAAAACTGGGCTAGATAACCACGGCTTTGACCTGGTATAAGGCTTCTTTTGTGTCGGTGGTTTGGGAAGATTTATAAGATGGAAGCTGACAGGTCTGTGAGAGAGGATCAGATGTACTTTCTGAGTGCACTCTCAAATAAAGTCATAGACATTCATATGTGCCCTGAATCTGGTATGAGTTCAAGACTACTGTGGTTGGTCGGTGCTCCCTGCAAATGTGCATGCAGCCCAATATTTAATCTCCAGATAACAGTGGTGGTGGGCAAGTATCCATCTATCCATCCATCCATTCGCTGCTGCTCACTCAGGTATTTAAGGAACTTGAACCATGGAAGGTTAGAATGTCCCACTGTATATGAACTCCTGAATTACAGCAACAGAGAACAATTTGGATATTGTTTACACATCTCCACTAAGGTTTGCTGCATCTAAACTGCTCCTTGCTCCTGTTGAGCTGAATACATTTTCAGGATGGGAGATGAAAGGCATCAAGCTGGCACCCAATTCCACAGGGCCTTGTCTCTAACCCCTGCTTTCAGGCACATCGGCTTCCCTCCCCACCGCTGTGCTTGCTGTCCTTCCTTCCATCCTCAAGGACGACTGCAGAGTTGCTTATCATCCTGTAAATCAGCAATGGCAATAAAATGCTGGCATCCCTAGCAATAGCTTTTTTACTAATGTACTACTTTGCAATTGCTGTGCATATCCAACATATTAACGGCACAAATTCATTACAATAAATGAAGATCTTGACTGGCTGGAGTCCAGCTCTGAAAGGAGTGTGGCTGTTGCTGCAAGGTTGGAGTTTTGTGATGCAAAGTTTAATGTAAAACTCAAGCATCAGCTTCCCAAATGAACAGAGAGAGGAGTGCTTAAAAAGGAGGTGCTTCCACATGCCATTAATCAGGGGGATCCATTTCCAGGTAAAGTTTATGGAGTCAAATAGCTTTGTAGGGAGAGGTGAGACTGTTCAAGGTTTAAGCCAATGAGCACTTACTTTCTTGAGGTGAGACAATATGGATGTCAAGGAGCAATTACTATAGAATCACAAGCTATAAGGATCACAGCCCATGGTAGTCTTTTATAGAATTTTGTAAGTTGTCATGGATGACTTCAAGGGTGTGCTCCCCTAAAATATCTCCTGCTTCCATTAACAGTATATGAGCCAATGTGATGCCATGGTCAGAGCAGGAGTAAGTGGGGAACCTGCCACGGTTTACATTCAGGACCAGCTTCATGGCTGTGTGGGGATTTGAATTGAGTCTCCACAATCCTAGCCCAGTACTCCAGCTAGCCTGCAGGTTCCTCACCCCTCCTCAAATCACTTCATCACACTGGCTGGGTGATCTTAAGCCAGTCACTTTCTCATCCTGTGCTCACATGGGGTTACCTAGAACCCACCTAGAACCAATGAGGCTGGAAATTGCAGGGGAGCAGACTTCAGCCAAGCATTAGGAGAGACATCCTAATGGTATGAGCTACTTGACAATGGAACAAACTGCTCATATTTAAGCAGAGGCTGGGCTGTCATCTTTCAGGGATGTCGTAGTCTCATCCTGCATGGCAGAACATGCATTGAGCAGGCAGCTGGAGTAGATGGCCTCCAGCTCTATAGTTCTAGAGCCAGTGTAGTGTAGTGTAGTGGTTAAGAGCGGTAGACTCGTAATCTGGTGAACTGGGTTCGCATCTCTGCTCCTCCACATGCAGCTGCTGGGTGACCTTGGGCTAGTCACACTTCTTTGAAGTCTCTCAGCTGCACTCACCTCAGAGTGTTTGTTGTGGGGGAAGAAGGGAAAGGAGAATGTTAGCCGCTTTGAGACTCCTTCGGGTAGTGATAAAGCGGGATATCAAATCCAAACTCTTCTTCTTCTTCCTCTTCTTCTTCTTCTTCTTCTTCTTCTATTCTATATTGGCCGTGGTGATCCTGTGAACCTCAGATGTTGGACTTCAACTCCCACTGACTTTGACCATTGGGTGTGCTAGCAGGGGCTGATGGGGAATTCTGCAGCATCTGTAAGGTCACAGCTTTCACCATCCTGTTCTATATTATCATGATCATGCCCAGTGCCATCAAATTTTTCATCTGTTGTGTTGCATTTCCCTTTCTGATCCATCTAGATGCTGGGGACAATCTGCAGAAGAAGGACCTCACTTTTAAATCTTGCTTGTGAACTTCCCAGAAACATCTGTTTGGTTGCAATTGCGAGAGAATGCTGAACTAGGCAGACCATTGCTTAATTCAGCATAACTGTTCTTATATTCTTATAACCTACTTTAAAAAAGCAAGAGAAAGATGCTTTTATAGAAAAAGGGTACGTCACTGGAATTGAGATAGATCTTTGAAAGGAAGGAAAGCTGCAAGGCTTGCTTAGCACAGTCTAAACCACAACTCAATTAGCTGAAGTACTTGGATTTAAGATGACTTAGCCCAATTGCAGTCAATTAGACTAAATCAACTTAAATCCAATTACTTCATCTTAACTGCCCTTTGGATTGGGCTGTAAAAAAGTAGGCAGCTTCAGATCAGGCTGGGGGGCAAGATGATGAACAGAAGATATGACAAAAGTATATTAAAATTATGAGTGATCTAGAGAAACACACACCAAATGGAAGACCCAAGTGTACCACAGGAAAGCATGCATTTCAGCCCCCTACACAGTACATCATTAATCTGTTGAAGAATTTGGTCTCTAAAGCATGTAGGGTTCAAGGCAGTTTTTGGTTTCACAGGCCAGACGTAAGTATACCTAGAAAAACAACAGGGAGCCAGAGAGGACAGCAGAGCTCCATGAGGTGCCATATTGTGCATGAGAACGAGCATTTTTGAATGTCAAGGGCAGTCATAAATAGGCCACATTGCAAACAGAAACCATACTGGACCCTGCTTAGCTTTCCAAATGTACTAACAGTTTTACTGCTGCACCATGGAGCTAAGTCAATAGTGTTAATATGGGTGATGACCAGAAGGTCTTCAAATGACAGAAAGCTTGAAACCTTCTGCCCACGTAAAATCTCCACTGGATTAGTGGCTTCCAGGCATAACTCAAAACAAGGAATCGAGCAGTACCCCAAGACCCCAAAAGAATGTTGAACACAAGCTATTATGCACAGCTCTGTGCCTCCCTCCCAAAGCCAAAAGAGATCTGGAGCGCCAATCTAACCTTATTTATGTACTTATGGACTTCAAAACCACATGCCCCTACATTTTATTCCAGTTTTCCTCTAAGGTGCTGAAGGCACTGTATGTCATTCTTTCTCCATCCCTACCCTCACTTCCAACAATCCTGCGAGGTTGTGTTGAAATAGAGAAATTGGCCCAAGGTCACCCCCATGGGCTTCATGGCTGAGTAGGATTTGAACCTCAGTCTCTGGGTCTAGTTGGACACTCTGACCA